>NC_133295.1:2035532-2635532 GCF_005239225.2 Populus alba
AGCTTTCCAGATTTAACTCCAAATGAACATTTTGCAGGGTTGAGCTTTAGTTTCGTACTTCCTCAAATGCTCAAATAACTTCCTTAGAACCTTTACATGATCTTCTCCCTTCTTGGAACTAGCAATCATGTCAATCTACCATACACCTCAAATCTCTTTATGCATCATATCATGGAACAGAGTCACCATGGCTCTCTGATAGGTGGCTTCCTGCATTCTTTAGACCAAATGGCATAACCTTGTAACAATAGGTTCCCCATGGGTAACAAAAAGTCATTTTTGCCTTATCTTCTAGAGCCATCTTTATCTGATTGTATCCTGAGAAACCATCCATAAAGGAATACGTGGAACTACGTGCAACATTGTCCACTAAAACATCTATATGTGGCAGAGGAAAATCATCTTTGGGGCTAGCTTTGTTCAAATTTCGGAAGTCCACACAAACTTTAATCTTTCCTTCTTTCTTTGGTACAACAACAATGTTGGATACCCATTGTGGATATTTGACTACTTCTAGAAAGCCTGCATTCCACTGTTTTTCGAGTTCTGTCTTAACCTTGATCCAAATATCCGGGTGGGCTCTCCTCAACTTCTGCTTGACTGGCTTACAACCTTCCTAGAGCGGTATTCTTGTGCACGATGATATTTCTATCCAAACCAGGCATAATCCTTCGTAAGACCAAGCAAAAACATCTGCATATTCTTGTAATAGGGCTATTATTTTTCTCTCTTCATCAGGAGTGATTAAGGTCCCTATTTTCAACTCTTTTTTAATCTGATCATTACCCACGTTTTATGGTTTCTAGCTCTTCTGTAGCTGGTTCCCAGGTTTGTTCATGTTGCTCTACTAACTTTCGTAAAATTCCTTAACATTGCTTTCATCCCATTCTTCTTCTTCCATGGTGATAACCATGTTCGTTAAAGTTTGGCCATTCATTCTTTTGATGCTAAGTGTATGTGATGTTTGTGGAAGATCCGCTTTCAGGGTTTCCTGAAAGCGGAAAGTGTTTGGTGTAAATGCACAAGTAAAGAGAGATAAATTTGGAAATAATGCATGATCTCATTAACAAAAGGTGGGCTCAATGACAAACAACAAAATCTAATTGACATCCTGAGCCTTGACTGTCAATTAGGGATAATAAAGCAAACAAAAGCAACGACAAAAGCATGTTAAAGCAAACAAAGTTGGTTTACATTTTAAACACTACTGGAGCTTCTTGAGTCACCCAGTTTTGGAACTTCTCGCCCTCGGCCAGCTTTCGCACGAAGGTCTCAGTTGAGACTTCTTCCATGGTGTGGATAGTCAGTTGTGGCAGGGCTTCATCTTCCTCTCCCGCTACCATCTTCATGTCACCTCCTTCCATGTTATCCTCCTCCAAGGTGTTTATGCTTATATTTGACAGTTCTTGACCAAGGCTTTCTACTCCTTCATTGGGTTGCATTACATATGCAGCCTTCGGGAATGTCACTCTAAGGGGAGGGATTTCCAACTTTTCTTCTTCAGGCTCTCTTCCTTCAATCCTGGCCATTCTTCTTTCCCTTCTCCGACTGGCAGCCCACCGATGATCCTCTTTTTTAGGTTTATACCCCAACCCAAATCTTTGATCAGCACCTTTCATCTTTATCGGGTTTGCCCTTTTTGGTATCTCAGTGATAGGATTATACTGAAAGGGGATCCCTCGTTCCAAGAGGCATTGAGCCACCATCCTTGCTGCTTCTGAGATCCTTGGCCTTCTTAGTACTGTGTTTTCAGGCACCCAGTCAGTGTTTACAATCTCAAAAGCATGGATATTGTTATCCTTGCAATCCTCCGCCTCAATGAAAGGTATGGCCACATTTTTTATCATGGACACTGTCTCCTCAGCTTTGACAGTCACCAACATCCCGTTCATGATATACTTTAGGCACTGGTGTAATGATGAAGTTACCGCCCCGGCCGTATGAATCCATGGTCTTCCTAACAACATACTATAGGAAGGGTGGATATCCATAACTTGAAATGTCACTAAGAACATTTGTGGCCCCACATATAGCTCCACTTCCAAAGTCCCTATTATTGGTCTAGGTGAGCCGTCATATGCTCTGGCCATCATGGTACTTGGTTTCATATGAGATTCATCGATCGGCATTTCTTCCAGAATATGCTTTGGCAACACATTAAGGGCCGAGCCATTATCGACAAGCACCTTTCCTATGAGGCAGTCCTTGCACCTAACAGTAATATATAGGGGCTTGTTGTGTCCAGTACCTTCAGCATCAAGCTCATCAGTGGTGAAATACAGGTAATTAGTTGCATGGATTCTCCCCACCAAATGCTCCATGGTTTTCTGTTCAATGTCTTGAGGGACATATGCCTCATTCAAAACCTTTTGCAACGCGTTTCGATGTGGCTCAGAGCTGAGTATCAAGGACATAAGGGAGATCCTAGCTGGAGTCTTTTTTAGTTGATCTACTATGCAATATTCACTATGCTTTATCAACTTCAAAAATTCATTTAACTCTTCTTCAGTCACTGGCTTATTAACTTCTGTTGCTTTGTCAAGATCTACCACTTCTTTGCCTTTTGCCTTCCTCAACTCTTCGGGAGTAAAGCACCGGCCACTCCGAGTTAACCCACTGATTTCAGTTTGGAATAAAGGAAGAGAAGCTTGAATGTTGGCAGCGAAACCATAATTATAAGGCATGGCATTGTGATTTCCTTTGGTGTGGGAAGGTTTAGCCAAGATTAACTTTGGTGGCCCATTAGCTGTTGGTTGGACCCTATATACTCTTGACATCTTATCTTGACCTTCCATCATACTTACCTCATGATTGCCTTCTGCGGGCTCGATCCTCAACTCTCCTAATGCCATCATTTTTGCCACCTTCTTGCGAAACTCGATGCAATTCTCAATATGATGCCCCTCTCTTCCATGGAACTCACAATAGTCACCTCCCTCAAATTGACCTTCAATATTTATCTCAAGAAATCCTGATTTTACCAACATGCCATACAACTCCTTCATGGATACCTTCAACACCTTGCTTTGATTCCCAACTTCTATCATGCCTACTCCATTATTACTTGCGGCATGATTAGGCAATGGATTTGAATTGATGCTGGGCATGTCTTCGAACGATACCCACCCCCTTTTGATAAGCTCTAATAATCTCCTTTTAAAGGCATAACAGGTTTCGATTCCATGCCCTGGATTACCAGCATGGTATTCGCAAGTTAATTCGGGCTTGTACCATAAGGGAAAAGGCGGTTGGATTGGTGGTAGAAGGATCGGAGCTATCTGTCCAATGCTCAGCAATTTGGCGTACAAGTCTTTTAAAGGCATGGGTAGTGGAGGCAGTTGCTCCGAAGAGTATCCTGTGTATGGCCTTTGGTTGTTTTGGTTGTTTGGCTGGGGGTTTGCTCGATTGGTGTTAAAAGGTTTGGCAAAGTTCATGTTGGCGAATTGATGGGTAGGGATTTGTGGGTTTTGGTAGTTTACTTTTTTGCCCTTGTACTCGCCTTCTAAGTTATTAACGTCACCTTCCCTTTTTCTTCCAACAAAACCTTTCTTCTCTAAAGGCTCTGATATGCGCCCAGCTTTAATCCCTTGCTCTATTCTTTCTGCCACGCGTACATCATCATAGAAATGCTGAGATGAGCTCCCCATTAAATGCTCGTAGTAAGGTGCCTTGAAGGTATTAGCGAACAAAGTCACCATCTCTGTCTCTATCAATGGGGGTTGCACATGTGTTGCCTCATCCCTCCATCTCTGTGCGTAAACCCTTACTGACTCCTGGCTTCTCTTTTCCATTGACATAAGGCTCGTTCGGTCTGGAGCAATTTTCAAGTTGAACTTGTACTGCTTAAGGAAAGCCTCCACTAAATCCTTCCATTTCTTGATTTTGGCATTATCCAACCTCATGTACCAGCTTAATGCAGACCCTGCTATACTGTCTTGGAAAAAATAGATCAACAACTTATCATCATGGATCACCTCAGCCATCTTGTTGCAATAGGAACGAAGGTGAGTGTTTGGGCATTCTAATCCAGTGTACTTTATAAACTCCGGTATCCTAAAATCTTTTGGCACCATGATGTTTGGTACTAAGCATACTTCGGAAGCTCGCATGGGATCGAACCAATCATTTCCCTCAACTGCTCTTAACCTTTCTTCCAAAGCGGATATCTTGTCGTCGTTCATAAAACCAGTGGACCTATTATCGGGAGGGCCATCCGCTGTTAAATCTACAGTGACATGAGTTTGAGGGGGCTGGGTAGGAATGACAGGTGTAAAGTGCTGTTCCGTTATTGAATCTGCCCCCAAGTTCTGAGATACCCCAAGGACATGAGCTGTGGATGCTCCTATCGGTGGTTGGGTGGACGTTCCCTCCCCGTTCTTGGCTCTTAGAAGTTGCTCAAGCAGATTGGTCATCCGGGAAACTTCATTTTTCACGGATTCCAGCTCACTTTGGTAGCGGGATTCTAGGGCGGCCCTCTCTTCGTTCTCCATTCTTGATCTCAGCCTGGTGTAGTGGACCTTGGATGGGGGACCTATGTTTCACGATCTGGAGCGGTGCATGAAAAATATGTAAATGAATGTATGATAAAGAATGATGCATGATGCATATGTAATGTTATCTCTCTTTTTTCTTTTTTTTTCTTTTTTTTTTAAATAAAAAACAATCGATGGCCAAAATTTCGCTTGCATAATGGGTATGGTCTCCTTTTGTCACATTCCTCATCAGGGGTTGTTTTGCTCAAGTTGTTGCTTCGGTAAACTTAACTCAAATAAGAGATATTTTACAAAAGACGGGTCATAGCCCTTTTCATTAATAATATTAGTTAATACATCTCTTGAAAAGAGGTTACAAAAGCAAAGAAGAAAAATACATCAATCTTTCTCTTCATCCCTATTTCTAGCCACTGGTAGGAAAGCAAGGCCTCGATTCTCAATTTTTTCTAAGAATGCATCAGTCTCAGCCAAGCTTTGTCGATAACGAAGGATGTCCCTCCCCACCCGTCGAGCATTGGTTCTAATAATCCGTGCATGAATGGCAGCTTCATCCATTTGCTCGTCTGCTTTGGCCATCTTCTCCATAAGCAACATGTTGTTCCGATTCAGGGTATTGTTGTTGGTGTCGATCTGTTCCTTATGCTTTTCTGACGCTTCCCACTTTTCGGTCAACTGCTTTACCCTTTCCCGCTCTTTGTCAAGTTTTGCTTTCAACATCCTAATTTCATTTTTCTTAGTTGCCAACTCTATCTTAACAACCTCCTTTTCCTTCCCCTTTCTTTTGGAATACTGCAATTCGGCTAGCTGACTTTCTATCATCACATATTTCTTGTTTAACTCATCATACTTCTCGATTCGGTCCAGCAACTCTGCTTGAACATGCAAGAATTTGTCTTGATTGTATTCCACACTCTCTTGATAGTCATTGAAGTCAGCCTTTAATGCTTCCAATTCAGAACTGCTCTGCATCCAATCCAAAATCAATACTCCCTTCTCTTTCTCAAACTCTTCCATTACAGCCTTTCCTTTTCCCAGTTGCAGCTCCAACATCATTATCTTCGCATCTCTAGATTCAAGCTGCTCGTTTAGAAATACTCTGCTTTTGTCTCCATCCATCATCATCATTTCTAATGCTGCTTTGTCTCTCTTGCTTTTTCCCAATTCTATTTGGAGCCTTTCTAATTGCCCCATAAGGTCCTCCTCATTACTGACTTTCTTCCTTTTCAGTGACCCTTCTATAATTTGTGAAGGCCCGTCTTCAGAACATGGCATACTAGGAGCAGCAGTCAGGGTCGAATTCCTCCACTTTTCATATCCTTCACTTGAGCTGGGGTCTCTTAACCTTTCAGACTCCTTTTGAATTAAAGTCAAGTGGCTCCAATCTTATTTAATAGTTGCAAGAACTTCTAGCGCGGATTGATCCTTGAAAAACCCGGAAAATTCAGCGAGTCCACCAAAAATTATTAAAGATCGACCTTTTGGTTTCAATATGGCTTACCATCCAGATATATAATAACTGAGTACAACATCTCATTGCGCCTTTCCCAGTCTTTCTGAAATGGTTGAGGGTCAGGAACGTCTCAGTTAAGATGGCAGTTACAGGGTTGACATGAGTATTTTCATATTCCACAAATGCAGCAGCAGCTTCTAGACTTATAACTCCTGTTAAGCTTGGAAATAACACGAGACCATATATCCCTAGAGAAATTAACCTGTCTCTTTCAAGCATCGATCCATATTGCGATTTTTTTCTTTCTAGTTCAACCTCCAGAAATTTCCACTTTAAACCGCTGGCATTCTTCTCTAAAAATCTGCTCAAATACGGAATTTTCAGTAATTTTGACAATTCAGGGATTATCTTGTCATTTCTCAAAGGGAAGTAAACCCTGTGCAAGTGTTTGGGAAACTCCATCAACATTCCATACTCCTCTACAGTGGGACACAAATCCACATTTCCAAAGGAAAAACATCTGTAATCAGGATCCCAAGAGTTAATCAAGGCTTTGATTGCTGGGTTCAATACTTCTATCTTTGTAATTTCTAGAAGTCGCCCATACTTCTCGGAAAATGCTGCCTCATCAATGTTCTGACTATGAACCAAGATTCTCTTCATCTCATTTATCATGCCATTCAGGTCTTTGACTACTGGAAGATTCCTTGCATTACATCTAGAGACACCTCCCTCTGATAGTTGTGACAATTCAGAAATCTGCCCATATTCCACAGTAGTAAATTTGGTAATGTTGGCCATCTTATCGTTTTAAAAGACCTGAAAACCAATATGTTTTATGATTAGGTTTATGTATTATGCAAAACATGTACTGTGGAGCATACACCCTAAAGACCAGTTCTAATTCTTTTATGCTTGACAAGGGTAGGTTGGCTATTCAGTCTCTAAAAGGGTCTCTTGCTGTCCCAGTGATCGCCCTCGTAAAGGCAATATGGGGGAACAACAGGTAATGGGATGGCACATGTACCAACCATTATCAGTCTAAGCACTCAGCGAAGAGTTGGGGTTTACACAAACTTAAACCTTGACTAAAAGTCATAAGGTAAGTTGTTAGTCCCCCACTTAACCTAAAGTTTGCAATACAAACTCTCCAAAAAAAGAATGATGCATGAAACAGGTCAATACAATATATGAATAAAATATGTACAGAAATTAAAGCATGTAAATAAAAATAATCATCTTAACGACAAACACAAACAAAATAAAAAATCAGACAAAAAAATGCTTAGTCCACAAGCCTCCCCAGTGGAGTCGCCATGTTGTCGCACGTGTACAACGCTACGGCGATCGCCCACCACCAACCCTTCAAGATGGTGTTGATGTTTATCTATCTATTGTGGAAAACAAGGTGAGACAAGAAATTCTTTGTCTCTAAGTAGTAAAAAAATGACCGGGAGTCGCCACCTAGTATTTTGGTTACTAGGAACCCTTACTGGTCTTTAGAGATCAGGTACGGAGACTGGTTGCGTAAAGGGAAGGTGTTAGCACACCAACTACGCCCTACCTAAGGTAGGCTGCATTGTTTTGTCTAATAAAATCTAAGTCATGTTTTGGTTTCTTATTGTTCAGAATATGCATTACGTGTAATGTCATACCCCGGATTATATTGTCCGAAAAAAGAAATTAAATATCTGAAATACGCATTACGTGTAATGTCATGCCCCGGATACTCAGAGCTAAACAAAATAAAATTTTTGTTTGTTTTTGAAATTTTGGCCAATGTTCTCTTGACTTTAATAAACTGGTTATTAAAGCCAAAATGCATGCTAAATATTGATTTTTGATGTATATAAAAACACAACATGATTTTTTAGCTTGGAGACACTTGGCCGTATGCACCAAAATTTTTTTTTTTTTTTGTATTTTGTATTTTTGAAAGTTTTGACGAAAACCGTGTATTTTAACATCGGATTTTTGTATTTTTAGCAACAAAAATGCTGCTTGATATTAATAAGAAATACACGGGAAACTTGTAAAATTACAAACAACTATATTTTTTTTGAAAAAAATCTCTCTTCTTTTTCTTTCTTTTTTTAATTTTAAAAAAAATAATAAAAAATAAAAAATAATTGGGCCGGATCTGGCCCAACCATCCTGGGCTGGGCCTGACCCGGCCCAAATACTGTGGGCTGGACCCAACCCAGCCGCGTGGGCTGGGCTGATGTTCCAGCCCACCAGCCGAAAGGCTGGTTACTGTGTTCAGCAACACAGTAACCAGCAAATAATAAGGTAGTTACTGTGCCCAGTAACTACCGAATTATTTTCATTTTTTGCTGCAGAACGTGATTCACGTTCTGCATGCAAAAAATGAAAACAGCAGGGAATATACAAACGAAAGGCAGTGGGGGGAAGACGATTACCTGGAGCGGTGGCGACGCTGGCGGCAGCGGGGGCGGCAGAGGTGGTGGAATAGTCGGCTACTGTCTCCTCTGTTTCCCTTCTCAGTTACTTTCCTCTCAGTTTTTTTTCCGTTGTTCCCTCTCTCTGTTCTGCTCCTCTTCTTCTTCTCTGGTTCTGCGGTGGCGATGGCAGTGTCGATGATGCAGGATGGCGGTGGCAGCTGCTGTTGCACTTCTTCTCCGGTATTTCTTCCTCTGTCACTTTCTGTTCTCCTTCTTCAGTTTCTCATTTTCTCTCCTCTGCCGTTCCCAAAACTCCTTCCCAGCTTGCTCACTTTTTTCCTTTTCTTTCTCTCTTTCGGTTTCTCAGACAAAACCCAACGTTCTCTCTCTTGGTTTCCCTTCAAAACGTTCACAGCTTTCCCCCCACTCTTCTTCCCTTCTTCCCTCTGTAACACTCCTCTCAGGTGGTTCCCAGTTTTCCCTTCTCTCCTTAGTCTTTCTCTCTTTCGGTTTCTTTCAAAAAAACTTCTCGGTTCTCTCTCTCGGTGTTTTCAAAAAATCAATCACAGCTTCTCTCCCTTTTCCTTCCTTTTTCTCTTTCGGTTTCTCCAACAAACATTCACAGCTTTCCCCTCTTCTCTCCCCTCTCCATTTGCACTCCCTCCTCTGGTATTTATAGGCAGAGGAGGGAAGGGCCACCTTACCCCTGCCATGGTGCAGGGTAAGGTGAGCCGGAGATCACTCGCAGCTTTCGGCGCCTGACTTTTCATCATGGTGGCGTGTGGCAGGGTCTGTGTAGGCATGGGTCGTGGCCGACTTTTCTGGTTTTAGGAGAGAGGGAGAGGACCGAAAGGCAGGGGAGCATTTCTTCTTCTTCCTCTGTTCCCTGCGTGTGCAGGGGAAGAAGAAGAACTTATGGTGCCGTTCAAAACGGCACCGTAAGCCTCTTTTTTTTTTTTTTTTTTAACATTACATGAAACGGCGCCGTTTTGCCCAAAACGCGCCGTTTCATTTAAAAGGAAAATGGCGCCAAAAATGCATCAATTTCAGTTCAGCCCTTCAATTTGCGCGCCTTTTTCATTGTAGTCCTTGGTTTTGGATTTCTGCGATTAAGTCTTTAATTGGCCACCAGACTTCAATATGTATGCAATTAAGCCCCTGATTTGACCCAATCAACTTTAAAAATATATAATTTGACCCCAAAACTTCAATTTCTTCCAATTAAAACCCAAATTGACTTAAAAATCAAATTTTCTTGCAATCAAACCCTCCAATAATTCAATTAAACCTTCAATAAAATTTAATTGAGTCCATAAACATCTGATTTTGTACTTTTCTTCCTCAAATAAAATTTCCTTAATCAATAGGGCTCTTACTAGTCAATGATATACTGCCAAATTTTGACATTTATATCTTTGAACCTCCTCAACCATTTTTTTTTTTTAATTTTTATTATTCTCTTTTCTTATGCGGGGACCCAAAAATGGGTTACGACATCTCTCAAAAACTCCTCCTCGGTCCTAAACAATCTTCCCCCTCAATTTCCACTTTTCTCCCAAAAGTTTTTTCTTCCCCCCTCCTTTTGTCTCCCTCTCCCCTAGTATTTATAAGGGGAAAACAGGGGAAAGAGAGCTACTACCCCTGTCTAGTCATGACACAAGGGTAGGGTGGCTACAAGGCAGCTACCCCAGGACTACCCACAGGGCTTGTCCCCTCTGATTTTTTTTTTTTTATCTAATTGTAGGCTACAGGTGTGGGTTATGTTGGGGTTTGGGCAAGTTAGGGGGGAAGCGTTACAGGGGAGAGAAACTTCTTCTTCCCCTACCTATGTGTGTCTAGGGGAAAAAAAAGCACGATACTGTTCAAAATGGCATCGTCTCGTGCTTTTCTTTTCTTTTCTTTTTAATAGTGCATGAAATGACGCTATTTTGCCAAAAACACGTCGTTTTATTTAAAAAGAAATGGCTCCAAAACTTATCGATTTTCAAATCAGTCCTCAATTTGTGATTTATTCAAACAAGTCCTTAATTGCAATTTTAATTTTAAGAATCAATTCAAATGCATCATTGCCAAATTCGAATGTTAGCCCTAAAGTTATTTGCCTTTTTCACTTTGGTCCTTACTCTCGAATTTATGCAATTTGATCCTTAATTGATCAATAGACTTTTAATTTCTTCAATTTGGCCCTTAATTCGACAATTTCAGTTCTTCTATTTATGCGCCTTTTCCAGTTTGGTCCTTGGTTTCAGATTTATTCATCCAAGTCCCTAATTGGCCATCAAACTTCAATATCTATGCAATTAAGACCTTGATTTGACCAAATCAACTCTTAAGAATTGTAATTTGACCCAAGAACTTTAATTTTTCCAATAAAAGCTCAAATTAACTTAAAAAAACAATGTTTCTTGTTGTCAAACCCTTCATAAATTCAATTAAACCTTCAAATAAATTTAATTGAGTCTATAAACATCAAATTTTGGACATTTCTTCCTCAAATTAAATTTTCCTTGTCAAAAATGCTCTGATTAGTCAACGATATATTGTCAAATTTTTAATTTTTGTATTTTTCGAACCTCAAAAATTCTTAGTCATTTTCTGGGCACTCTAGCATCCTCTTCTCTTTGCTATTACGTTTTGGTTTTCTTTTAAATATATAAATTATTTATTTATTTTCTATTTTTATGTGGAGATCCAAAAAATGGGTAACAATATTCTCAAAATACAAATAATACTTTTTTATAGTAGTCATGACATCGAGAACATACTCATTATTATTCATGTTGATAATATAAGTGTTCAAAAAAGAGACAAATGTTTCTTGAGCCATCCACTTTGGAACCTACATAAAGCAGAAGGTTACCTCACGATGTACCTTCACCAATGACAATATCGCCAACATAATAATAAATCATCTCCTTTCCAAAAAAAAAAAAAAAAACTGAGGAGTTGCAAGATTTTAAAAGCAAAGTGTTTTAAACTCACATCAAAATAATTTTTTTTTCAAAATGCAAGCTCAAGATTCATTCCAGACAAAGATTCGTTCACCAAAACCAAAAAGGAGAAATGAAAAAAGGTTTACTCAAAACTATCATTTATCTAAGTCGCTAATAGAGTACACTTAGGAGACAATGACCTGTACAAGGAGGCAATATTATGTTTAGAAAGGGACTTGATCTCTTTGGGTAATAGAAAAAGAGGAAAGGAAATTTCCTACAACGAGAAAAAGGGCATTTTTGCTTACAAAAGGTAACTTGGTCTTTTCAACAAGTTACACTGAATGTTATTGGCAGTGAGACAAGAAATTAATGAATGATCTTCTCAAATTGATCAACAAAACAAAGAATTTCCAGCGAGTAAATAGGTCACAATGGTTACCATAAAGACTGAGATGGGTAAAATTACAAATATTCAAGAAAAGACCTATAAAAGCAAGCTCAAGCAGACTGAAAGCCAATTAATAAAGATGACTTAAAATCAGAAATAGCAAGACCTCATCAATCAAG
Source organism: Populus alba (assembly GCF_005239225.2). Classification (NCBI taxonomy): domain Eukaryota; kingdom Viridiplantae; phylum Streptophyta; class Magnoliopsida; order Malpighiales; family Salicaceae; genus Populus; species Populus alba. The sequence continues at coordinate 2,047,381 of NC_133295.1, forward strand.
CAATGAGAAGATTGAGAAGAAAGGAGGGCCTATATTTCAAATTAGATAAAAATACATGCATATCATCTAACTTTGAAATATTAAACAATGTGTTTTGCAAGAGAAATTCTTGGCGGGATCCATCAAAAGGAAGGCTACCTTGAAATGGCTAAGAATTGAAAATGCTTTTGAAAATTTTTTACTTTGAAATTTTTAACCTGGGCAAGCCTTCCATGGGAATTAAGCCATCTGAAAAATCCTTGTATTTTGGCAACCTGAATAGGTCACCCATTATAATAAGATCATTTTTTAAAAAATCTCCTTATTTTTCCACTTGGGTAGGTCACCCATTATAATGAGACCATTTTTTAAAAAATCCTCATATTTTTCCACCTAAGTAGGTTATCTATTACAATGAGATCATCTTGAAAAATCATTGTATTTTTCCACTTGGCTACGTTACCAATTACAATGAAACAACTTTTAAAAAATCATTGTATCTTTCGGCAGGTAACCCATTATAATGAGATAATTTTTGAAAAATCCTTGTATTTTTCTACTTAAGTAGGTCACCCATTACAATGAAACAATTTCAAAAAATCTTTGTATTTTTTCACTTAGACAAGTAATCCATTACAATGAGATCATTTTCAAAAAATGCTCGTATTTTTCCATTTGAACAGGTAACCCATTACAATGAGATCATTTTGAAAAATCCTTGTATTTTTTCACTTGAGCAGGTAACCCATTACAATAAGACCATTTCAAAATTCCTCGTATTCTCCCACATGGGCTGGTAACCCATTATAATGAGACTATGTCAAAGAATCCTTATATTTTTCTATTTAGGTAGGTCACCCATTACAATGAAACCACTTTTGAAAAATCCTTGTATTTTTCACCATCAGGCAAGCCGTATGGAACAATTAAGTCACCTTTAAAAAATCCTTGTATTTTTCACCATCGGGCAGGCCGTCTGGAACAATTAAGCCACTTTTGGAAAATCCTCGTATTTTTCACACCATCAGACATGTTGTCTAGAACAATTAGACCACTTTTGAAAAACTCCTTGTATTTTCCACCATTAGGCAGGTCGCTTGGAACAATTAGGTTATTTTAAAAAAATTCTCGTATTTTTCACACAAATCGGCCAGGTCACCTGAAACAATTACTTTTGAAAAATCCTCGTAGTTTTCAACATCAGATATGCCGCCTAGAACAATTAGACCAGTTCCAAAAACTCCTCGTATTTTTCACACCATCAAGCTGGTCTTCTAGAACATTTAAACCATTAAAAAAAAAACTTTTTTGATTTTTTTCCTCGACAAGGTAGGCCGCCTTTCAAATGACTAATTTTTCAATTTCAACATTTCTTTGTGAAGATCGTCTGTCAATCTACTGTTTTAAAAAGTTTTCAAGACTCTAAAAAATTATCAAAATTCTTTTTTGTATCTACTTTTCCTTATAAATTTACTAATGCAAAGCCATAAGAAAACAAAAATTTTTAATGTCTTTGCATCATAAATATTATAAAGAGGGGACAACTATCATAACCTAATTTTTTATTCTATTTTATCTTAAGTTATTTTATTTATTTATTTATAAAAATAATAAAAAAATAAAAGAATGAAGAATAATTTAAAATTCGGGCCAAGACAATATAAATTGAACGTTTAAGGATTTAATTAAACTTTGGATTAGTTTAATTAATCAAAACTTTGGATTAGTTGCAAAATTGTTTTTTACTGTTCATTACCTTTTTCGGGGACAGGTCCAGAGAAAAGAAAAGAAAAAAAAGCTGAAATTGGGCCGGGCTGGGTTTTTAAAATACCCGAAATAGATATAAAGAAAAATAACGAAGCTGGTCCAATATCCATTTTATCCTATCATGCGGATCCAAAACCCAATTTTCAAATATGAATTATGTCTTTTTTTTAGCAATTTCAACATAATCATCTATTTTAGGAATGGATTTTATTGGTCGTTTTTAACCAAAATATTATAACATTTAAATGAATAAATAAAAACACATTAAGGGTAGTTTTAAATGGACTCCTCGTCATCTTAACTAGGTGTAGGGGAATAATCGAGAAGCGTCAGCTCCTCGTGGAGAAGCCATATATGAGTGAGAAACTCTCCGCCTTGTCCGAGTTGTTGTGCGTGCTGATTTCCCCTGCTTTGTCTTCCGGCATGGTATAGAAATTCAAACCAGCAAATGGCAATTAACTCCCATTTTCTCTCCATGCGCTGACAGCATGTACGGAAAGAAATAATAAATTACAAAAAAAGAAAAAGGAAATAAGGGAAACTAAAATGAAAAAAAGATTAAACAGATATACAGGTGCTCACCTCTTCTTCAGGCCTATCCCGCATGCTCTCTATCAGCTCTTTAGCAACCACGCACCCCAAGGGTAAAAGGGATCCGCTCAGTTGTTGCTTTATTTGATGTACACCGGTAATTGAATCTTTGTGCCGCTCGTACAACCTTTTGGAAGCCTCGATAAGAATCTTATGTTTTCTGTCTCTCTGGTTGCCGTCTTTATCAAATAATGCAATTATTTCTTTCCTGCCCTCGTCACAAGTGCGGTTAAAGTTGATCTGACCAATTGCCCCTATGGATGGAAACGTTTCAGGTGAAATGGCGAGGAGATACATCATATATCTGGAGATGCTCTTGCTCATTTTCCAGTTCAATACAGCAGTTTCGTATTGTCTGTTTTCTTTTTGGATGAAATAGTCATGATCTAGGCCATAGCAGAGCTCTGTAGCGATGTGCCAAATAATGATCGTTTGATGAAACTCTGCAAAACCACTCAAAAACTGAATCTTCTCCGTCTCAGCAGGCAACAAAAATGTCAACGATAATTGTGGGTTAACATTCCCCGACTCCTCTTTTAACATCTCCCCAAATTTAATGGAACGCATGACTAACCATTCCTTCAAGCCCTCTGGGACTTGACGATAACCTTTGTCGCACCCCCAAAAAATCTCAATTCATCAATTGCGAGTTCGACTGGCGAAATTTTTTTTTTTTTTTTTTTGGTTCTTTGGAGTCGCCACCTAGTATTTTGGTCACTAGGAACCTAACTGGTCTCAGAGATCGGGTACGGAGACTGGTTGCGTAAAGGGAAGGTATTAGCACCCCAAATACGCCCTACCTAAGGTAAGCTGCATTGTTTTATTGTCTGATAAAAACTAAAGTGTTGTCGTGTTTTCCTAGTCGTTGATCTGTCTATGGTTCAAGAAAAATCCTCCTCAGTAAGAAGGTCTTTTATCTTATCGGGTAAAAATCCTAACCGTTCTAACGTCCATACCAAAATTTTATTAATAATACTTAGGAATACGTTTTACGTATAAATTCGTAATCCCAAATACTAAAATAAGACAAAAAGATTTTTTAGAATTTTTGAAATATTGGCCTAGTTCTCATGGCTTGAATAAACTGGTTATTAAAGCCAAAATGCATGCTAATACATATATTGTTTTGAAAATTTTCTTTGTTGTGTGAAAATAATCTTATAATATTTTATATATATATATTGGAGAGACTAGGCCGTGTTTTTAAAACAAAAAACAATTTTTGGAAAATATTATTTTTTTTTATGCTTTGACGAAAATCGGGTATTTAATATTGAGCTTGTATCCTTACGGTATAAAAATACAACCCAATATTAATCCGCTTTTAAAAACAATATGCAGAAAAATCAATAATATTTTTTAGGGAATTTTTAGAAATTTTTTGAAAGCAAAAACATTTTTATTCTGAAAATCTTTGATGTTTTGACGAAAACCGGGTATTTATAACACTGGTTTTGTATCTTTACAGTATAAAAATACAAACCAAAATTAAACCATTTTGATAAAAATAGGCAGAAAAATCAACAACATTTTTATTTTTATTTTTTTTCGAAATATTTTTATATATATATAAATACATTTTTTATATATATAACATATATACACATAATAATAATAATAATAATAATAATAATAATAATAATAATAATAATAATAATAATAATATATTTATATATTAAAAGGGCTGGGCCGACCCAAACTAAACTGGGCCGGACCCAGCCCACAGTCGTTGGGCCGATCTCGGCCCAACAAGTACCGGGCTGACCTCGGCCCAAAGTACTGGGCGAACTCGGCCCAAAAAATAATTAACCTCGGTCTGGGCCGGACCCGGCCCAGACCGCCGGACCGGGCCAGATCTCTCTGGCCCGGTCCACATAATTCTGGGCCAGACAACATCTGGCCCAGAGGAATTAAAAAACGCAGGGGGGGAATTATTTCCCCCCCTCGTCCCCTGCATGCAGAACGCCTCTGCATGCAGGAGACGAAAATTAAGAAACAAAAAGAAAAAAAATGTGCAGGGGGGAGGGAAGCGTACCTGGCACGGCGGAGACGACGGCTTGGTGGCGGTGCTGCTGCGGAGACGGTGGCAGCTTGGCTTACGGACGGCGGTTCAGGCGGTTTTCTCTCTCTCTCCTCCCTTCGGGTCTCTCTCTCTCTCTATTCCTCTCGGGGTCTCCTCCTTTTTCTTTTTTTTTTTCTTCTCTATTTATAGGGGCAGAACCGTGGGGGGCCATGGGGTGTAACGGCTGGTCGGCCAATATCTAAAGGTGGTGGGGGCGAGGAGAGAGAGAGGCGCGGGAAGATTTTCGAATTTTTCTCTTCTTCTGTTCTGTTAAACGGGGGGAAGGAGGAAGATGAACAGTGTCGTTCAAAACGACACCGTTCTGATCTTCCTCTTTTTTTTTTTTTTTTTTTTTTTTAATATATGAAACGGCGTCGTTTTGGGTAAAACGCGCCGTTTCATTTAAATGGTTAAACTTCAAATCAGTCCCCCAAATTCGGTCCCCGCCCCTCTTGTTGGCCGCCTTTTTCACTTTGGTCCTTGGCCTCTGATTTATGCAATTGAGCCCCTAATTGATCAAATAAACTTCCAATTTCTTCAATTAGGCCCCTGAACCGAATAATTGCAGCCCCTCCATTTACGCGCCTCTTTCCAATTTGGTCCCTGGTTTCGGATTTTTCTTATTTAAATCCCTAATTGGCCTTAAACTTCAAATATTTATGCAATTAAGCCCCTGATTTGACCCAATAAATTCCTAAAAAATATATTTTGGTCCCAGAACTTAAATTTCTCCAAATTAAAGCCCAAATTGACTTAAAAATCAATTTTCTTGGAATCAAATCTTCTATAAATTCAAATAAAAATCCAATTAAGTCCATAAAAATCCAATTAAGCCCATAAAAATCCAAATTTGGGCTTTTCTCCCTAAAATTCAAATTTTCCTTCTCAATAGGGCTTTCATCCTTCAAGAATATACTGTCAAAAATTTAATCCTTGTATTTTTAAATTCCTTGACCAATTTTCTGACTTTTTCGGGCGCTTCTGCCTCTTTTGGCTATTTATTTTATTTTTTTCAGGGGGACCCAAAAATGGGTTACAACAGATGCCCCCTCTTTATAATACTTACGGAGCATGGGTTTTGCGCAGTAAGTGTTATAAAGATAAACCCAAAACGGAACTCCCGAAACTGATCTGGCCGAAGCTTGATTGACCTGAAACTTTGTCTTTTACAACAATCCTCCTTAGCCCAAAAACTATGATCAAAACTTAGTCATCTCGAGATCCTTATCCAGCGATCCTCTGAATTCTTACTTTAGTTTGATCAATATGGAAATCCATCCGAGATCCCATCTGGTGATCTCCTTTAACTTGGAATCCCAACCGGCGATTCCTTTACTCATAATCAATACAAAAAAAATGTGTATGTGGTCTCATTATGATGGGTGACCTGCCCGAGTGGAAAAGAGAAAGAGTGGTCTCATTCTTTGGGTGACCTACCCAGGGGAAAGAAATGGCCTCATTCTTATGGGTGACCTACCCAGATAAAAAAAAATGGAGAATGGTCTCATTCTTATGGGTGACCTACCCAGAAAATATGGTCTCATTGTGATGGGTGACCTACCCAGAAAAAGGGAAGAGTGGTCTCATTCTTTGGGTGACCTACCCAGGGGAAGGAATGGCCTCATTCTTATGGGTGACCTACCCAGGGAAGGAATGGCCCTCATTCTTATGGGTGACCTACCCAGATAAACAAAAATGGAGAATGGTCTCATTTTTATGGGTGACCTACCCAGAAAATATGGTCTCATTGTGATGGGTGACCTACCCAGAAAAAGGAAGAGTGGTCTCATTCTTTGGGTGACCTACCCAGGGGAAGGAATGGCCTCATTCTTATGGTGACCTACCCAGATAAAACAAAAAATGGAGAATGGTCTCATTCTTATGGGTGACCTACCCAGAAAAGTATGGTCTTATTGTGATGGGTGACCTGCCCAAGGAAAAATGTGAAGTGCGGTCTCATTGTAATGGGTGACCTACCCAGAGAAATATGGTCTCATTGTGATGGGTGACCTGCCCAAGGAAAAAGGAAGAGTGGTCTTATTGTATGGGTGACGAACCCGAGAAAAATGATAGTCTCATTGTATGGGTGACGAACCCAAGAAAAATATTGGTCTCATTGTATGGGTGACGAACCCAAGAAAATGCTGGTCTCATTGTATGGGTGACCGACCCAAGAAAAATGATGGTCTCATTGTATGGGTGACCTACCCAGAAAAATAATGATGGTCTCATTGTATGGGTGACCTACCCAGGGGGAAGAAATCTTATTAAACTCCATGCTTTTCTAAGAAATGGTTTCAATATGAGGTCCCTTCTGGCGACCTTCCTTGATGAATGTCGAAGTACGAGATCCCTTCTGGCGATCTCAAATAACTTGGAATCCCATCTGGCGATTCCGTTTATTCAAAGCTGAAATATTAGGTCCCTTCTAGCGACCTTCATTGAAATATGAGATCCCTTCTGGCGATCTCCTTTAGCCAAACAACTTGGAATCCCATCTGGCGATTCCTTTTATACCAAAGCTGAAATTTGAGGTCCCTTCTGGCGACCTCCATCGAAATACGAGATCCCTTCTGTCGATCTCAACAACTTGGAATCCCATTTGGCGATTCCTTTTTACCAAATGCTATCGATGTCGTTCTTCCTGCTGGCAGGGTTTGAAAACCATTATCTTCTCTTCTTGTTGTTCTAGAATCAACTCAATGATTCTTTCTTCGTCCATAATCTTGTTGGAATGCGTTAAGATCTCCTCCTGTAACGATCCAAAAAAACATATATGCAATGATTTATGATTAGATGCAATGCATGCATTTATACCTGGTTTTGAAACATAGGTCCCAACCTCTTCTTCTAGTTCATGAGACTCCCTCTTAACATGAACTTGCTTTCGAAGTCCTATGCTAGATTTATCTCTCGTGCCCCTATTATATTCTTGGAGAAGAAGTCTTTGACTTTCTTCAAGTAGTCCTTTTCTCAAAATGTATGACTTGTATTTGCCTCTTTGTCATGCTTTTGTCAAATGCTTTAGCTTGGTTTTCAAATCTATAGGCTTTCGTAAAAATTTTCATAAAACATCTCGTCTTGCCCCCAGTGTAGGGGTGCGATATTAGTCTGGGCTTTTATATAAAGAAGAAATCCATTCCGACTCAAAACAAAACCACCAACCAAAAAACTCTTTAGAGAGTGAAAGGACAAATGATGTATTTTTTCAAAAATGCACATTGTTTAGGATTGATAAACTCTATTTTTATCTTGAAAGAAAATTTACAGGTGATGTATCAATTCATTATGTTATCCAGAGGTGAGGTTGTATTTCAAGGGTAGCTTTTCTTAAATTTCATATTAAACCATTTTATGATACTTTGTTTGTAACCACTCAACTTGTTCCAAAAGTGCATAATCTCATCATTTATTTAAAGAAAAGGAAAAGGTAGGCTCAAAGATAAACACAAAAATCTGGTTGATAAAATGAGCTCTGAATGCTTACTAGAGAAAATAAAAGCAAAGACAAAAGCATGCTAAGGCAAATAAAGTTGTTTTACATTTTAAAAACTACGAGAAGTTCTTGGGTCAACCCGTTCTAAAACTTCTTCTAGTGTGTGGAAAGTCAACCGAGGCAATGCTTCATCTTCCTTCCCCACTTGCGTTTCCTTCGATCTCGCCTTCGATCTCGCCTTCTTGATTATTTACGACTCTTGACCAAGGTTTTCCAACCTTTATCCCCTATCACTTTTGTCATGACCAGGCAATGGATTTGAACTGATATTGGGTGTGTCTTCAAACGACACCCATCCTATCTTGATGAGCTTCAACAACTTGTTCCTGAAACCATAGCAAGTTTTAAAACAATGCCCGGGAATACCAGCATGGTACTCGCAATTCAACTCGGGCTTATACCAAATGGGAAATGGTGGCTGTAGTGGTAATGTAGGGATAGGAGCTATTTGTCCAATGCTCAGTAGTTTGGCATATATGTCCTTCAGAGGCATGGGTAATGGCGGTAATTGTTCTGAAATGTATCTTGTGTTTGGTCTTTGGTGGTTGTTTTGGGTGTTTGACTGGCTATTTGCTCGATTAGGGGAAAAAGGTTTGTTAAAGTTTATGTGGGCCACATGGGAGGTAGGTATTTGTGGGTTATATGAATCCGTTATCTTGTCACTGGACCCACCTTCGAAGTTGTTAACGGGACCTTTCAATTTTCTTCCGATTAAAACCCTTTGTCTCCAATGGCTCAATTATGCGTCCAGCTTTAATCCCTTGCTCGATTCTTTCTGCTATGCGTACAACATCATAGAAATGTTGAGATGAGCTACCCATTAAATGCTCATAGTAGGGTGCCTTGAATGTGTTGGCGAACAAAGTCACCATCTCTGTTTCTATCAAAGAGGGTTGCACATGAATGGCCTCGTCCCTCCACCTTTGCGCATAAGCCCTTACTGATTCTTGGCTTCTTTTTTTCCATTGACATAAGGCTCGTTCGATCTGGAGCAATTTCCAAATTGAACTGTATTGCTTAAGGAAAGCCTCAACTAAATCCTTCCATTTCTTGATCTTAGCATTATCCAGCCTCATGTACCAACTTAGTGCCGACCCTGATAGACTGTCTTGGAAAAAAGTAGATCAATAACTTATCGTCATGAATCACCTCAGCCATCTTATTGCAATAAGATCGAAGGTGAGTGTTTGGGCATTCCAACCCAGTGTACTTTATAAACTCCGGTATCCTAAAAAATTTTTTTGGTACCGTGATGTTTGGTACCAAGCATATTTCAGACGCTCGCATGGGGTCAAACCAGTCATTTCCCTCGACTGCTCTTAACCTTTCTTCCAAGGCTGATATCTTGTCATCTTTCATAAATCTGGTGGACCTATTATCGGGAGGCCTTTCCACAATGATGTGAGCTTGAGCGGGCTGAATGGGAATGGTAGGCGCAAAGTGCTGCCCCGTCACTGATTCTGCCCCCAAGTTCTGAGATGCCCCCGGAACATGAACTGATGGTGCTCATATATAGGTGGTTGGGTAGACGTTCCCTCCCCGTTCTTGACTCTTAAAAGTTGCTCAAGCAGATTGGTCAGTCGAGAAACTTCATTTTTCACAGATTCCAACTCGGTCTGGTAATGCGACTCTAATTGAGCTCTTTCTTCGTTTTCCATTATTGATCTGGACCGGGTTTGGTGGACTCTGGATGTGGGACCTATGTTTCACGATCTGGAATGCATGTGATGCATAAGTGATGCACGATGAGTATAATATTGCAAAAAGATACATAACCTAAGGACAAGCTCTATTTATTAAGTTAGAGTGGGTATTTTTCTATCTGGTCTTGAAGGGTCTCATATCTGCCCAGTGACGTTCTTCGTAAAGAAGTATGGGGGCGTTGCAAGGAACAGTTAAGACACGTATGTCCACCATTACCAAGCAGGCACTCAGATATGAGTTGGGTGTTTCACGCATTTAAACCCTGACCAATAGTCTTAGGGTAAATCGCTAATTCCCCACTTAACTTAAGGCTTGTGTGTGCTTCTCAAAATAAAAGCAAGTGATGCATGAGACAATTTTATACAATGCATAAATAATACGCGTAAAATAAAAAAACAAATATGCAAATAAATAGAAAGGCATATTAACAATAAACATACAAAAACACAAACATATCAGACAAAAACAAAGCTTAGTCTACAAGGTCCCCAGTGGAGTCGCCATTCTGTCGCACCCCCAAAAAATCTCAATTCATCAATTGCGAGTTCGACTGGCGAAATTTTTTTTTTTTTTTTTTGGTTCTTTGGAGTCGCCACCTAGTATTTTGGTCACTAGGAACCTAACTGGTCTCAGAGATCGGGTACGGAGACTGGTTGCGTAAAGGGAAGGTATTAGCACCCCAAATACGCCCTACCTAAGGTAAGCTGCATTGTTTTATTGTCTGATAAAAACTAAAGTGTTGTCGTGTTTTCCTAGTCGTTGATCTGTCTATGGTTCAAGAAAAATCCTCCTCAGTAAGAAGGTCTTTTATCTTATCGGGTAAAAATCCTAACCGTTCTAACGTCCATACCAAAATTTTATTAATAATACTTAGGAATACGTTTTACGTATAAATTCGTAATCCCAAATACTAAAATAAGACAAAAAGATTTTTTAGAATTTTTTGAAATATTGGCCTAGTTCTCATGGCTTGAATAAACTGGTTATTAAAGCCAAAATGCATGCTAATACATATATTGTTTTGAAAAATTTTCTTTGTTGTGTGAAAATAATCTTATAATATTTTATATATATATATTGGAGAGACTAGGCCGTGTTTTAAAACAAAAAACAATTTTTGGAAATATTATTTTTTTTATGCTTTGACGAAAAATCGGGTATTTTAATATTGAGCTTGTATCCTTACGGTATAAAAATACAACCCAATATTAATCCGCTTTTAAAAACAATATGCAGAAAAATCAATAATATTTTTAGGGAATTTTTAGAAATTTTTTGAAAGCAAAAACATTTTTTATTCTGAAAATCTTTGATGTTTTGACGAAAACCGGGTATTTATAACACTGGTTTTGTATCTTTACAGTATAAAAATACAAACCAAAATTAAACCATTTTGATAAAAATAGGCAGAAAAAATCAACAACATTTTTATTTTTATTTTTTTTCGAAATATTTTTTATATATATATAAATACATTTTTTATATATATAACATATATACACATAATAATAATAATAATAATAATAATAATAATAATAATAATAATAATAATAGTATATTTATATATTAAAAGGGCTGGGCCGGCCCAAACTAAACTGGGCCGGACCCAGCCCACAGTCGTTGGGCCGATCTCGGCCCAACAAGTACCGGGCCGACCTCGGCCCAAAAGTACTGGGCCGAACTCGGCCCAAAAAATAATTAACCTCGGTCTGGGCCGGACCCGGCCCAGACCGCCGGACCGGGCCAGATCTCTCTGGCCCGGTCCACATAATTCTGGGCCAGACAACATCTGGCCCAGAGGAATTAAAAAACGCAGGGGGGAATTATTTCCCCCCCTCGTCCCCTGCATGCAGAACGCCTCTGCATGCAGGAGACGAAAATTAAGAAACAAAAAAGAAAAAAAAATGTGCAGGGGGGAGGGAAGCGTACCTGGCACGGCGGAGACGACGGCTTGGTGGCGGTGCTGCTGCGGAGACGGTGGCAGCTTGGCTTACGGACGGCGGTTCAGGCGGTTTTCTCTCTCTCTCCTCCCTTCGGGTCTCTCTCTCTCTATTCCTCTCGGGTCTCCTCCTTTTTCTTTTTTTTTTTTCTTCTCTATTTATAGGGGCAGAACCGTGGGGGGCCATGGGGTGTAACGGCTGGTCGGCCAATATCTAAAGGTGGTGGGGGCGAGGAGAGAGAGAGGCGCGGGAAGATTTTCGAATTTTTCTCTTCTTCTGTTCTGTTAAACGGGGGGAAGGAGGAAGATGAACAGTGTCGTTCAAAACGACACCGTTCTGATCTTCCTCTTTTTTTTTTTTTTTTTTTTTTTTTTAATATATGAAACGGCGTCGTTTTGGGTAAAACGCGCCGTTTCATTTAAATGGTTAAACTTCAAATCAGTCCCCCAAATTCGGTCCCCGCCCCTCTTGTTGGCCGCCTTTTTCACTTTGGTCCTTGGCCTCTGATTTATGCAATTGAGCCCCTAATTGATCAATAAACTTCCAATTTCTTCAATTAGGCCCCTGAACCGAATAATTGCAGCCCCTCCATTTACGCGCCTCTTCCAATTTGGTCCCTGGTTTCGGATTTTCTTATTTAAATCCCTAATTGGCCCTTAAACTTCAATATTTATGCAATTAAGCCCCTGATTTGACCCAATAAATTCCTAAAAAATATATTTTGGTCCCAGAACTTAAATTTCTCCAAATTAAAGCCCAAATTGACTTAAAAATCAATTTTTCTTGGAATCAAATCTTCTATAAATTCAAATAAAAATCCAATTAAGTCCATAAAAATCCAATTAAGCCCATAAAAATCCAAATTTGGGCTTTTCTCCCTAAAATTCAAATTTTCCTTCTCAATAGGGCTTTCATCCTTCAAGAATATACTGTCAAAAATTTAATCCTTGTATTTTTAAATTCCTTGACCAATTTTCTGACTTTTTCGGGCGCTTCTGCCTCTTTTGGCTATTTATTTTATTTTTTTCAGGGGGACCCAAAAATGGGTTACAACAACCTTTGTATCGTTGTTTTTCTAGCTTTCGGTTGATTTTCAAGAGCTCTAACATTCCACGAAAACACATGGGTTTTTCGTTGAAGCAGTAGCTTAGCAAATTGAATTGACCCATGTAATTTGACCATCTATGATTTCTATGTATTCGGAGAGAAGTGATGCATCGTGAGATGCTAGGGATATTATTTTTTCTCATCCAGACAAGAGTACGGTCTGAGAAAAGGAATGCAAGTGCCGCATAAAGCTCCAAAACAATTGCCACAACAAGCAAAGAAAACGTAATGCGAAGATCGACCTTCGAGTACTTATGTACGTTGTGGGGGGCCAAAGAAAATAACACCAGCACAATGCTGGTGAGAAGAAAACTGGTGAGCCGCAAGACAATTCCACAGGGGGTGTAGGACACTAGTGCCTTCGTATAGAGCAGGTCATACATGAATCCAAGCTGCATTTCAATTACCTTAAAAGCATCTTTAGGAGATATTTTCCACAAAGGATTCCAGGTCACTTCTTCCGCCAAAGGATTCCAGGTCCCTTCTTGATGGTTAGCCAAAATGCGCCTTTGTGCCGATGTCGGAAAACCTACGAAGAGAGGCTTAGCCAGCTCCAACATCCCGTAGGAGACTTGAAGTAATTCATCATCAGAAATATTAGAATTATCTTGAACATAAATATTCGAATTATCTTGAACATCAGAAATAGAGGGCAAAATAGTAATATGAAACCGGGATTTTGATGCATTGATCCTACGGTGGTCATAGCTTGCAGACCACAGGACCCATGTTCTTTCTCCATACTTAATCAGCCCTGCCACCATTATTGGAATTGTTAGAAATGAAACGCGGGAACCTGTCCACCCGGCGGAAAGGATGTAAAATGCAACTACCGTCTGGCCGGCCAGTTGAAACAAGTGCCTTAGCCATAACTCGTTGTCCTCCACAGAATACGCGGTGATTGTGTCAGGCCCACCCAAGTGCAGTAAGAGAAAAGGTGCCCAAAATGCTGTTAGTTCGAGTTGTGCATCCAAAGGCCCAGAATGATAAACGAATCGATTTGTGAGGACACCAAGTGCAGTTGTTGCTATAAAATCTGCGAGCAAGTAAGCAGGCCATACAGTAATCTTGATCCAAGTTTTGTTAATATACTTCCTACGATTGCCGAGAAGGATGAGTATTACTTGGAGTGAGAGGCTATTCAAGACCAATGCTTGCAGCTTCCATTCATTCCACAGTTTCTTAAAACTTGGAAAGAGTGCCTCCATCGGTATCGTCCTATATATATATATATATATATATATATATATATATATATATATGCATTGAAACAATCAAATTACAAACAATTGAAACAAAGCTGCAACAACCAGATTCAAAAAAGTAAACTAGATAGGTCACGAAACAAAAAATAGAAAATAAGTTACTTTAATATTCCATATGAACAAAAAGAAAATCAAAGCTGACACCATGCGTTCACCTAGTAGAATGCAAATGGAATTTAGTTAACATCATTCCAGAAATTAATATGCATTTACCTCTTTATAAAATGATGCTTGTTAAAGTTCGGCCGCGAAATATGATAATTTAGCTGAGAGTGAATATTCCGAGAGAGATTTTGAAAGATGAAACCTTATTGAGTGATGTTATGGTTCTTCAAGTTTATGTTTATAGAACTAGCAAACGAATATATCCTTAGTACTTGATACCCTTGCTCTCCTCAAGAAAAGAATTTTAATAAAAGGGAAAGCTTGTAATACAACAGGCAAACATCTATGTTTTTTTTTTGCTCTCACTGTATGAAAATACCAAATTAAAGTAAAGAAGAAAATTACATCCACTTTTTAGAAAGAGGCAGTAGGTTTTATTGTTGACACTTGACAGAACCTTTTTTTAATATAAAAATAAATAACCATTAAGAGAATGTTATTTTAGAAAATAGCTTTGTTGAAAACAGCTCTATTAGCAAGCAGAATACCATTAAGAGAATGGTACTATTGATGAAAACAAATACAAAGATATTTCACTATATATTTTAGAGGATCTATCACAAGAAATTTTTTTGAGCAGGGCGATAACTCTAAAAAAAAATCTAATTCAAACCTTTTCATGAATTTTCTTCACCAGGAGGCAGTATTGCATTGAATTATGAAAAGAAAATTCATGAAAAATATGAACATCAAGAGTTAAACAATAAAAGAAACTGGCATTATGTCTACTAAACATTCTTTTCCAGTACTTGGTTGCGATAAACCCACAATTATCTATATCATTAGAAAAAAACTAAAAAGAGAAGGAGAAAACAATGTTGACCTAGACACATACAATATAACCAGTTGTTTTGCGCAGATTTTCATAACCCTATTATGCAAAAATAGGATATGCATTTGAAATGTATACCCCAGCTATCATATATATATATATATATCATTAGCAATACAAAAATGGAGCAAATAATCTATTTCTTTATCCAAGCGAGGGTCTTTCTAGTTTGTATGGTTCAATTGTTGATCCAAAAAAATTCTACAATAAAATTAGAAAGGAATATAGATTCCTATCCACGATGCTTGTGAAACATATATTTCTCTTCACCTTTTCTTTTTGTTCCCTGAATGTTGATGTTATGCATGTTCCTCCTCCTTTCTTCTTTACTTTTTCACAAGGCAGACGTCTCGTGAAAATTATGAATTAATTCCAAACTTGCATGCTATGCCATCTTGTGGGAATTCAAATGACCAGAGGCTAGGTGCTCCCTTTTTTTAGCTTTCATTTATTTTACTGTATGCAAAGTAACAACTGCAAGTAAAGAAGCAAATGCTACTTTAAACAGACGAAAATAGGAATAATTGTTCTTTTGTTGGCTAGCAAAGCACCTGCATGGATCACTTAATTATTCTCTCCTCTTTTTTTCTTTTTAGTACGTACCTTGATGTTTTTTGTCCATTTCACGTTACTTCTTCTTCTTCTTCTTCAATTCTTCACCACGAGAACTTCAATATGCATAATTAAGTGTGTGTGTGTGTGTGTGAATTCTCTCTCTTTTTGGTATATAGATTAGTCATCATCTATAATTCTATCATTCTTGTCCAACTAGTGCATAAATTAATTTTCTGTTTCTTTTTAACAGATCACTTGATGAAACTCTTTGAGAGATCTTTAATTCTTTGGTGAGTAATTGAAAAGCATAAAAAATTCTTATTGACGGGGAATGAAACAATGTCAACCTTGTAAGATGTGATTAATGAGCTCTTAAAATTTTTAATAACTATTAGTCAATTTTGAGAAGTAATTTTTTATTTAATATATAACTACATACACTATGGATGTATAAATTATAACAAGTTTATTCAAAAAACGAGTCCTCATCTATTTATTTTTTTTCTATTTAAAAAGATTGGCTGTATTGCTTTTCACAGCCTCTCTAGCAGCTTGCTGTATGCGTTTGTTGGCCTGTAAAGGCAATCTCATGAATTATGAGTTGATTCCAAACTTGCATGGTATGCCGTATTATTAGAATTGAGTTGCATCTGAGAACTAGAAGATTATCGATATCAGTACTACCAGGCTAAGTTGTAGCTGAACTAGCTAGGTGAAGTGAAAACATCTTGAAAAGTGGCTGTGTGAAGTAATTATTATGAATGTCTAAACACTAGACTTCTTCATAATTAATATTTCTTATATAGCCTAGCAAGTCTGATCATAAACTTTCATCCTTTCTTTGTCCACAAAAAAAACTTTACAAAAAGATAATACATGTTACTTAAGAAACAGGAGAGAAAGCAAACAAAATTACTGAAATATTTTATTTGATCTTTTACCTTTTATGTTGCTGCTTGCTAGCTACATTATTCTATAATAATAATAATTATAAAATAATACTTTTTCATGGGCATTTATCCATATCTTCTAGAAGGGAATCTAAGGAATAGAATGCTTGTGATTGGTCATTAATGTTAATAGAATTAACGTTTTCTTCTTCCGAGGAAAAGAATCAAGAAAAGGAAAACGTCAAAAGACGAGAGGCTAGATGCAGAGCCAATGCCATGTTTCCTCTCTTTTTAGCGTTTTTCTTTTACAATATGGAAACAACAAACGCAAGTAAATGAGCAAATACTACTTTAAAGTTTAAACAGAGGCAAATAGGAGTAAGTAATTGTTCTTTTCTGGCTAGTAAAGCAACTGTATGGAACACTTAATCACACCTCTTTTTTTCCTTTCCACGTCTCCCTTCTCCTTTCTTTTTTGTTCCTCGATGTTTTTTTGTCCATTACAAGCTGCTTCTCCTTTCTTCTTCTTCGAGTATTCTCAACGAAACCTTCAATATATATATATATATATATATAGAAGCATGTAGCGTGTGTGATATATATATTCTGTCTCCTATAGGTATATAAAATGGTCATCATTCCACCATTCTTGTCCTTCTAGTGCATAAATTATTTCTGTTTCTTGGGAACAGATCATTTTAGAGATCTTTAATTACTTGGTGAATAATTAATTGAAAAGGATAAGAAATTCTTGTCAATGTGAAAATGAAACAATGTCAAACTGGCTAGGCTATATAAGTAGTATTTAAAAAGTGTTTAGCCTTCTTTTTAATTAATTAATTAGTCCGCCAGAGTAGTAGATCATGAGAAGAGCATAGCCAGTTTTAAAGATTTATTCGCATCACCTACTTCAGCTATAATATGGCTTGTTAATACAGATATCGATCAAATTCTAATTTTCCCTTAGCCTGGTTCTCGGATGCAACTAAATGCTAATACGGCATTGCAATTACTTTGCATTGATTCATAATTCTCAGGCTGTCTGGAGAAGAAATGTAGTCGGAAATTTGATAACAAATAATTATAATTAAGTAGTTAGGTGTTAGTATCTTATAACTAAATAAAAATCTCTCTAAGATAAATTACATAAATAATCTAGTAAAATTATTTATAAATTAGTATGACAAGTATAATTTTATCGGTCAAACTAGAATAACAATTCAAAGCGAGTTATTAACTCATATAGTAAAAATTCAAGCCAAAATCCATAAAGTCAGCCAATAATACCAAAACTAGAAACCTGAGTCCAATAGTACACAAGTCATCAAGTCAAAGACCCATCACGACATGTCATTTGCTCCATCTAAATGACATGTCCCCTGCTACAGCTACCATAAGAAAATAAATAAATAAATAAAGCATCTATCATCATAAACCTCCATTTTAATAATAACGAGATCCATTTAAATTGACGTTGAAAATTTAATTTTTATGTTTTCGATTTATCTCTTTTTCTTCCAAGAATTCTTCAATGAAAGTTCTAAAAAAGCTTGCTATACAAGCCTTCTCACATTACATGACAATAATAAAATTAAGATATACGAGACTTAAACTTACTTTATTAATATAAATTTTCAGTATCATCTTAATTTCTTCTATTTAAATTTCAGTTTTTATTAAAGAAAGTTGTAAATGATAATTTATCTTATGCTTAGAAACACAATTGCCTTGTATTTTCAATTAGATATTTAGATATCGTTTAGTATTATAATAGTTTTTATTTTTGTCTATTAACAGATAAAATATTATTTGATTAGATAAATAAATAATTTATATTTTTTATATTAGGTTTTATATAAAATTTCTTTTAAAACCTTGATTTTTTATAAGGTAAGATAATATATTTTTTATTCATGAAAACATTTTACTTATTTTTAATTCTTTTTCAAACTAAAAATAAAAATATTTTTTAATTTATTTTTTAAAAAAATTATAAAAATTACTATAATATCAAACACACCCTTAAAATTATTATAATATCAAACATATTTTTTTTAAAAAAAATTACAAACTAAGTATCTTTACAAATAATTTTCCTGTACTGGGCCTAATAACGCAAAACAAGGAAAACCCAATCCTCAAAAACCCCTTAGGCTCCAAAACAGAAAACCTCACCCGCGCGCCAAAACTCCATTTCCCGCGAAATCAAAAAAACCCGCCAAACACTCTCAGTGTCTCCGAACTCCACCCTTAAAAAACCCACATGAAAACCCTCCTCGACAGCAAAAATGGCGCTGAGAAGCAAGAGAAGTCAAGCTCCAAAGCCAATATCTAGATCCAAAGCTGCTGCTGCTGATTACAGTGATGTTTACTGTGAAAAATGTGGGTCAGGAGAGTCACCAGGAGAGCTACTTCTTTGTGATAAATGTGATAAAGGGTTTCATTTGTTTTGCTTGAGACCTATTCTTGTTGCTGTTCCTAAAGGGTCTTGGTTTTGTCCTTCTTGTTCCAAGCAAAAGATGCCCAATTGTAAGTTCATTCCTTTTTTTAAAAAAAAATGTCCTTTTTTAGCTTTTTTATGGGGTTTTGTTGTTGATTTTTTGGTTTTGTGAAATGGGGTTGGTGGATTTTTTTTATTTAAACTTAATTTTTAAGGGATTGATTCGTGGGGTTTTTCTGTGGAACTGGATTGAAAATTGTTAACTGGGAAGGAAAAGAAAAAAAAGGGATGATAGAAAAAAATTAGGAAGTGAAAATTGCAAATGTGTTGCATTTGATAATCTTGGAATTGTTAGTCTCTTAGTAATATTAATTGCGAAAATTAATCTTTTTTGGTTTATTTTGTCTCAAATTATTGAATTTGTTTTTTTAATGAGCAGCATTTCCTCTTGTTCAAACGAAAATCATTGATTTCTTCCGCATTCAACGGTCCACAGAATCGATTCAGAAGCTAAGTCAAGGTAAACAAAAAATATGGGGTTTATGTGCTTTGTGTTTTGATTCATGGGATGGTGTTAGTTACCGTGTTTCCTGTCCTGTTTTTAGATATTCAGAAGAAGCGAAAGCGGTCTAGTAGTTTAGTGGTGTCGAAGAAGAGGAGGAAGCTGTTGCCATTTAGTCCGAGTGAAGATCCTGAAAAGAGACTAGAGCAAATGAGATCACTAGCAACAGCATTGACAGCCTCAGGGACGGAGTTCAGCAATGAACTAACCTACCGGCCAGGCATGGCACCGAGGTCTGTGAATCAGCCAGCTCTTGAGAAGGGAGGAATGCAGGTAAAAAATGGGAAAGCAATTGTTTTAAATTAAAACATAAAAAGATAGACATATTTCAGTGCTTGCCTTGTGAATTCGTTAACATTAGGGACATGGCAGTGCAGTGGTTTTGATGTTTAAGTCTGATTTATGGCTTTAATATCAACAGATATATAGGCCACCTTGTATTGTATATTGCTTGCATTTGACAAGAGAGGCCCCGTTTTGAAATGTCAATGGTTGTGGTTATCTAGATTGTTGTGATGATTGCAGCTTTTTAAGGATGACTTTACTGGCTTCTAGTTACCTGTATCTGCTCTTCTGCAGCTGAGCTGAAATTACTATTTTATAGATTTGTAGGCGCACATGTATACGAATTGGGCAATAGTCTCAAGGATTTTCCTTATTTTTTTTCTACTTTAGAAGTATAGATTGAAGGGGGAGTAACTGTTTCTAATTTTGATTGATGTGTACTGTTGGCTAGTTAGCTGTTTAGTGATTCATAGAGTCCACGTTTATTGAAATTCAAGTATGATTACTGTACAGGTCTTGTCAAAAGAAGATGCTGAAACCTTAAATTTGTGCAAAAGGATGATGAATAGAGGTGAATGGCCTCCTCTCATGGTTGTTTTTGATCCCAAGGAAGGGTATGTATATATAGTTTCCGACCTTTCAAGATTAAATATGTTTTGTTCTCGTTGTGGTTAGTAAATTTGGATCAGTGGTTCAGTATACCTGTTTGATTGTAACAGGTTCACAGTAGAGGCAGATAGATCCATAAAAGATTTAACGATTATAACTGAGTATGTTGGAGATGTTGATTACTTGAAGAACCGGGAAAATGATGATGGTGATAGCATGATGACGTTGCTTCATGCTGATAATCCTTCACAAAGCCTTGTCATATGTCCTGACATGCGTGGGAATATAGCTCGATTTATCAATGGTATCAACAATCATACACAGTAAGTTCATCCTCAACATTGAACTTCTGCTTTAGGCCATGTAAATAAAAGCCTCTGGCAAATCCTTTGGAATTAAAAATTGACGTTACAAGGCTAACCTGTAAGTTAGGCAGACTGCGTGGCATATGGAGTTAATTTCTGATGCATTTGGCACATAGTGGTTATAACACTTTGCATCAATCTGCTGTGCATTTCACTTGATCGTATATCATGGCTGGAGGTGCCATGAGAGTGTAATCATAGAGAACACACAACATATAATTGAGTTAATTAGGAATGTCTCTCAACTCTAGCTCCTTCATTTTGCAAAACACTGAAATAAGTCAGTATAAATGCATGAACACAATGTCTTTCAAGTATGCCAGTTTACTTTTTTTCCTTGGGACATTTGCAATCTTGCAGGAGGCCTTTCTGTTGCAAACAATCCTAGTCTTGCATTTTCCATTTAATTTTTGTCAGATTGGATTTTGAAAACAGTTATACCTTTGGTCCACTCTTATAAGAACCTTATCCTTCGATGCAGAGAAGGGAGAAAGAAGCAGAATCTAAAATGTGTGAGGTATGATGTAAATGGTGAATGCCGGGTTTTGCTGATAGCCAACAGGGATATATCAAAGGGAGAGAGATTATATTATGACTACAACGGATATGAACATGAATACCCAACAGAGCATTTTGTTTAAATTCCTTTCTATTTGATTTTGAAGTAAGTTAACAGTCATCGACTAACAAGCTAGTCAGATGTTGTAGTCCTTCCATACATCAGTGAATTATGTAATCATTGAAGAAAGAAATGTGAAAAGGTTCCAACTTTTGCAACAAGAATGTCTAAGCTCTTGTACATTATTTTTGAAGTATCTATAGCAAGCAAGTCTTGCCTTGCCTGGAGTGAAAGACAGCCAGGGTAATGCTGCTATTACCATGAGACATTCTGTATGTAGCATCATTCTTAAAAACAGGACACGAGCAAATTGTTTCGTCCTTTGATCCACATAGTTGGAGAACACAAGGTTCTGTAAGACAGGAGATTATTTTAGAAGGACAAACCTGAGATGCCATCTAAAATACGAGTGCTGCAGATTAAAACCCAACATATAAGCAGCTTGAGATGCCACCATGCTAATAGCTAGGGACTGCTCAATCATTGGATTAAAAAAACTTTTCTGAGCCTCCACAGCTAGTCTTTCAGAGCTGGTAACTACACATCTGACTCCCATAATGCTAATTCTACCTACTGCTTTGCACCTCTAATAACCCTAGAACGTACTTCAAGGCCAAAAAGTTCAGCATTTCAAGAGTTTTATCTTTACCATGAGTCTATTGGCACCTCATACACAATCGATTCCCTCTCAACCAACCGACAGCAAAGTAGTTACCGGAAAACCTTCCATATGGAAATATTCGTACAGCGCTCACATTCAATGCTCTGTAATCAATATAATAATGGCGATTGACAGTGAAGTTCTTGTAATACTAGTACTAAGTTGTACAGAAGCAGCCAGCATTGTCAGTCCAGAACACAACATGTCCACACACTTTCCTGCAAAACCCAGTGAAATACACAACTCAAGAGTGATCCAAAATTAGGGTCTGCCATGATCATAGTAGCTGGCAAAAACTATTTCTTACGTAGAGAGAGGGAGGTAGGAAAAATGGGCAAGCCCCTCAGATTTGAACCGATGCACCCCCTCGATTGTGGCCCTACACTCACACTACATCCAGAAAATATGTGAGACTGCATCAGATCATGGATCAGATGCACCCCCACAATTGTGGTCCAATGAACCAAAAATTAGTACTTTTTCTCTGCGTGTTACTGTAAGGTGTTGAGGTCAAGCCAAGCAAACATACATGTTACCAGAGATTCTCATCAGAACTCAGATCCCAAGAGAGGGCTTATAGGTTTTACTGTCCTAACAGAAACGGTAGTGCTCATACATCCAATAAAGATAAATTGCTTGGCTAGTTGTCCATGATGGTCTACAGCGTCATATTTCTTTCGTTTTCAGCTAATCTTTCTAGTAGAACATGTTAAAACAATTTGGATCTACAGCAGTATGTTTTTCATTAGCCACACTTCCTTGACACCGTAGCAATTTCCAAATAATCTTTTGCAAGCTTCTAGGTCAGTATAATACGTTGTTGATCAAGCTATCATCCCCTTACATGTGTTAGAGAATAATATAAATTATATTTTAGAATCTCACCTAACAGTTTAAGTTTTTGAATTGAGATAGTTCTTTGACATGGTATCAAAGTCTTGATGACCAAGTGGCCACGAGTTCGAATCTCAGCATCCTCATTTATTTGATAAAAATTAAGCACAAGTTAATGTAGGTTTGTGCAAGTTTCAAGTCTAAAGGGCTTTCATTTGAGAGGATGTGTTAAAAAATAATATAAATCATATTCTGGAATCTCATCTAACATTTTAATCTTTTAAATTGAGATGGTTATTTGACAATATAGATAAGACTCAACAGCTAGACTCCGTCTAGCTAGGCTAGTACTAGTTGATAGTTCTAGCTTTAACTATGCATGGTACCAAGGATATGAGAAGAGCTATAAATCTTGATCGCGCCACAAATTAAAGTTTCAAGAAAAAAAGATGGGAAATTCAATTTGCGTTAATTAGAATATATTATAATTCTCTCAAAACATTACATCAGCTTGATTTAAGCTCGTAACTCATCTTTAGGAATCACTGATTGATTCTTTTGTAGCACATTTAGGCTTATATTTATAGCTATATATATAATCCTTCACTATATAAACCTTCACAATTACGACGTAAAATTACAAACAAGTTTAACTTTGTAATATAACAAGTTTAATTATTCAAGATATTGATATGATGTATGAAAAAAGATGTAATATAAGTAGAATCAATAAATTAAAAGTTAGAAATTATATTTTTTATTAAATCAAAATTTTAACTCAAATTTATAATTATTATGAGCTTTCAAAAGTTACAAGAAAAATTAAATTAATTTGCAAAAGTCATACCAAATAGAATCATAGTCTCTTATGGTTATTCGTTCTCTTGTAGTTTCTTTTTATTATTCTATTTTTTTTATTATTTTTAATCATCTGTAAGGCTAATTTAGTGTTTTTAAGATAAATTTAGGTGCAAAAAATATAAGTACATAAAAATAATGCACGAGATAAGAGTGCTATAAAAGAATCTTTACATCTAAAAATTTAAGCTTTTAGAAGAGAATTCAAGAATAATTTTATATTATTTTGTAATATATCATTTCAAGTAAAAAAATTTTAAACTTGAAATTTATACAGGTTTATATTATGATTGTGTTTAATTTTTATTAATTAGAATGAGAATTGTGAGATTTGAACTTGTGATTATTTAATCAATAAAATTTTAATATTATATCAAAAAATATTCTTATTTAAAAATTTAAATTATTAAATAAAATTTTAAAAATAATTTTATATTATTTTCTCAACGTGTAGGTACACTAACAATACACGGAGTACCCTTATCCAACTCTCAGTTCACTGAATTTGTTATTGCCTTTCAGTTTCAGGGGGGGGGGGGTAAAGTTTAAAGTCCCGGCATGCCTATTTTTCATTAAAGATAGAACTGGGCAGTGGGTACCCATAGTAATAAGAATTATTCAGGGAAATGCAACCATCAAAGACCCACCTCTCTAGCTTGTTTGGTGGAGAACTGTCTGCTACACAACCTTTTACCCTCAGGGTTCAACATGCATAAATCCAGCCATAGGAATATGGATGATATTTTTTAAACAACTATATGAAATTATAAGTAGGTGAAATTTAAGATATAATTTATATAATTTTTTATTATATTTATTTAAGTAAAAGTTATTTGAGTTTAAAAATTTATATAAGTTAATTTATTATATTTTATGTTTAATTTTTATCAAATAGAATAAAAATAATAGAGATTCAAACTCGTGTTCATTTGAACAATAAAAATTAATACTATGAGTCAAAGAATCATTTCAATTTAAAAATTTAATTACTAGATAAGATTTTAAAATATAATTTATATAATTTTTTATAATATTAAACCCATAAGCACGAATATCATTATTACAATCATATTTCCCACTTTCATTTTGAAAATATCACATGGATCTTTTGCTTTATGAAAATTGTTGGTCTTTTTTGTCCAAGACGGCTAACTTGGGCATGCAATACATGGATCTAAGTTTTTCATTATTCTCTTTTATCTAACCTATGACCATAATCATGAACTTCAAATCTACATCTAGGTTATGTTTGGTTAATAGTTTATAATAGAAAAAATAAATACATAAGAGATAAAAATATTTTGATTGAAAGGATGGGACAAGAATATAAAATAAATATATTTTTAAAATAGTTTTGAAGTTAATTTATAACCTTTTAAAATAGAAAAGACAAAAAAAATATGTTTCCTTCATTTTCATTATTTTTTTCTCAAAATAATAAGTAAACATTAAAGAGAATTGAGGTCTGTATAGGAAATCAGTACTTTCCATCTCAGGGGAGGTTATGCCCACACTAGACTCACATGCAAGCTAGATCTATATATATATAATGAGTTCATGACCACTCCTTGCAATCTAACTTACTTTGTGCTGGAAGATGAACGAATTTAGAAATCTAAATGGCTTATAGGCTTGGCTTCATGTATGCCTCCTAGGAATTAAGATAATAGATGCTATGATAGGTTTCTTGCAATAAAGAGATGATGATAAGGATTTCTTGTTTTATTCCCAAATTAATTAGCAGAAGGATACGTATATTATAATGTCATTAATTATGGGAAAACAGAAAAAAAAAGTAGAGAAAATTTATAGAAAAAAAATACAGGTGGAATAAATATCCCTAATTAATTAAAATTTTAAAATTCCAAACATATATGTATAATTTATTTATACCACTCTCATATCATTAACAATAAGCTTAGCTAGCTTGGGTGATCACATGAATTGACAAAATTAACTTTCTCGTGGATATTGAAGACTCATGTATGACAAATACGTTTATTTTTTGCATTATCATTTCTAGTTTGAGTTTAATTACAAAAGTATGGTATGGATTGTATGAAAATCAAATCATAAGTTAATGTTTGGTTAATATCTCAAGATAAAATATATAGATAATGATAAAGAAAGAACATGTTTCATTGTGTTTTCTGTTTTGAAAATATAAAAATTTATTTTAAAAATATATTTATTTTATTTCTTTGTTTTTATCTTTATCTTTATTTCTTCAACTAAATATTTGTTTTTATCTCTTTTATATATTTATCCCTATATTCTTGGACATTAACTAGGGGTGAGTATAAAAATAAAAAAAAATTAATTAAACCGAAAAAAACTGAAAAAAAAATAAAAAAAAAAAATAAACTGTGAAGAAAAATCGATTAAATTTTTTTTAAAAAACCGACCGGTTCAGTTTTATAAGCCTGAAACCAAAAAAATTAACCGAACCCAAATTAATAATAAAAAAAAACTAGAAAA
The DNA here is from genome assembly GCF_005239225.2 of Populus alba. Taxonomy (NCBI): domain Eukaryota; kingdom Viridiplantae; phylum Streptophyta; class Magnoliopsida; order Malpighiales; family Salicaceae; genus Populus; species Populus alba. The sequence continues at coordinate 2,073,445 of NC_133295.1, forward strand.
AAAACCAAGCCAAAACCGAGCCAAACCGATTTGAATCGGTTTTTATTCTAAAAAATCAAATCAAACCAAAACCAGTCAGTTTAAACTGATTTTGGTTTTTTAAAAAATAAAAATTCATTTTAGTTGTCTTTTTTATATAAAAATCAAACCAAACTGAAAATAATCACCCTTGACATTAACCACAACCAACCTAAAGAAGTTTTTTCCATGTTAAGTATATGCAACTGATCATGTTACAATCGTAATTAGAAAACAATTCATAGTAGATGATTGTAAATTATCATGATTAACAAGCTATCATTCTAGAAGAACATATTTAATGTTGCTAATCAAAGGATTACTATCTATAAGAGCCAAATAATTAATAGTATCAAACATATATTAGGTGAGACTACTTCAGTTGTCGGCCATAACCCATTACTCCTGTTAATGAAGAGACTTATTGGAATCAAAATGATTGAGATTTACATTGTTAAAAAAAAAAAAAATCAACGAGGGCACCTACTTATGTCTTTATTTAATCATGTCGGCGTCCATAATTAGCAAGTAACTTACTAAGGAGCCATTCATGCGACCACATAACCTCCATAAGTGACCTAATTTTACGAGGACACAGAGAGAGAGGTGCATCCTCTCTGCCCTAAAACCCCTAAAGCTCAAACCTCTAACCTTTCTAGCCAACTCTGTGGACGAAGCACCAAAAAATAGAAGGGATAGAGTAAAAATACAAATTAAATGGTTGACAAAACAAGAATCCGTGTGATGATCAGACCCACGATCTCAAACCTTGGGATCTTCGTGTAATGTCAAAGATCAATTTCATTTTATTTTTATCGAAGAAGAAACATTACAAGTCAACTATTAGGAGAATCTGGTGCTGTTTCTCAACAACAAGAACAAACCACCCATGCAATACCATGAACTATATGGACATTATCGAGGCTACAATCTTGGGGTTGTGCGTGTGTTTTTCCCAGAGAATGATTTGTTGCTTAAGGAGAAGGCAAATTGATGAATTAAATCATGGCCACCTACAAGTAATGCCTTAGAGTTTTACAACTCATACTCATCATGCATATGGATCATCGCATCTTGGTGTCCAAACTAAAGAAAAACAAAAAAGAAAAGAGAAATCCCATATTCCCAATTTTGGTTATGCATGTTATTGCTAGCTTACCACTTGCTTACCCTAATATTTGTAGTTTGAACTTTTTATAAAGAAAAAAAATAAAGTAATTTTAATTGATTTGGATTAACTTTTTAACTCATGACACGAGTAATAAGTTAATTAAAAAAAAATTATTTTAATCGATTTTAATTAACTTTCCTAACCCATATGAGTAATAAGTTGATCTGAGCTTAATGATTATGTTTATACTTTCAAGAATTTTAACTTGTCAGGCAATGATTTGTCAAAATTCATTTTTTTTTATAATATCAATCCTTTCAAAAATCAAATCACTGAATTTTATAGAAAGAAGCAACAAAAATAATGTTAATCACCGTATAAGAGAATTGCAAGCATACATGCATCATCAAATGCGTTGACAATGTTAACTAGCAAATTAATAACATGAAAAAATAAGTTAGAAAAACCATTATAATCAATTTATGGACGACAAGGCCTTTAGATTTTGCATGTGGAGCTAATTATTGCAAGCCCCACTCAATTAAGCAATCAAACCTGGCTTGTGTATACCACGCATGAACACGTTTGTCTCTCATTGAGTATGACCTTATGTACTTGCCAAAGCACAGAAATTAATTTGTAAATGAAAAGTTGGGTGTAGAATTATAAACATTGTATTATTACTTGTCTTAATAACAAGCCAAACCTAATTAATCAGCTTAACTTCAAACATAATCATTAATAAAAATATATAATATCAACACATCAAAATAATTTAACATAGTATAAATTTTTAAAAAAAAAAAAAGATGTAAAGAGTTTAATTCTGATCTTCATTAAATTTTTAAATTTTTAAATTTGAGTCATGAAATTAGTATTTAATAAAATTAATTTTTTAATATATATATATATATCAAACTAATAATATTAATAGGAAAGTTGTAATAAAATATATGCACTCCCCTTCATGTTAAACAACAAGAAAAAAAAAAAAAACCATAATTAATTTTGCCCAATGCATGTCATGTCCAGCTTTAAACAAAGTAATAATAAATCAACCTCTCTTGTACATCAAAACAATGACCAAACTAATTTCCAGGGAACAATGATGTGGTCGATTGATCTCCAAAGTAGGAAGAACAATCATGCTGAAGGTTGATCACCAAACCTTGAAGTAAATTGTTTGGTCACGGGGAAACAAGCATGAGTTTTGCCTTTTGACTTATTAGGGTTTTGTTCTGCTCTAACGAGACATAAACCTATAAAAAGTCGACTTAATTAGCACCAACTTAACCTGTGATTTTGCTCTTACAATTACCCTATAATTAAAGTTTTTCTTTAATTTAGCTAGGTACACCTTTTTAGCATCATCATTCATTTACTCTTTTACTATATTCATTAAACCCGACAAAAGCTCAAATCATGAGTGAAATGAATTAACCTGGTCGACATGACATGCAAAATTTATTTTAATTTTTTAAAATAAAATTAAAATAATATTATTTATAAAAAATAAACTGAATTTTAATTAGGTTATAGATTAATCTATTAAGTATTTGTTTTTCTAACTTGGTTGAATTAGGTTTAATAAGAATGATTCTTGCCCTCGATAATTGGTATATATAATATGCATCAACACCTTTAGTTAAATTATTGGTGGGAAAGACCTCATATTAAAATCAATTTAATATTCCAACAGAATTATTTCCATTGGATGGGGTCCCACATGGGATCCACACACCCAACTAGAAAAAGTAATCACATTGGTGAATAATTAATTATGAGAAGTTGATAAAATTATATGAACTAATTATTTGATTTCCTATTTTTTCTTTCCTAATGATGGCAATTCACTTTTATTAGAGTTGATAGGAGAAAAGACGACTCAAATCCAATTACAAGCTCACTGGCATTGGATTTTTTTTTATGCATAATTTTTAATTTTTCCAAATATTAAAAAAAGAGAGATTTGGAATTAATCAAAGAAGAGCAAAAGTAGAAAAAAGTTAATTTGCATATAAAATTTTAATCTCCAAAATATATTGTTACTTTTGATTAAAAATTTGGTACCACTCTCTTGCTTATACGACTCCATATATAATTTGTTTTACTTTGTCTATAAATTTACTTGTGAAAAATCAACGAGATAATAACGTGGTAAACTATAAAATATTGTAGTGAAAATTAGTAGCCAAAAAAAAAAAAAAATTTCCCTTGTTATTATTATCATTAGACAGCATCCTAACTAATGAGGGGGAGTCACCTTAAATTTAAAAGATCTTAATTTTAATTTTTGTTTAATTTTTAAATTAAATTATGTAGAAATTAATCCGACCTTAAAAGATTGAGTATATCTTTCAAAAAAAAAAAAAAACAAACTAGACTTGCTCTAATCAACTTGCAACTTAGAGTTATGAACTTATTTTATGCTGAATTATTTTTATTTTATTATATAATAAAAAATATAAATAATTAATTTATAATAATTAAATAATTAAATAATAAAATTAAAAATAAATTTAATATTAAAAAAAAAAAAAATAAAAACAATTGCATAACAAAAAAGCCAAATGGCCAGTAAAAAACCATGTGCTTGACAAAAATGCCCATGCACGTGGGCATAAGAGAGGCTGCAAACTTAAGCACTTTTTTTTTTTTTTGCTTTTTAAGAAGAGATAAACAACTTGTCGTCCACTTTTCTTTTTTTAAGAAAAAACAAACACATAGACAACAAGTTGCCTGTCATCCATAGAATGAAAAAAAAAAATTCCATTATGAATCAAACTCTTTGTTGATCGGACAAAAGGTAACAATAATTCAATGAGAGAACAAAACAACCTCATCAAACTCTTCAGCTTCTTGATTGCCATTAATAGGTAACAATAATTCTTTGTTGATCGGACAATCTAGCTACCATGAGAACAAAACAACCTAGACAACTTTTAATAAATCAAGGAAAGAACAAGATTCTATTTTTATTATTTATCATGCTTGTAAGCATTTTTATTTATCATCAAAAATTTTCTTTTACTTTGACGTAAAATTCCCTATGATGTCAATACTTCAAAAGAATATCAAATGCTCAAAAACTTTATGGATAGAAAATATAAAATTTTCAAGTATTTATGGGTGAGAAACCAAAAGGATGGGCAAGAAAGAATATCCCAGTTGAGGAGGGAGAAAGGAATGGTTTATATTTAGCTAAATTACTAGGTAATTTACATGCGTTACCCGGGGTTAGATTAAGTTTTTTAAAAATATTAAAAATTTATTCAGTCTTTAAAAAGAAAAAGAAAATTACGTAGAAATTGACATGATATGACGTTATCAATTTGATGTGTTTAAGAGTAACCTACACAACCAGAAAAAAAACATGGTTTGATTAAAAAAATCAAGATGATATTTTTAAAAAAATAAAATTTGAGATTACAACATATTAGATAGATTCAGATCAACTTAGGTTAGCATGTAAGATTCACAACCCATATCATGAGACTGTGATAACCTCGTATAAAGCAAAGTAAAAAAAATATTTTGAAATTTAATTCTTAATTAACCCAATATTAAAGAATTAAATTGAAAAAATCAATTAAAAATGACTAAAAAAAATAACCGAGTCAACTTGAGTTAACCTATCAAACTTGGGTCATGAGATTGAGATAACCCAATAAAAAGCAAATCAAAACAAATTATGAAGCTCATTTTCCGATCAATTTAATGTTGAATGGTAAAATTAAAAAAAAAATTTAATTAACAAAATAAAAGACTTAAGCTTCATAATTTTTTTTATAAGATTATCACAGTCTCATGATTCAGATCATAGATTTTACGAATTAATCTTGTTGAATCATGTTGTTTTTAGTTTTTTTTGTAATTGATTTTTTAAAAATTTTATCATTATATATTTAATTTGATTGAGAATTAAACTTAATGATTTTTTTTAAAAAAAAAATTATCTTAATCTCATGACTTAAATCAATTCGAATTAATCTACCTCCTTTTTCATAGAAAAAAAAGATCTATAACCACTCCATCATGGTGATTCATTTTATCACAGTAGAGTCCAAGAAGAAATTCATACATATTATTGATATTATTTGAACCTTTGATAAAATATCCCACTATTCATTTGAATTCATTGTTTGAATTCAACAAATGTAAGTGACTTGTGTATACCATGCGTAAACACCTTTGTCTCTCATTGAGTATGACCTTGTGTACTTGCTACGCACAGAAAGTTGTCAAAGAAAAGGTTGGTGTAGAATTAGCTGGAACATTCTAGTATTAGTGTCTTCTTGTCTTTAATATAAGGCAAACACATAATCATTAATCTTTTTTTCCACTTCAATAAGTATATAATATCAATATATCAAGTGATTGATATCAATACATCAATCTTTTTTAAAGTGTGCTTTGGCCTCGTCGCCGATTATTTTTATGTTTGTAATTGTATTTGGATGCATTTTAAAAGGGTATTTGATTTGAAAAAATATCAAATTAATTTTTTTAATGTTTTTTTGATGATTTTAATATTAAAAATAAAAAAATAAAAAAATATTTTGATGTATTTTTAAATGAAAAATATTTTTAAAGAGCACTCTTCATCACAATACTTGTGGAATACAAGGAGCTTTATTCCCTTGATTAACCTTTTAAATTAAAAATTTTAAATTAGTATTTAGTAAAATTTATTTTTAAAATATATCAAACTAATATAAAGAATACATTCTTATAAATGTTCAAATAAATCTAATTTTTTTTTATTAATATGGATGTTCTGGCCAGCTTGCGTGCATCTTCGACTAATTTTACAGGCCTTGAAATTTTTGAGGCTCGAACTAGTAATCTTTAAAAAATAAATTTAGAATATAACTAGTTGAGAAAGACCCCTCAAAATTAAATAATATGAAAGTCATGTCATAAGGTGTTTTTTCACAATTCAATAAACCTAATCTTGATCAATGTGAAAGTTGTTCTAGGATATCTAATCAAGTAATGTCAAAAAAAAAAAAAAAAAAAAAAACTTTGGCATAATGCATGTCATGTCCAACTTTCATGAAAATAAAAATAAATTAACGTCTTCTGTGCATTAAAACAATGACCAAACTAATTTTCAGGGAACAATGATGTGGTCGATTAATCTCCAAAGCAGAAAGAGTTAAGAAAGGAACAATCATGCTGAAGGTTTATCAGCAAACATTGAAGTAAATTAATGTTTGATCATTTGGAAACAAGCATTACTTTTGCTTTTTAACTTTTTAGGGTTTTGTATTGCTCTAATGAAGACATAAACCTATAAAAGTCGACTTTATTAGTACCAACTTAGCCTGTAATTTTGCTCTTACATTGAACCTATAAAGTGCTGTCTAATGTAGCTGGGAAGCCTTTTTTAGCATGATCATTCATGTCCTTTTTTTTTTTTTTTTGTGTTTTTACTAAAGTTGTTAAGCCTGGCAAAAAGGTTTGAGTCACAAGATTAATTTAAGTTAATAAAAAAAATATTGTTTTATTTTAAAATAAAAAATAAAGTTAAAATGATGATGTTTTGAAAAAAATTAAAAAATTAAATTGGATTTTAATTGAATTGTGGGTTAAATTAACTGAATTAATATCGAGTCAATTTCTTTCTTTTTTTTTTTTCAACTAGACTCGATCTGGTTTAATAAGAATAATTCTTACCACATATTATAATAATGGAGAATTAAAAAATTATTAATGGAAAATACCTCACATTAAAATCATTTCAGCATTGTACATGATAAAGTAGTTAACTTTCTCTTGAAATATACTTATTTTAACATAATTATTATTTTTATTTTTTATATATTAGATGGGGCTTGAGATCCACTTAAAGAAAATTGAAAACTACAATTGTATTGTATTTAGCATCCTTAATATATATTACAAAAAGGAAGCTATAAAAGGAATATATACAAGGATCAAGCTATATATATAATATGAGATGCACAATCTATGCTCCTATAATCAATAGCGTGTTTTGCTATCCTAAAGTTAAGTCATGATTAGTGATATCATATAATCAAGCTTGATTATGTGATGGCATTTCGCGAGAATATAGTACCATTAGTGATGCCAATCTCGAAACATAATAGTCGAAAGCGTGAGTGAGCTAGCGACTTAGTTAATAGATCAACAAGTTGATTTTTAATAGAGACATAGCCTTTTATTTTGAAATCCATAAAAAGTAGAAGGTCATCTCATTATATACCTTCATTAATTGTAATTTTGCTAACGCAAAAACAGATCATCCCATTTCCTTATGAAAAATTATTACCAAGAAGTTGTAATATTTCAAAAGCAAAATGTTTTAAACTTGCATTGAAACAATTTTTATTTTTAAAATGCTAGGTCAAGATTTTAAAAATCATTTTGGTTAAAGATTCCTTCATCGAAACCAAAAGAGAGAGAGAGAGAGAGGAATGAGAGAAGGGTCACTCAAAACCATTATTTGTCCAAGTCACTAATAAAGCACACTTAGAGGTAATGGATAGTGCAATGGGTTAATGTTATATTTTAGAAGAAAATATGATCTCTTTATGGTAACAATTAAAGGAGGGAAGGAACACTTCCTATAATGAGACAATGAAACATTTTTGTTTACAAAATACAGTTTGATCCTTTCAAGATAACTAGTGATGATGAACAAATGGGTTGTGATGAGCATTAGGAAGACTAGGCTAGGTAAAATTGAAAACATTTTAGAAAAAACTTATATAGACCAACTCGAGTGGGCTAAAAGCCAAGAGATTAGAAATAAAAAAAACCTCGCCAAACAAGCAACAAGGAGTTGAAGAGAAGTGGGGCAATATTTCAAACTAGATAAGGATATGTGCATGTTATCTAACTCAAAATCATTAAACAATGTGTTTTTGCATGTTAATTATTCATAAGAAAATTATCAATGGGATCCATAAAAAAGGAAGGTCACCTCAAAATGGCCAACATTGAAAATGCTTCTGAAAATTTTTCACTTTATAAAAATCTTTGAACTTTTTATAATTAAATAGGTCACCCATTACAATGAGATCAATGTTGAAAAATTTTTAAGTTTTTCACGAATGTGCAGATCACCTATGAGAACTAGACCAACTGAAAAATCTTTGTATTTATTAAAATTAGATAGGTCACCTATTACAATGAGACCAAATATTGAAAAACTTTCAAGTTTTTTTCATGAACAAGTAAGGTCGCTCATAAGAATTAGATCAACTAAATTTTTTTTGTATTTTTCATAATTAGGTAGATCACCCATTATAATGAGATTAATGTTGAAAAACTTTCAAGGTTTTTTTCATAAATGAGTAGGTCGCTTATGAGAATTAGACCAACCAAAAAATCTTCGTATTTTTTCACCTAAGCAGGCCACCCGAAAAATCTTTGTATTTTTTAATTGAGTAAGTCATTCATTACAATGAAATCAATGTTGAAAAACTTTCAAGTTCTTCACTAACAAGCAGGTTGCTCATGAGAATTACAACACTTTTGAAAAAAATTTGAATTTTTCACACCAAATGAGCAAGTCATCTAGAACAATTAGATCATTTCTGAGAAATCCTTGTATTTTTCACCAACAAGCAGGTCACATTAGAACATTTCTGAAAAATTTTAAACTTTTCACCAGCAGACAAGTTACTTGGAACGATTAGACTAATTCTGGAAAATTTTAGAATTTTTATTAACAAGGTAGGTTGCCTCAAATGGCTAATTTTTAGATTTTACTATCCCTAGGAAAGAAGGCTATTTGTCAATTTACAAATTTCAAAATATTCAATTTTTAAAAGAAGTAAAAGTTATTTTCAATGATGTCTCAAGTGAATCCATAAGTCACTTCTTTCTCTTGAACATTTGTGGTAGCACAATTGGCAAACACATTAGCAGGACGATACTTGAGACATCATTTGGCTATATGGCCAGCTGTTTGGTCACAAAGTTGACAATTTGGTGTTAGTGATTACCGCGCTGTTGAGAACTTTTGTTAGGAGTTCTTTGGTTGTTGGTTTTTTGTTGGCTGTATGGCCAGTCTTTTTTTGAAAGGATAAAAAGACGACTCAAATCTAACTATAAGCTAACTGGTATTAGACCTTTTTATATACATAATTGTTAATTTAATATCCAAATATATTTTTTTTGAAAAAAAAAAACAAGTGATTTGGAATTAATAAAAGAATAGAAAAATAGTAGAAAGTTAATTTGCATATAAAAATTGAATCTCCAAAATATATTGTTAATTGTGATTAAAAAAATTAAAATTTAGCACTACTCTCTTGCTTATGACTCCATAGTTTTTGGATTATTATTTTCAGTTCGGTTCATTTTTTATATATATATAAAAAATTAAACTGATTTTTTTTAAAAAAAAAACCTAAACCAGTTCAAACGACTGGTTTCGGTTCGGTTTTTTAAGACAAAAACCAGTTCAAACTGGTTTGGCTTGGTTTTCCGATTTTTTTCCGGTTTAAGTTGGGTTTGGTTTTTTTCAGTTTTAGGCTTATAAGCCTAAAACCAAACTGATCAGTTTTTTCAAAATTTTAATCAGTTTTTTTTTCACGGTTTGGCTTTTTCGATCATTTTTTTCCAGTTTTTTTTTATTTAATCACTTTGTCGGTTTTTTTTGCTCCCTCCTAATAATTTCTTAGAAATAGTTTTTGATCATACTGAAATTTTTTTATATATAATTTAGTTTTATTATTTTTAAGTTTATAATTGACTATTATTCATCATCATCATTAAGAATTATCATGCGATCCAAACTAATGAGGTAGAATCACCCTCTATTGATCCTATTTTAAATATTTCACCTTCGGATTGGCAGGATATGAGAATTTGTTCTCGATCACATATATTTTCCTGTTCAGAATCCAATCAATTATTATTAACAAACATGCATGCATAAACATGGGAGTCCTATGCTCTTTATGAGCCATTATTGCTTCCATTTTTGTCGGCCTCCGACTATTGACTCCTCCGTCTCAGGACGGTCATCGCCCACCTCCTTCCATGAATTGCTCTGTAAACTGTCACCAGTCACCACCTTTCATAAATTACTTAAATTCTACATAAATACACACACACACACACACACACACACACACAGGAGAAATAACGAGGGTAGTTCTTTCTCAATTACAAAAACCTTAATTACCTCGATTATATTTCTTTGAACATAATGTTTTTTTTTTTTTTTTTTGCAAAATCTGAAATCTTAATGCCGGGAAGTGTCGTTTTAGGATAATCTCTAATTTATATACAAGAAAAGGGTTTGTTGTTGAAAAAGATTGCGTACATTATTAAGAAGAAAGGTCAATGAAAAAAAAATATTTGTTTTTGGGATTTCAAAAGTATTTTAAAAATATTTTTTTTATTTTTATTTTAAATTAATATTTTTAGATCATTTTAATATGCTGATATCAAAAATAATTTTTTAAAAATAAAAATATATATTATTTTGATATATTTTTAAATAAAAAATATTTTAAAAAAGCAATAATAATCACATATTCTGAAACAAGAAGTAAATGGTTCAACAAATGAGCCACTATCATACAAAATTGAAACACCTCCTATAATAAAAAAAAACAAAAAAAAATATATCATTTAATTAGTTAGTTAGTTAGTTAATTAATTTTTCGAAACTCAAATTGCCAAAAAAAAAAAAAAAGAGATGTTCCACTCTAAATTACCAAGTCAAATGCTTGAGGCTTTGAATAGAAAGTGGGGATTAAGATAACTACCTATATAATATAATAGTAATACACATATAATATAAATATATTTTTTGGATTAAGTTTGGATTGATTTTTAAGGGGGTCAAAGTTTGATAATATTTTTATTTATTATTTCATTAAATAAGTTAACTTAAAAAAAAAAAAACCTCATTCAAATTAATATTCAAGTTAAATTATCATGAAATTAGTAAAAGCAAAGGATAGATTGCTTTTCATGTAATAATGATACTCGTAAGTTTGACTTTATATCATTTGTAAATTAGGCAAAACAATCTGTTAACAGTTGTGTTAAACAGTTATTTTAATATATTTTTAAATTTAAAATACTTTAAAAAACAACCACCTATCACAATATCAAATACTACTTGTATTTAATTAAAAAATTCAGTTTTTATATGAAAAAATAAAGTAAATAAACTAGATGCGGAAAACAACATGACACCCTCTCATAAAAACCTTGAAATCAATCATGAGAGGTGTAGTTTAATTGATCAGGTTCTAAGTTTGTTCTCTAAAGATCACTAGTTTGAGCCTCACAAATATTACGGACTGCTGGAAGAACCTTACATACAAGATCAAATAGAATAATAACTGAAATCACGAATTTGATGGGGGAAATAGAAAGAGAAGAACTAGTAAATCATTGGATTCATTTACTTTATATTTTTTTCTAAAAAATCATTTTCTTTTATTAAACTGGGGCTAAGCATCTTAGATAGCCTTGTACGTCATATGATTAATATTTTTCATCTTAGCTAACAAATGGATTTTTATTAACAATTAAGGTTAATAAAATTGTTTGATTGAATTGCCTAATAAATATAACAAATGTATGGTGGAATGCATAAAATTATCCACACAAAGTTTAATATATGGATTTGATAAAAAATAAAATGTCGAAATGGAATTTTCCCAAAAAGATTGGTCGTGCACTTTTGCAATATAGTCGGTTCTTATTATATTCCCATGGAGTTTACACCATTTGACCCTAACTAAACCTTTAGTTAGAAGTAAATTACCTATAAACTATGATGTACCCTTTACATCATATTTTATACATCTTAAAATAAGCAACAACAATTTAGATTAAATTGTTAGAAATGATTTTTAGATTAAAAAAAATAGTGAAGTTGTATTAGGTTAATGTATCAAGATAAAAAAAAAATTACTAAAAAAATCGATTTTAGTGTCAACAAACTCTATTCAATAAGAGAAGTTGAATAATAGTTATTTTAAACTTTAATATTGCTTGAAAAAACAAATTAAAATTGTGAAAAATAATTTTTACTCGGTTTGATTTTATGTTTCTATTCCGTTGTTTGGGTTTTTAAACTTGGTGAATTGATTTTTAAATGTTATGAGGGTGTTATTTAGGTTAAAATAGGTTTAAAATGAATTTTTTAGAATAAAAAAACACATGTCTTAATTTTCCAACCATCATAATGATGGGTGGAATATATTGTGTGTCTTCCCAAATTTCATTGTCTATTATATTTATTTTGATTTTTTTTATAAGGTTATTCCAATTTTATGATTGAAGTTGTGATTTTATCAGATTAATCTACATTGATTTAGATTGATTTAATATATCATCATTATTTTTTAAAAATTATTATATTAATTTTTTTTTAATTCACCTTTTATTTTTTATGTTTTTGTTGTATACTTACATAAAAAAAATTATTAAAACAAATACAGTCTATGACTGATTTACAGGTTTGCTGAAATAAACATAATTGGGTTAAATTAATATATTATTGAGTCAAAATTTTATTTGAATTCATATGTGCTTGATTTATTTTTTCTGTCATCTACGTTTTTTTTTTATTTGATATTATTTTTATATTCAAGAAAAAGTTTAATTCGGCCCGCCAATAACACGGATAGCAACCTACTCTTCTCTGTATCTATTTATTCTAACTATTTATTTTTTTAATTTTAAAACAGTAATTAAAATGAGACATATAACTAGAAAAAATATATTTGAAAAATAGTGATTGTTATTTTGTTTAAATTATTTTTTATTTAAAAATAAATTAAAAATAATATTTTTTTTTATATTTTAAAAATTATTTTTTATAGTGTATTAAAATAATTTAAATATATTAAAAAATATTAATTTAAAATAAATAAAAAATTAATTTTTTTTAACAACAAATGTAAAAATAAACCAGGCGGAAGAACTGTGGAGAGAGAGTTAAAGAGCAACTCTCGTTTCTCGGGCCATCAGTTCACGATTATCAAGGAAATTATTTCTTTCCTGTTTTATCCTTCCATTATTTTTTTTAATTTATAATTTATTTGTGTACATTGTTTTTTCTCTTAATTATTTTTTATTTTTATTTTATTTTCTCCTTCTGTTATACTGTCGTTGTTGTTTCCTTGCTTTCTTCACATATATGAGAAGACTAAAACATTTACAAATTTTAATGGATGCTTTGACCTTTGCTCTCTTCATTTTCAGAAAAATCTCTTAAACAAAACAAAACAAACCCCTGTAAGCATTTCCTTTTATTTTTATTATTTTAAAATTTTGTTCAAAAAAATTGAAACTTTTTTGTTTGTTTAATGGTAATACGCAACTCATAATTCTGTTTTATTTCTACTAATGCAGTCACATGATCTTCTACTTCACGTTGATGGGTTTTTATTTTTGTGTGGTGAGATTATGTTTTGAATGCTAAAGTTTGGTTCTTTTGAGTGAAAGATAAATTTTTTTGAAGCTTCAATTTTGATGGTTTTGTTATTTTAAGTGTCGATCTTCTTTTTTATTTAATTTATTGAGAGGACCAGATTCAATGGGATTGGATTGGAATCCATGTTTGATCTCTTAGTTTTTATTTTATTGTTAATGTTGTCATTGCTGTTTGATTTATTAAGTTTTTTGTATGGAAACTAGAGGCTGATCTTGGTTTTTGTGTTTCTGGTTTGTTTTTGTTTTTCTAGCTATTTTGGGATTGCTTGTGTTGAGGGATATAGTTTTTTAGCATAGCTTAAAAAAGGTTCCTTGAGAAGGGGTTTCATGGGTTGAACTCAAAGAATAATGGGAAGTTTGAGTGAAGAAGAATACCGATTTTTTGATGCCTATGAAGACATTGCATCAATTTCTGATGCAAAGTCTGATAGCTTTGAGATATTTGATTCTCATTCTAGTTTTGACAACTCTGTTTCTAGTAGTCTTCACCATGAACTATGGATTAAGAGCCTTGGAAGTGTTCAGGAGCAGCGGAGTAAGTTCTTTGATTGGATGGGAATTGGTTTAAATGAAAATGGGAATAGGAATTCAGAAGCATTTAGTCCAGAAGGAGAGAGTGATAGGATTACAGAAAGCAGTGGGGCTGTATTGAGAAAGTCATGTTTCGAAGATGAATTTTGCTCTACTCGATCTATGATGTCATGTTGGTCTAATGGTGAATCTAGTTTGTCAGCGGAGTTGGGTTTGTTGGGGAATTTTGTTTGCAGAGAAGGGGATTCAGGCGGGGGGATGATGTGCAAAGTAGATGAATTGGGGCATGATGTGAAAGCAAATGAAGGTTGTGAAGTGGACTCAGAACAGTCAGTAACAGCTGAGGAATCTGAGAACATCTCTGAGTCTTCTCCCTCATTTCAGAAACCTATGCAGAATGAAGTTGGGGAACCAAATACTTTGGTGGATGCTCCGAGAAGGCTTAAGAAGGGGTGGTTGAGTAGAATACGTTCCATTTCATGCATTGTATATAGCCTACGGGAAGCTGACAAATTGAGACATGATGATGATGATGATGATGCACTTCTGCGGTACAGGGTACAAAGAGTTAAGGTTCACCGATATGGGAAGCGAATAAAGGAACTCTCGGCTCTTTATAAAGGACAAGATATCCAGGCCCATGAGGGTTCAATTTTGACCATGAAATTTAGTCCTGATGGGCAGTACCTTGCAAGTGCTGGTGAGGATGGGGTTGTGCGTGTCTGGCAGGTCCTGGAGAGTGAGAGATCAGATGAGCTTGACATTCCAGAAATAGATCCATCCTGCATATACTTCACGGTGAACCAACTACACGAGTTGAAACCCCTCTTGGTTGAAAAAGAAAAGACGGCCAAAATGAGGAGCATGAGGAAAACATCAGATTCTGCATGTGTCATTTTCCCTCCAAAAGTTTTCCGGATTTTGGAAAAACCATTGCACGAGTTCCATGGGCACAGGGAAGAGATCTTGGATCTCTCATGGTCCAAAAATAATGTAAGTTGCTTCATACTGGATGCATTTCTCTAACAAACTGAAGAAAACAAAGCATAATATTTACAGAAATTCTTTTTTTTTTTTTTAAAGCAGCATTTACTATCAGCTTCAGTGGACAAAACTGTCTGTCTATGGCAAGTGGGACGTGACTGTTGCCTCAGAGTTTTCTTACACAGCAATTATGGTGTGCTTCTGGCTAATTTTAAGTTTCTCCCAACATATGTTCTGTTAGTTTACCTGTTAGTCAAGTTGAATTACCTTTCTCTTTATTTTGGTTATTTGTTTATTTGTTTATTTTGTATGTGATGCAGTAACCTCTGTTCAGTTTAACCCTGTGGATGATAATCACTTCATGAGTGGTTCAATTGATGGAAAAGTCCGCATATGGGCAGTTAATAGTTGCCAAGTTGTTGATTGGACTGATATAAAAGATATCGTTACGGCAGTGTGTTATCGTCCAGATGGGCAGGTTTGACAAATTTCCCTCAACTCTTTTCTCTTAAAGAATTGAGTATCTGGGGGTGTATTTTCCCATGTTAAGTGACCTCATGGAAAAACTTCTCTTCATGTAGGGAGGGATCGTTGGCTCTCTGACAGGAAACTGTCGCTTTTATAACATGTCAGGTATGCATATTCAGATAATTAGCACCTACTGCATTCTTTAGGTGTTAGGACATGAGTAAGTCAAAATGCTGTTACTTTTCATTTGTAGAAGTATTTCTTTTGACAGCTTGTTATATCCTGGTTGAATTACATGTCGTAGGGGCAGTCTCTCATGCAGGGAGGGATCGTTTTATGGATTTTATGCATGAATTTACTGGTTTAAATGGGTTGTATCTCTGAAAAGGTTCATAATAATTTAGGTTCCATGGTAATAAAGATCTAGTTTTGCCTCAGATTAACCTTGAGTTTTATGCATTTAAAGAAGAAATGAATATTCACTAAATGAGCTATAGTTTCATCAGGTTCAGACAGCTACTTGCAACTTGATGCTCAGATCTGCTTACCTGGTAAAAAGAAGTCACCTTGCAAAAGAATAACTGGCTTCCAGGTATTTGTCTCCTGCCTTACAATGTTGCTTTTGCTGCTTTTTCTCTGTTCATGTTGTTTACTATTTTACTTCATTATATGCCTCTAACTCCAGTTTTCCCCACAAGACTCAACCAAAGTAATGGTGAGTTGTGCTGATTCACAAGTCAGAATTCTTCAAGGACTTGATGTGATAGGCAAATATAAAAGTACGTATCTTTAGCTTCCATTTTGTTATCTTTTCAATGTCATCTATTAATGTTGTTTCAGACAAGTCAGAAGTTTTTGTGTTGAACATTAATTGCTTGTAGATTTCATATTGTGAAACCCAAATGGGTGTGCTGCCTGTAATGTTATGAAATGTGTGAAATATAAGACTGTTTTATTATCTTAGTTATCTAAACTGATTAATTTTTAATCCTGATTTTCTTAAATTTCTCCCTGCTCTTTAGGCAATACAGCAAACCAGATATCTGCATCTTTTACTTTGGATGGAAAGCATATTATCTCGGCTTGTGAGGATTCCAATGTACATTTGTGGAATTACATTGATCAGGAACAATCTGCAACTCCTCAATCAAAAAACTCAAGGTCTTATGAACATTTCTCTGCCAATGCATCTGTTGCTATACCTTGGTGTGGATTGAAATGTGGGAGCTTAGATAATGGATGGGGTTTTCGTGTCTCTGACAATAACTCACAGGAAGTTCTGCCTCTTTTTCTCCTGCTCATTTTTCTCTGAGTCAAGAATATTTCTCAGAATCTTTTCCCAAGGGTTGCGCTACTTGGCCAGAGGAAAAGCTTTCCTCGAGCCCATTGTCGACATCATCAGCAATGCACAAATCCCAGTACAAGTTTCTGAAAACTTCATGCCAGAGCGCAGACAGTTCTCACGCATGGGGTCTAGTCATTGTGACTGCAGGGTGGGATGGAAGAATAAAATCATTCCACAATTATGGGTTACCAGTTTCTGATTAACCTATGGTGGTATAGCAGTGCTTCCGAGAATCAAGATTGATCCTATTTGTTGGGATTTTTAGTGCTCCCTTTGATGGATTACCTGCCGCAAAATCTGATGTTGCGTAGCTGACCAATTAGCATTGAGTTTGACATCATAAAAAGTCGCCAGCTTCCTCAACTTTTGCTGAGAATATGCAGTGTAGATGAATGTTTGAGACTTCGGGATGGGCCCTTCTTGTATCACGGGTGTACTGTAAAAGAAGCATAAATGACAAGTGGCAACAGTTCTTTGGCTGTGATGATTATGTAGCTTGGGAAGAGCTAGAGGCTGAGGTTAGCCTATCTAGATTCCCAGCTTAATTATACAATTTGTTGATAATTTTTGCACGAGAAATTTGTCTGCTCAGCCCAGTAAAAGATGTGCAAGTCATGTGTTATGAGAGACCAATTTGAGATTCTCTCTCTTTATAATAGAGTTATAGAGGTGCTTGTGGGACCTTTGTTTAACCTCTTTCTTTGGCTTGCTAAAATGAGAGGAGGGAATCCAGAGCTGGTGGTTGCAGTTTATTTGGGAGAAAAAATGGTGGGGAACTCTGCCATTATAACTTGGTGGCCAATCTGAATGATTGAATTGTTTGTCTGCCATTTCATGCTTCATGGTAGGGTCGATTTCACCTGAGCTTGACGGTGGGGTTGTATTAAGCTTCATCTTCAGTTGAATGATTTGTTTGATTAGCCGAGTGCTTACGCTGAGTCCCTGATTTGCTTGGTTGGGTCGATGTCACCTGAGCTTGACGTGGGGTTGTATTCAGCCTCATTTTCAGCTGACTGACTTGTTTGATTAGCC
The DNA here is from genome assembly GCF_005239225.2 of Populus alba. Taxonomy (NCBI): domain Eukaryota; kingdom Viridiplantae; phylum Streptophyta; class Magnoliopsida; order Malpighiales; family Salicaceae; genus Populus; species Populus alba. The sequence continues at coordinate 2,091,375 of NC_133295.1, forward strand.
CAGTGCTTATGTATGTTGATTCCCCGATTTGCATGGTGATTGGATTTCCAGATGAAAGCCTCTAGCCTTTATTATTTCATGGATGCTGGCAGGCAGTCGACTAACTTTGATCATTGCTTGAGGGGTGATCATCTTCTCTCTTTTTTCCCCACTAACAGAATTTTGTATACTGTATCTCATAATTTATTCTAACATCACTTAGATTAGTTTTGAGGCTATTTATCTTCAGAAAATCTAGAAGAAATGCCCCGAGTTTAGCATATGCAATTGTGGTTATGTAAATGAACATGTTCAGAGGTTAATTTCCTTGTAAACTGTTGGGGGAAGTGGCCTGGAAAATGAAAATTGATGAGCATTTGTGCTCGTCTTGTATGCCTGATAATTGTGTCTCTATCTCAAGTACCATGGCTATCTCAGAGAGATTTATTACCAAATCATTTCCCATCTTTTCTCTCTCAATCTGTTCTGTAACACTAACATTCTAAGACTGTTTTTTTCCCCTTCAGATGCTGATGGCACAGTAAATTATTACCTGTTAGCCCATTTCAGTACTTGGCTAAAAAGTTAAAAGAACAGAGCAAATAAACTATGCATCAACAAGGAAATACAGAAACATGGGTTTAAATCTCGGTGCTCTGTTTTTGGTTAAGCCGTGATCTGTTCTGGTAGGCCAAGCTGGGGGAGGAAGGTGACGCCACAGCCAATTATTAACACTAAATTTTCATCATTTTTAGACAAGAACTTCTCTTAAATCATTTCAAGGGAGTTACAGACTTATCATGGGAGGCTGGTGATGGGAATTTCAATTTCTAAACTTCGGCTTCAAGTTGATAAAATCATTATAAGAAAGAATAACGTAACTTTGTGCCTTTTCTATTCTTCTCAATGTGAAACATCCACATGGGTGGGTGCCATGTAGTGGGTTAGTGACCTCGGATTCCTCTTCGCATATATTTCTGCATTTCATTAAAAAAAGAAAAAGAAAGATAAAACACCCATATATTGCACCGCATTAACAAGCTTACCCTTAATCCAACATCTTTTATGGTTGATTAGTCAGTTTTCTGCTTTTTATAATATTATTAAATGTAACCTGGGTGGTTTATAGTGTTTGAATTAAATTGAATCTGTATAACTTAGTGACATCGCATATTTATTTATAACTTGATTAATTCGATCAAAACTTGTTTGATTTTTTTTAAAAAAAATTAAATTTTATTATTTTAAATTTTATTACTTTTTAAAAAATATATTAAAACAAAGATGTTTTGAATCATTTCTAGTTAACCAACTCAGTTATAACTCAAATAATGTCTCCACTAAGTATAATAATTAAACACCACATGCTTCGTTACATCATAATCCAATACCTTTTAGGGTAAATAAGACAGAAAAAAAGCCATTAATTTGACGTGGTTTAAAGAATTAAAGCACTAATGGGCCATACTATACTCTTAAAACCATGCAATTAGCACTTTATGATGATTTCTGAGGTCCCTTAATTAGGAGACAAAAAACAATGACTTGGGTTTCAAGGGACAAAACCTAAGTAGCATCATATAAACTTTGAGCTCTAGACCTTAGTGAACATCCTTTTGATCTGGGAGATTAGTGGGGTTATTTTTTGTATTAACTTGAGTAAAACTTTTTTAATAGATCCAATAAAAAAAAACCGACAAAGAAACATAGGATTTGTTGCCAATCCCTACTCTACGCACTACCTAGGGTTTTGCTTTGTACTTATGATTAACAAACCTGTTTACTCCACTAAGTGAAGTACTTGTTAATTACACATGTTTCTGTTCTCTTTTGTACTCTTGTGTCACCAACTCTTTGGCACTCAAGAGAAAAGAATCCACTTTCTCTGCGATTATGTTATTAAAAGCTTTCAATACATTAATTTAACTATCAATAACAAAGTAATTAAACTATATATATATATATATATATATATATATAAGTCATAATGATATAGTTTTTTTTAAAAAAATAAATAAAAACGGGTTTTAGATAGGTTGCAGATCAATTTTGATTAATTTTCTTAATTTTTTTTAAAAGTCAACCCATATTAAATCTTAAATTGTCCTGTCAGAATAACCATATTAAAAAAAAAAAATTAAATTATTTAGGGTCACTAGACCTGATTTGTTGATGAATAAAAATGGGAACATCGGGACAAAATATTTAGAATTGGTTTTTGGATATTGAGATTAAGTTTTCTAATAATTAAGAATTAATAAGTTATTGATTGATGATACATTCATAAAAAAAAATTAATTTCATAAAAAAATTTATGTGAAAGGAAAATTTAAGAATGTTGAATTCACTTGACAACCATTTTAAGAAAGCCTAATGTGGATAGTATAAATATAATTAAGCAATTAACATGGTGGAATGGGCTGGACTCTCCAAAACAAACCAATTTAGGGGCTCTGAAAAAAATTTTTTTTTAAACCAGCCCAAATACCAAGGTGTCAATAAAGCTTGCTTTCCTCTCCTACTCTCCTGCTCCTTACAGGGCTGGATTACTGGTTGGGCTCTTCAAGTTGGGGTTAGGCCCTCTTGGGTTATTTCCTGTAATTTGACTATTTTAGTTTGTAATTTGGGACCCCATGATGTCATCATCTTTTCCAAGTACAAATTAATTATTAATAATTAGTTTTGAAATTATAGTCATTATTATTTTTTAAAATATTTTTTATTTAGAAATATATTAAAATAATATTTTTTATTTTTTAAAAATTATTTTCAATATCAACACATCAAAATAATATAAAAATATAAAACAATTTCAAGCAAAAATATTTCTAAAAAAAATCATGAAATGTGATTTTAACCAAAAAAACAAATAACATCTAAATTCTTTTAAGTATATTTTTAAAAAAACCCATATACATCACGCTATCAACATAATTACTCTAAAGTTATTAGGAGGATAATGTTAGTATTCGTAGGAATATATATATATATATATATATAGTAGTTAAACCAAGTCTTACCCAATTTGAAGAGTTGATTAAAAAATTAAATTTTAATCAAGATTTTATCGACCAGATTTTTAATGATCCAACCGAACTCGATTAAAACAATAACAAGGAAAAAAACAAGATATATAATTTTAATAAAATCATGGATTTAATTATTCAAGAACTGGCTTGGTAACCTCATGGTTTAGATATTTTTTTATTTTTGGATGAATTCCCGAATAAGGTATGACTAGTATGCCAAGACCAGTGTTAAGACTTAAGAGTTAGAGACGAGTCTATCCTGACGAGATATTTTGTTCAATGGGAGACAAGTGGACTTGGCAACAAAAGACACAACTGTTCCTATGTGTTCTGCCACGTCAGATGCATGCATGAATGTCCATCCTGGAACCAAACCTTTCAAACGGATAACTCCCAAAATCAACAATGAGCTGACACTTGACAGACAAACAACACAAAGATAGAAACCTCTCCCTCCTGTGATTGATTAAAAATGGCATCAGCAACTTTTTCCCTCCCTCTCTCTCAAAACAAATTCCCTCTTTATCACTTCTCTTCTGCGCGCCGTCGGTTTCCCATTCCAGACCTTCACTCACCTCTCAAAATCTGCTGTTCTGGTAAGTTAGATCCTTCACATCCTCTTAACAGGTTCAGAGTTTGCAAATTTGTTGCTTATCAGGGATTTTTCTTTAATGGGGCGACTTAAAATGTGGTCAACATTCGCTGGTTTTGTGGCTCTTGTGAGTGGCAGGTAGTAGAGATGGTTCTAAATCAAGGGAAAGCTTGTTTCAGCTTAAGAAGGAGATTAATTATGTGGCTTGTGGCATTCTCGCTGCTTGGGCTGTGACTGCTGCTTCACCTGTAATTGCTGCTGCTCAGGTTGGAAGAGCCCATTTTAGAACTTTATTTTTACAATTAAACAAAGCATCTATAAATAGAAATTGTATTTTAATTTTAGATATTTCGGACAAAACAATTCCTTTTAAGTTTTGAAGCATTGCCTAAATATGCTTGCAATTGTCAAAGCTATTCAATTATGATCTAAAGGGAACTGTGTGAAATCTTGGAGAGACTGCTGGTGGAGAAGTGGGAGTGAGGGAGCTAAGAATTGAACCTTGAAGGAGATATCTCCTTTTGATGGCATGTTGCAAAAAATCCTGGGTGTGTAGAAATAGGCTGAATATTTCTTGAATGAAAGGAATACTCTTGTTGGTTGATGTGTTTGGTAAAGCATGTAAAGCATCTTGGGTCTAAGGAAGGGTATAGGATTTATTTCTTACTTTGAGGTTATTAAATCACAATTGTTAGAAAGGAAGTGTGTCGGCTTGAGTTGAGAAAGAATTCATGTTGTCGAAAGAGGTGAATCATTGGCAAGAAATCTTTTCACTTATATGTTGGCAATATAGGTCTTGCTAGTTGGTGTCTTTGGTAAAGCAACTTGGGTCAAAGGGTATAGGATTTATTTCTTAATTTACTCAGAAGATTTATTAAATCACAATTGTTAGAAAGGAAGTATGTTGGCTTGAGTCGAGAAAGGATTCATGTTGTTGAAAGAGCGGGATCATTAGAAAGAAATGTTTTCAATTAATTGTTGGCAATAGAGATCTTGCTATTCTGGCTAAGAGGGTGCGGCAGTGTCGGACTCTTGCTTTGTATTATTTTTTTCAGAAATTGATGTTTAGCCACTTGTGGTACACTCCTGAACGATTAAAAAATAGTGAATGTTGGAATTGCAGAATTGTTAGATCACCTCTTGCTATCTTGTTGTATGTGTTGAATCGTGGATGACTTTGTTTTCGTTTGAACTTACTTATGCCATCCGGCATTTTGATCTTTTAATTTTTTTAGTTGTTTTTTACACAGAGCATGTTGTTGCCATATGAACAATAGCAATAATAGTAACAACACTAATAGAAGCTAATTTCAATGTTCTTAAATTTTACTAGATTCAGTATGTTTGCCTTGCAGAGGCTACCCCCACTATCGACAGAACCCAACCGATGTGAGAAGGCATTTGTCGGGAACACGATTGGTCAAGCAAATGGTGTTTATGACAAGCCTATTGATCTTCGCTTCTGTGATTATACAAATGACAAATCCAATCTAAAGGGGAAGTCTCTTGCAGCAGCACTCATGTCAGATGCGAAGTTCGATGGTGCTGATATGACAGAAGTGGTAATGTCTAAGGCTTATGCTGTTGGAGCTAGCTTCAGAGGTAACTTCTCCATTCAGTCCTCGGCTATCCTCTCTAGATCATCTACGCCTAGATGATGAGCACATTGATGCAAAATTTTCATGGTTGAAAAATGAAAATGTCACAAATTCACATTTTTATACATGCATAAACAAAGAGAGGAGAGGGAAACAGAACTAAATGAGCTGCTCATGTAAGGCATAACTGTTCTTTTCTTTCCTTCCCTTTTGCATTTGAAGGCAAATTTGTCCATGGAAATGATGAAGTAGCCTGCAAATGGTCTCTTTCTGGTAGTGCAAATGATATGGGTGGCTTGAAAGCCATTGAAAATGACAAGTATTTGTTTCTAACAAATGCAGGTCCATACTAGCAAACTCTGAGAAACGTAGAAATATATGCAAATGTAAGGATGAGCAATGGCTTATTATGCCTTGAGGATTTGACATTCAGGGCAATAAACTTGACGTTCAAGCTCTCATCGAAACACTTCATTCTCTTGTCTTAACTGCATGCCTTGTTGTGATTCTCCTAATCGAAGCCAAATATCAATTAACACTTAATTTTTTCTTATGGCCTACTTCTTGGCATCAATCTACCCTTCATCAACAACTATAATATATTTTTCTTGACTATCTGAAAACCGAAGCAGATCATTTATGCTCTTCAAAAATCAAACTAAAAATATATCCCTGAAATACGTGTAGTTTCCTAGAATAGCTATATGAATTTCAGACTGATCAGAAAGCAGCAATCCTACGTAGGATTTGTAGAGTTACTATGGTTCTTTCTGTACATTCCTGAAGTGTTTCCTCTTCTTTTATTTGAAAATGTGAAAGTGTAGCGGTCAAGGAACTCATAGGATAACAATGACTCCAATTATTTGCAGGAGTAGACTTCTCAAATGCTGTTTTAGACCGAGTTAACTTCGGAAAAGCTGATCTCAAAGGAGCTGTATTTAAGAACACTGTGCTATCAGGCTCCACATTTGATGAAGCTCAACTGGAAGATGCTATTTTCGAGGATACCATTATCGGCTACATTGATCTTCAGAAGATTTGCAGAAACACATCCATTGGTCCTGATGGAAGGGCTGAACTGGGCTGCCGATGACCTCAAGTTTATCTCATGATTAATATATGTTCCCACATTTTATAAATTCAGAATTATGTTGAGCGGTTCCAAATTGATATAGAGCAAGACAATCTTCATTCTCAGTGAATCTTGAACACAAAAATTTTATGAAAGCTACCACACCGAGACCCCTTTGTTTTTTTCTCCCTCCCATGTCATATTCTCCTAGTCCTTTTGCTTGGTGCATTGTTTGATACAACCCTCTCAACCCTCATCAACATATCCCAGAATTATTTACTCTATCAATCTCAAGTGATTCAAACAAAATTTAGAACCTCCGAGTACGAGGAGGCTGTTCTTGTAAGTAAAACATAGATATTACATATTGCAACTCGTAAAGCAAACAGGCGCATCTAGTGTAGTGGTATCATAGTACCCTCCCACGGTACTGACCGGGGTTCGATTCCCCGGATGCGCACGGCCTTTGTCTTCTACTTTTGTGGCCAAACTACGTTAAGGTCTTTCTTGCTCCAATCTGAAAATTATTTTTTGTATTTAATGTTTGTTTGTGTTTTTTTGAAATTATTTTATTAATTTTAAATTAATATATTTTTAGTGTTTTTGAAATTATTTTGATGTATTGATATTAAAAATAATTTTTTTAAAAAACAAATATATTATTAACACAAAAAAATATTTGAAAAATAACCATAAGCTATCAAATAAGCTAATTAATGTCAAGAAAAGCTGGGCTTCACAGCCGGTTGCTGAATCATTTATATCTTTTTTAAAAAAAAACTAGAATAATAGATAGATTAATTAATAAAAAAATAGCATTAACAGAGGCACTTCTGAATATTAATCTTTTTCTTGAGAAGAATGATGGGAAGAACAGGGAGAGCATTATCAACATATATATCCTTCACCTGATTCTAAATTAACGCCTCTCAGTGCTAGCTAGACCTCATATCCTCGGCCCATGGAGGAGGAAGGGTAGCTGCCTCTAATGGCTCCTCTACCTTACCCTGTGTGTTAGAAATAGTAGAGAGAAGCATGCACTTGCAATCATTAGATGCACCTACCCTATTTCGATCGTTTTGTGAAAACGTTTAATGTATCATATGGTCTCTACAGGTGCGTGATTCTGTTCTCGTATCAGCACTTTGATTTTTGCATGGTACCAAACTTGGAAAGATAATAAATGAATATTGTCCATTTCCTCCATCTAGCTAACCCCATTACCACAGACTCTTGCCCCATCCTTTTGCATTCTCTCCAAGGCTGCTAACTAGTTGAAAGCTCTGTCTTTTAGGTTTTGTTTTCTTCTGTTTTTTTTTTTTTTTTATGTTGTGTAAGTTTATTTTTCTCGATATTATTAATTTCACTCAATGTATTAAACTTAAACATCATCTTTGATTAGCTAATTAAATTTATAATTTGACTCTTGGATAAGATAACGAGTTGCGTTGGGTTTAATAATTTTGTTTTTATTAACTACTTTAAACTCTCAAGCTTTCCTTAGTCATGCATTACTTGGCTTGAGTTGATGGTATTTTAATAATTATTTTAATTTATTTCTCGTACTCATGTCAATACTTATGTGTTTATGACAAGTTTTTATTTTATTTTATTAATGTGGATGTCCGGATTAATTTATGTATATCTCGATTAATTTCACGGACCTTGAAATTAACGACAATATAAGGTTCACTGAGAGGACTCGAATTTATAACCATTAAGAAGTAAACTTAAAGTCTGATGAATTAAATTTTTTTTACTTGTATGTAAAAGTGGAAAAATTTATTTTAAACTTAATTAGAATATTTTTATTTAGTTTTATATATAAAAGAATCTTCAAGACCTTACCAAACATTGTGAAATACCACGACACATGTATCCCATCATCATACAACCAGATAATATTGACAATATAAATGGTTTTTGAGTTTCAAAGATTTTTTGAGAAATGACAAGGTCTATTTTCATGAATTGACGTGGCAAATGAATAGAGCATAATTGTACGTTTTTGGAGGGCACAAGCAAGGGACGCCATTTATTGCTGGTTTTAGAGGTAACATGTTGCATGAAACTTATTAGCATGGAAGAATCTCCTTATTGGCTCACACCTTGGCTCCCACAAAACATTCACCTACATATTGATAGACAGGCTACGATTTTCGATGGTCAAGTAAATCATGTGATCGTGGGTGCCAGGGTGTATATATATTATTTACTTAGTGGCCTCAAGAGGGTAACTAGGGTTTGAATCTGATTCATTGCTAGATTACTTTTTGGAGTTCATCCGTGAAAATTCCAAATTTTTTAATTTTTTTTGTAGCTCCATCAATTTGACACGGAACATAAGGCCTATAAGAAACTCTATTATTATATTGATATTGGCTATGATAATTTGAACGACTTTCCTATGCTATTATAGAGTAGTTTTTAAGAAATTACCAACAACACTTAGTTTATCTAGATGATGTATAAGATCTATAATATATAACTCATTTTTAATTAGGAAAAATAATGCATGAGATTTCTTTTCTTGATGTTGGAACGACCGGTTAGAAAACTTATGTCATAATAATCATCTATTGTCTAAACCATTACTCATACTTTCTTCTTTTTCTTTTTTCTTTCTATTTTTCTCGATTCTATTTCTATAAGAATCTTTTTTGCTGAGATGATACTCTCTATTGATGAAGGTTTTTTGGGTTTATTTTTTCATGTCATATGAAATTATTTTATTGATTAATTTTATTTATGAGATTTTATAATATATATCTCATTTCATGTGTTCATCTTTCAGTGGTCAATAAATATATAAAGATTCATTTATTTTTCATGTCACTGATTTTAATTTTTTTTTTTAAATAACACATGATATAATTTAATTGTTATATATTTTTTTGTTTCTACCATCATCGATCGTTATCATCCGAGATCCATATCTATAATATATAAATTATTTTATTGATTAACTTTTATTTATAAGATTTTATAATATATATCTCATTTTATATGTTCACCTTTCAGTAGCCAAGAAATATATAAAGATTCATTTATTTTTCATGTCACTAATTTTAATTTTGTTTTATTTTTTTATATAAAAAAATAACACATGATAGAATTTAATTGTTATATATTTTTTTGTTTCAACAATCAAATCATCGATCATTATCATCCGAGATCCATATCGATCTAGCTTTAGTAGTAACCATTAATTAAGATATTGCTTAGACCTTAAGCATTGCATGGGATTTCTGTTCTTGACGTTGAAACCCACGAGAAACTTATGCCATGGGATTTCTTTTCTTTAATTTATTTGTGAATCATACCACCATGAATTAAGTATTTCTTTGCCATTTCTTCCACAAAAATGAATATTCCTTCCAGCATACTTTAAGTGTGTCCCATATTGTTTACCTTTTCCAATGTGTTCGTTCATTTTAATAATAAAAACAAGTGATTTTTCATTGCATTGTTAGGGTTGTAGAATTAAGGTGTTCCATGATTTTCTCTACACACAAAAAAAAAAAAAGAAGAAAAAGGTGTATGGAACTGACAAAAGATTTGTTTATTACTTGGCACTCCCTTCAAGCAAAAGAAGTGCCTAGAAGAGATAGATCACTTGGAAGTTGGCACTTATTATCATGCAAATTAATTAATTTATACTTTCATGGATTAATCTGAGGGACTAGTTTGCCGAATTGAAATTTTCAGAAATCATAATCGATCTTAAATCAAATAAAATAATTGATATATATATATATATATATATTATTTTTTTCAATTTAATTTCTATATCAAATTCCACCTTAATTAACCCATAAATCTAGTTTTGAAAAATTCAGTATTACCATTTCACTTCACAAATCAAAGTTAAGTTTTTTTTTTTAATTATTATTATTAATATGAATGTTCGGATCATTTTATATATATCTCAATTAATTTTATAAATTTTAAAATTAATGATTATATAAATTTTCAATAACCATTATATATTTTCTATTTTTAATATTTAGCTAAACGTCTATTTTCTATTTTTAATATTTGGCTAAAGGACGTTCAAATGTTCATCCCATCGAGGTCTTGTTTTCTAGCAACACCAAACAGAAGATAACAAAAATGGGGGCAGAATCTGAGGCCAGAACAGTAAACATAGCTAGAAAGATAAAAACAAATCCTTGTTTTAGGGGTCGGTGACTGTGAGAGGCCAAGAAAGTACCATATTTAATTCATCGATTAGAAATTGCAGGCGAGCACCAAAACTCTGTTTTAATTATATTTATATTCTATTTATTACTTTTTTTGAATGGAAAAAAATAAATATTCATATTATATTTATTGGTTTTGGATACTTATTGAAGTATCCATTACTCAAATATTATTTATTGTTTAATAAAAAATAAAAAATTAATATATCCATATTTTTAGTTGGATGTGGATTGAATTTCGCATTCAGTATATATAATAATATCAATATCTTATCTAATATCCATGAAATAAGATAACTACTAAAAAAAAATTCACTCATTTGAATATATATGTTGAGTTCACTATTTATTAAGTTTAGGCTAAATTATCATTTTCTTTTAGAGGTGACATGATGTTGCATTGGAAAAAATATAGCTACAATATAAATTTTAGATGAAATAATGTTTATACGCTACTAGAATATTTTTATTAGAGAAAAATATAAATCATATCTTGGAGTCTTATCTAACAGTTTAAGCTATTGGGTTAAGATGGTTCTTTGACATGGTATCAGAGCTTTAATTATTAAGCGGTTACGAGTTCGATTCTCACCATCCCTATTTATTTAATAAAATTAAGCACAAGGTAATGTGGGTATGTGCAAGTTGAAAGCCTTTCACTTGAGGGGATGTGTTAGAAAATAATATAAATCATATCTTGGAGTCTCACCTAATAGCTTAAGCTTTTAAATTGAATTGATTCTTTGATAATTTTATCCATATTTTTTAATTAATTTTCTTGTAGTGTTTATTGGGTTTTGGATATTCAGTAAAGTATCCATTACTCAAATATTATTTATTGTTTAACTTAAAATAAAAGATACACACACAGTCGGCGGTTTTGAATAGAGTTTCTAATAGAGTATAATAATATTAATATTTATCCAATTAAGGTTAAAGTATCGTCTACTTTTAGAGGTGATCATATGATCTTGCATGGAAAAAATAAATAGAGCTGCAGCAGAACTCCTATTTAATACGCATATACTGACAACAGTCTTGAACAAGAAGATGAAGTTTGGAAGGGTAGCTTCCAAAACTAGAGCTTCAATTGCTACTGACTTACTATATAGTAAAAAAAGGCAGGCTTAACTTGTACTTTAATGGTCATGTTGATGGTTGTTGAGCTTGAAATTATATATGCTGAACTGCCATTCCATGATCAACTACAATTCCTTTCTCTGTTTTCTACTCCCAAACTGATCGTCAAGTCTCAACAAATTTACACTACCTTCCAGCCATTTTCCTCGCCATGATAGCAACTCTTAGCTATCACCACTTTCTATACTCTTATTAATGTAACTACCCGTTTGCCCTCAGCAAGATTAAACCTAAGTTACCCTTGGGGAGAAGCATCGCCGTTCAAAGTGGGGCTGTGTCCTTTGATGCTTGTCATTTTCTTAGCAAGACGAGGGTGTATGTGGTAATTTTGCCCTAGTTCCACGCATGTTGGCCTTCTATTTGTAGCTACAAGCCTGGATTCCGAATGGCCATGTTTAGCAACTCTTGAAAGCTCCTCGGTTGATAAGAAAGAGAGAAAGCTGGGAGAGAGAATTTGAGCTTCAATCTCTCTTTTTAATGTTTCTTGCTCAAATGAGTATTCCAACAGCAGTAGCCTGATGCAACGAGCATATATTTTTTACTTGTATCACTGTGTATGATGTTGCTGGAATGCTACTGTTTCTGAGATGCTCATTTGAGCAAGTAATGTTAGAAGATGGTATTTTTTGCACCAGGGCTTGCTTCGAAAAGGATCGAGTGCAGCATGCCTGTTCTTGGTTTATCAGATAAGTTAGTGTAACTTTCTTTCTTAGCCATACATGTCATGGTTTTCTGTGTTTTGCTTACACGAGGCCTAGCACTAAATCAGGTATAGGGTTTCCTTTTCTTTTTGTATTCTCTTTAAATAGTACTGGTTTTATCTAGGCAGGTAATCCTTCTGGTGGTCTCTTGCTTCTCTCCCCACTTTTCATGCCCCTCTTCTGTAATTCCTCCTCTTCCTCTTTCTTCTTCCCTTGGTCTTGTTCAATTTTATGTCTTTTATCTTATCAGTGATCCATCTACAAAGCCTTTTCCTATGATGATCACAGGTTCTGTTCTTTGCCTGATGTCTTGAATTGAAGCTAATTGTGCTTTGCATATATGGAAGTCCTTCTGCTTCTGATCACAGGTTGCCCAAATCTCTTAGGATCTCTGTGGCCAGAACTGTCTTTACTGCTTATCAATATTTGATTCACTGATTGACATGAGTCTCTCTTCTTGTGGGGACTGACAGGCCGGCTGCAGTTTTGTTATGATCCTTTTGTCACCATGAGATCATCCCATGCTTGTTTCACCTCAAGTTCTATTTTTCTCCCTGGATTCTCAATAAATTAAGTCCTTGGATGTTTTGTTGCATGGTTCTGTGAGATTTTGTGCCCTATAGCGGGACATCTCTTCTGCTGCTATATTTATGTCCCCTTGTCTGCAATATTAGCATGGATTACGGTCCATGCCTTAAAATTTGTTCTATGTGCTGTATATAAGCATGGTTCTTTGTGATTTTTTCCCCTTTTAGTGCTACTCTTCTGATAATACAAGTCCTGTTATTTCATGGCCAGTGCCTGTGGCCTTGTTACTGAGGTCATTGGTGCTTTATACGGTCTGCATGCTTATTTCTGGCTGCTGTTCTGGGCTACTACTGACATGCTGATGTGCTTGTTGCTAGCTGCTATAAAAGCTGTATGTTTCCACTTTTATAACTGTTTAATTGCTTGTTGCTTTTTGGGTTCTCCAAACATTAATTCTACCTATGGCTTGTGTAACCTTGATAAAGATATATAATACTCTTAAATATTTTAGTAAAACGATCGTCAATTGACCAGGGAGGTTAGTATAGAATCAACAAGAACATGTTTAGTTGGAAAGATAAAATAAATGGGAAAATAAAAATAAATGTTTTTAAAATAATTTTAAATTAAATTTTTATCTTTTCAAAACAAAAAAGAAAGGAGGATATGCATGTTACCATCTTTATTTTTTTCTGTTCTGAAACAGTAACTAAAAGTTATAACATAAAATATCACTTTTAAGAGTAATATAATTAACTCGATAATCAGTTATCACATGTATAGATTATTGTGCTTAATTTTAATCAGTTCTGGTTAATTAAGATTATATTAGTATTTTATGAGTTAATTATTACAAACACATCTAATACTAACTTGATTGTTTATTGTGTTAATTACCTCTAATTCACTTGTTCTTGACACTTGGGAATGATTCTTGATACACACACACGCACACACACACATGATGATGAAAGGGTCATAAACACTAATATAAACACTAATATTTAAGAAAGTAATTAAATGGATGCTTAATTACTTTATTTTGCTTGCTATTGACGATCCTTACTTTATTTCTACTAGATTAAATGGATCCTTACTTTACCAAAGGTTCATTCCTTTATTTGGCTTGCTATTCAAAACTGTGTTTCTACTAGATCCTTACTTTTTCGCCGCGGATTAATTCTTCAGGACGAAGCTTAATGTCCCTTTTGTGATACCAAACTTGAGACTTAATTCGATCAGATCACCTTCTTCTTCATTGTCTAAATGTTCTTGGTGGGGGTGTCTATAGCAGCTTTCCTAAATTGATAGATCATCAGATTCTGCAATGGCGTTCGTTGGTTAATGGCAAGATGCAAAAACAAAACTTGGCATATTCTCTTTTATGGGATAGCGTGGGATATATGGTTGGCTCGGAATAACCTGAGCTCCAATTCAAAACAACCAAGCTGGGACACAGTTCTTGACTTGATTATTCACAGGTTGGCTATGTGGTTGAAATCAAGTGTCGGGAATTTTAGTTGCACAGGCAATGATCTGGTGCAAAGTACAAATAGCCTCCTTCTTTGGAGTAATTAGCTAGATTTGTACTGTTTGCATTCTAATAGGGGAATTCTTGTCTTTCCTCCTTTTCTCTTTCGTTTCTTTGTTCTTGTTCTTGTTCTTGCTTCTATTTTCTTCTGTCATTCTTTAAATGGCTAAGTTCATTTTCAATTTATCGAATATTATCCTACAAAACGGATAAAGCAAATGTTCATTTTGCAGGTCATTATTCAATCAAATTTTTCTGAAGAATTCGCCAGATATAAAGGAACATTACATATCCAATTTGTAATGATAGATCAATATCATGAATAACAATATCTGTAATGATATTGATCTATCATTTAATTTGATCTATCATTCCTAAATTGATGTTTCAGAAAATCAAATGCGTTTGCCATTTGATTGAATAATGACCTGGAAATGTTCTTCTGTCATTCTTTAAATGTTCATTTTCATGTAGCTAAGTTTATTTTTATGCTACATGTAGTTGATAAAGCAACTTATTTCAATAAGAAAGTTTCACAAATTCTTAATATGCCTTGTTTATATAAACCTAACAAGACCATACAGAATCCATTGTCTTTTTCTTGGTATAATTTTCAGAAAGAGAAAACAAGATGACCCTAATTTGCATTTAACATACATAAAATCATGCGCCAATCGTACAATCATCAAGACCATACAGAATCCATTGTCTTTTTCTTTAATTTTATGATATAAATACAGAATATACTGTTCTAATCAGATAAAAGCCTGTTAAAGGATCGACTGTGACTAATGTTTCAGGTAAAGTTTTTCATGTGACTAAGGCGAGCATGCATGATTCCAAAATGTATGTCCTTACATGATGAGAGTGGTAAATGTATGTACAAATATAATTCCAAAATGTTACAGAGACACCAAATAATTGAGCCTTGAAGCATATTATGTCATTGAATTCAGGCAGGGTACAATTAGTGGATGGTCGAAAAACATTTACTGGATCTTGTCTCAAGTCTCAGCACCATATATAGCCAAAGTTCAAAGTTCATAGATTCATGAAACCTTACAAAACCTGAAAAGACAAGAAATTATTTAACACTTTTTGTAAATACTCACCCTAATCCAGGCATGAAATCAGCAGTTCAGCAAATTGAACTAGAGCCTTGTTTGTTTCCCGGAAAGTAGTTTCCGGGAAACCATTTTCCAAACTTTCCAGTGTTTGTTTGTCATTACGAAAGTTGGTCAACGGAAAACAATTTCCGGTCAACGGAAAACACTTTCCGGTCAACGGAAAACACTTTCCAGTCAATTTTAGTAAAAAAAAAATTGACTTTGTTTTCAGGAAAGTGCTTTCCTTTTAGCTGTGTTTGTTTTCCGGAAAGTGGTTTCCGGGAAAGCAAAACTTTCTTGTGTTTGTTTGCCAGTAGGAAAGTTGGTCAATGGAAAACACTTTCCAGTAAAAGGAAAATTTGGCTTGGTTTTCAGGAAAGTGTTTTCCTGAAAATTTTGAGGGGAAAACACTTTCCGGAAGTTGTGAAAAATTTAGAAATGTCATTATTTGCTGATTATATCAAATTTGATCCTCAAACTTTTGATTGCTATATATATTTTGTTTTGAATATTTATTTTTCAATTTCATCTCTTAAAATTTTATTTTTATATTAACTTTGGTCCTTATTTTTATAATTGCTATTTGCTTTTTTCTTATTATTTTTTATTGAATTTTTTTATTTATCAAATTTGATCCTCATTCTTTTGATTGTTACTTATTTTATTTAAAATAATTTATGAAATGTTGATTATTATTATTTTAATTTCTTCATTTTTCATTTTTTTTTAATTTTTTAGATTTGATCCCTATTATTTTGATTATTATTTGTTTTATTTAAGATAATTTATGAAATTATATTTTTTTTTTCAATTTCATTCTCATTCAACTTTTTAATTTGTAAGATTTGTTCTTTATTATTTTAATAAACTTGAGAAAAATAAAATATTAATAAGTTATTTTCCAGCTCATTTTCCATGATATAACCAAACACTGGAAAGTGTTTTCCAGTTCATTTTCCATAACACTACCAAACATCGGAAAATACTTTCCCGGAATTTACTTTCCAGGAATTCACTTTCCCCGGAATTCACTTTCCAAAAGGAATTCACTTTCCTGCAAACAAACGAAGCCTAGGATTAATTAGGATTCCAGAACTATAGAATTAATAATAAACGCATAGTATCTTCAAAGAGAAAGAATAGTTAATCACTTGAACAAGAATGCTTTCTAGCACAGTACCTTCTCCATTTTAGCAAGTAAAGATATATTCTTATCTCCATAGCCAAGTAAAGCAATGTTTGGAGCACAGTACTTCTTACATATTCCTTTCAGAAGTCTTGTCACCGATTCCAGCATGCTAGCTATTTAGTATATGTGCATGTGATCTTTTGTTATTATTAGTGTTGTTGAGATTTGAACTCAACATTCATTCCCTTTTCCTGTGCAAAAAGTGCCACTAAGCTAAAAATCTATTGGTTATCCATCGTCATGGCTTTACAAAGCTAGCTTAATTCAAGACTTTTAACAAATTAATTATAGATACACACTCCAAGATTTACTGATGAATTTTCTATCTGTATTTCTATTATTATTTTATTAATAATTAATTTATTAACAAAATCATTGATGAAAATACTTTATCTGTAAATCTTTTATCGGTAATTTTTTTTTTCTATCGATAAGCTGTTGGTAATAAAAAAACATTATTGCTAATGGATTTACTGACGGATAAGGCGCGTAAAAAAAATATCTGCTTCATTTCATCAGTATTTCCCTTGACAACATATTGTATGTAATTCCATCGATAATTATTTTTAAAAAAAATCATTTTACAAAACTATACAATAATTAAATTAATATAAATCAACATTCTATAATACTCAAAACGCTTGGAAAAAAAAGAAGAAAATCATATGAAAAAAAAATTCTACAACAATATTCATACAATTATTAAGAACAAAAACTATTAAAAATAAAATAAAAATAAAACAATATAGTGAAAAAAACACGAAAAAAAAAATATTACTTTAATGTGGTTGAAAGTGAAGTTAAGAAGAGGGGAATAAAAAAAAATCCGTAAAATATATTAATTAAAAAAACTGGGAAGAAAAAGAAAGAAAGGAGAAGAATATATACCTGAGTATAGAGGAGAAGAGAAGAAGAAAAAAATAGATATTGATATTTTTTATATATGGGGAAAAAGAAGAGAAGAGCCTTGTTGTTATGAAATTATGGATTCTAGAAATTTTATTGGGGTGTTTTGCTGACAGAATAAATTTTATCATAATTCTGTTGATAAAGTTATCACATCATTATTTTTTTACTTTATTTTAATTATTTTATTTTCTATTATAATTTTTTTAATATATATCAAGAGAATATTATCGTTAGTAAAATCTAGTAAAAGTTACCGACAGGAAAATTCTTTCCATATTTATATTTATATTTATTGATTTTTTCGTTAGTGACATGCTATGCTATGCCAAATAATTTGTGCTAAATTAATGTATCAAATCGAAACCTGATATGGAACAGATTCAAAGGTGATTAAAGCCAAAAAAATCCATGTCGAAAGCAGCAGGCAGGTACAACAGTAAAAAGTTATCTGATTCACAGCACAACATGACAGCACAAAAACCTCCCCTACGAAGAAAGAAAAGCATCTCAGGTCCTTTTCTTGAATTAACGGTCCATGGCTGTGCCCCATGCAGCACTAACTTCCACACCCTTCACCTCTCCTGATCACAGCAAACAATGGCGAAACTCTTGGCTTCATCTTCTTCTTCAACAGTCTCCACTATTTTGCTTCTTGCCTCGGCTTTCAACATTCTAGGTATGAATAATATTTATCTTCCTCTTTGTATGTGAGCTTATGATTTCATGTATGAGTAATTATCAATCTTGCTATTTTGTTAGGGGTACTGGAAGGAAGCATCGGAGTCAACTACGGCACGGTGGCTGACAACCTGCCTCCACCAGCACAAGTAGCCCATTTTCTTTTAGAATCCACCATTATCAACCGTGTTAGGCTCTTCGATACGAACACCGAAATTATACAAGCCTTTGCTCACACTGGCATTGCAATCACCATCACTGTCCCCAATGATCTAATCCCTCATCTTGCCAAGCTAGGTTTTGCACAAGAATGGGTGAAATCCAATGTCCAGCCTTATGTGCCGGCCACCAATATCGTCCGAATTTTAGTTGGCAATGAAGTGATATCACCAGAAAACAAATTGTCTGTAGCAAGCTTGGTTCCAGCAATGAAAGCACTTCACACAGCTTTAGTTGGTGCATCATTAGACCATAGAATCAAGATCTCTACCCCTCACTCTTTAGGCATTCTCTCAAGTTCAAGCCCGCCATCCACTGGAAAATTTCGACAAGGACACTACACGTATTCTTAAACCATTGCTTCGCTTCCTTAGAGCTACCAATTCACCTTTCATGATTAACTCTTATCCATTTTTTGGTTTCTCCGCTGATACTCTTGATTATGCACTGTTTAGGCCTAATTCAGGAGTGTTTGATGAAAACACCAAACTTTCTTACACAAACATGTTGGACGGGCAACTTGATGCAGTCTTTTCAGCAATGAAACTTCTTGGTTTTAGTGATATTGAGATTGTCATAGCCGAAACCGGGTGGCCATCGCAGGGAGAATCATCACAACTCGGTGTTGATGCAGAAAGTGCAGCTCAATACAATAGGAATCTAATGCAGCATGTAACATCCGGTGCCGGCACCCCCCTCATGCCCAACCGGACGTTTGAAACTTACATTTTCGCACTTTTTAATGAAGATCTCAAACCAGGGCCTCCTAGCGAGAGGAATTTCGGATTGTTCCAGCCAGACATGACTCCGGTGTACGATATTGGAATCCTAAGGCCAAAGGTAGCGGCTGCTAGCAAATTCCACCATATATATTACATACTTCGTCGTCCTCACAATCGCCCTTCTAATAATTTATAACCTTGGTGACAGCATGCTTTGTTAATTATTAGTTAACATTCATTAACTTTCTAATCATTGTGTATGCAAGATTTCGAATGAAATTCGATTCGATCACTGAAATTCTGTCTTGACAGGCTAAATCATCCATTCCGACGAGCCCTGCACCGGTGAGTCCACGGCCAGGAGGGCCTAAAGAGAAGATTTGGTGCCTTCCTAAAACAGGAGCAGATGTGGAGGCTCTGCAGAGAAACATTGATTATGTTTGTGGGCTGGAAGCGGAGTACTGCAAACCTATTCAAGAAGGTGGTGAGTGCTTCCTGCCTAACACAGTGAAAGCACACGCAGCATTCGCCATGAATGCATACTATCAAGGCACAGAAAAGAATGGCTACGACTGCGATTTCGAACAAACCGCAGCCATCTCCAACGTGGATCCAAGTATGTTCATTTTCTTCTGCACTATTTGTCACCACATGCATCACACCTTCTGTTCTACAGAGAGAAACTCTTTGAAGAAATTGTATTTCCTGTTTAATTTGTTCTATCTTTCGATATCCAGGCTATGGAAATTGCAAGTATTGATCACATCGGTGCCTGCATGCAATGGCGAAGGGCGTTGATCCATTCCAGCAGGTGCCGTCAAACGAGCTAGTAGCCATGCAATGAATAGATATATATTATCGATAAATTACACCCACCTTCATCTTCGTCGAGGAACATATTGTCTACTGGTTTAGCAACTCTCATGGTGCTTAATTATAGAATATGTATAGATAGAACAGCAGGTATACAAGTATATTATCCCTATGTTAGCCATTTATTTGCTCAGAGATTGTAAAAGTGAATGCTATTAATTTGGTATAATCATATATTTATGGACTTGGATTAAATATTTAAAACAAATTCTGATAGTTCTCATTCTTAATTACTATATATATGAACAAAAAAAAATGATGTTATTGTTCCTTTTAGTTTATTATTATTAATATGGGTGTCTGAGCCAGCTTGTGTATATCTCGATTAATTTTACGAGTCCTGAAATTAATAATAATGTAAGTCTCCAGTGACTATCATATTAGTTATTACAGAACTCAAACCTGAAATTATAAGAAAAACAAATTTTTTAATCTTAAATTTTTATTACTAAATCACCTACTATATATAGTTATGATAAAAATTTTATTGCTTATAAAGGTGGAAGAGGTGAGAAACTTTGTGAAAGTGATATTATATGCGACGGGTTTTTTTTTCAGTGGCTATTGTGGTTTTTATCATTCAATTTTTAACTGTTTCTATTAAGAGAAATATATATATATATATATATTAAAAATAAATTTTCAAAAAAATATTTATTATTTTAATATATTTTCAAATAAAAATTACTTAAAAAATAATCATTATTTAAATTCAAAATCTAGCTCCATCATAATTTCAAGTTAAATAAAAATAAATATTGACTTAGTTAAATTGATATTACTTTTATAAAAATATTGATTAAGATTAAATTTTAATAATGCACTATTTAAAGTTAAATAAAAAAAAATATGAATTTGATTAAAGAAGATGCGGAGTTAAATTCTAATTTAAAAAAAAATAGTATAATTATTAATTAACCTGAGTTAAGTTGTGATTCTATAAATTAGTATTTCAATTTATTTTTATTTTTGATTCCGCGACAACTACAATACCAAGACAACATGTATACATACAGTTGACTCTCATTGTCACCATACTTCATTGAAGGACGTTATTACCATTTTGTTTTTAATAACAAATAACTATATTATATTATGAAGAAGAACAGAACCAGTAACAATTTGCCAGGCGCCAAACCCTCCCTCCCTCCCTCCCTCTTTTCCGGCTTCAAAAACCCAGAATCAATTCTAGGGTTAGGGTTTTGTTAAATTCCTTACCATTTTCAATGGCAGATTGGCAACAACTGCTTCCGTCAATCTTCATAGGTCTTCTCTTCTCTTACCTCCTCGCCAAACTCATTTCCATCGTCGTTTCATTCCAAAACGACAATCTCCATATCACACGAAACCCCCAATCCCCCAAACCCCAATCCACCACAACCCCCACCACCCACCACCACCACCAACACTCTCACGGGGATTTTGATTCGGTGGTCGCAGAACAAGGTAGTGTGCGAAACGACAGCCTGTCAGGGAATGATAGCGTCGGCGAAGACGACGACGACGACGACTGGGAAGGTGTGGAGAGTACGGAATTAGATGAAATGTTTAGTGCTGCGACGGCATTTGTGGCGGCAACTGCGGCGGATCGGAATTCGTTGAAGGTATCGAGTGATTTACAGTTGCAGCTTTATGGGTATTATAAGATTGCTACTGAAGGTCCTTGTACTAGTCCGCCTCCTTCTGCTCTCAAAATGACTGCCCGGGCTAAATGGTAATTTATAGAATTGATTTTAGTGGGTTTTTAGTTTTTGTTGATTTTTTAAGGTAGATAATGTACTGGGTAAGTTGGTGAGATTATGATGGATTAATTAGAATTGTAGTCCAGGTTTGATCAGGGTTTGAATGTGTTAGTCTATAGTAATTAGGAGGTAGGAAACAGGTAAGAAAGTTAATTTGTTGTAATTAGTATGTAATTTACTTGTAATGTGGGCGGTGTGGGTTTCAGCAAGTATGTGGGTTTGTTTGTTTATGTGTTTATCTCTAAGGAGAATGAAGTAGGTATTTGAAACTAGACAGGTTTGCTTTGGGTTGTCACTAATGATATGCACGGTCTGTCAATGAATTTTACTTTAAAGGATAGCTATTAGCTATATATGGGTAGTTGTTTAGAGGGTTTTGAGTTTAATTTGGTTCTTGTTCATTTGTTAAAATGGGTGTCAATTCTTACAGAATAGTTCTTGGGGTTGAATATTATGTTTAGGATGTGAACAATTAGTGGCTGGTTGATTTTGAATCGTTGGGTGATTTGAACTAGGCAAGCGTGGCAGAAATTGGGTGCTATGCCACCAGAAGATGCAATGCAGGAGTACATTGATATTGTTACAGAGCTGTATCCTACTTGGGCTTCTGGCTCTACTGTGGTGAGGTTTAGCCTTATTATTTAGCCTTTTTCCTTATCTTTTCTTCAATTATGTAGATGTAATTACTTTCATTTGGATTATGTATGTTTATTTCTTAAATGTATGGATGATTAGAAGAGCAAAGGCAGAGATGGTGACGGACAGAGCACGGATGGCAAAGGACCTATGGGACCGGTTTTCAGCACTTTTGTCTATGAGGAGGAATCAGAAACTGAATTGTAAGGTTCTTTTAACTTCTATGCAGGAGGCCTACTTAATCTGCATGTCTTTAGGTCTTCATATGATCACTCAAATAGCTCCTTTTTAAGGGTGGTGCCCAGGATCTTCATGTGATTGTATGCTAGCATGAGTGTGAAAAGTATAGGCAAGTTCATGTTGCTTTGGCTCTAATCCTATGACATGCCATTTTTCCTGTGTGTGAATTTTGGTGGAATGTCTAGTAAATATCTTGATCAGCTTTCCTTGAGAAATTGGTTTTTTTTGTAGCATAGCTTGTAACCTGTATTTATACCTAGTTAGGTACGTTGCTTCATAATGGTACCATATGTTGGGATGAATTAGTGTTTTGGAGGAAGTTACAAATGTCTAGTAGATGGCGCTACTGAAAGTGAGGTGCAGGAATCTTCACTTAAGTGTGGAGTGGAGCACTTTAAGGCTGCGTCCAGCATTTCTCAATAACCTGATGTCTAATTTACCAGTTTGGTGCTAATAATATGACAGGGGTTGGGAGGATGGTTAAATGTGTCAACCAATGAAGCATTGACTGCAGCAGCAACAATTTCAAGGGCATTGCGATGTGTTCCATGATGAAGTCTATGCTTGTATGAATGGTGTCAATAATAATTGAAATATGTAGATGCTGTTTAGTGACCATGTTATTGATACTGTCACCAAGAGTATCTTTATAAATGTCATAGGCACACAGGAAACAAGCTTAATGGTTTGTTGTTCCCACTTTTCAGGAAAATGGATGCCATTCATGCCTTTGCCAGAGAAGGAGAGGTGAATAATTTGCTCAAATGCATTGATAGTGGTGTTTCTGTGAATTTGAGAGGTTTGTTTCTCTGTTTTATGCTCTTTTTCCTGGTCATGTGTGGGCACTGAAATAAATGAATGGTATTAGACCGGTGTCATGAATAAATTTGTCACCTTGATTGCATGGGTGTTTACTTGTTAGTCAAATTGAGATGTCCTGAATATAGCCTTCAAGCATGCTTGCACCCAATTTAATAAGTCATTATCGAGCTTACCATGCTTGGCAGAGCTTTAGCAATGCCGGGTGCCATTAAATGATGCAATCATATTCATAACTAAGAAGCTTGCCAAGATTGTCTTACTGGTTAAATTCTTGACTGAAACTTGCCACTATTTTATTGTAACTAAGAACATATTCTCAGAAATAAAACATGCCACTATTTTGTTGTAACTAAGAAAAGATCTGCAGTAATAAAAAAACGTTTTGATTGGAGGTCTATAATTTTTCCCTTTTATGTGATTTGATGTGAGGTCTATGATTAAAAAGCGACTGGATTGAAAAATTGTATTTCCTGATATCAAGTTAACTCTCAATACGGAAGTGGGCTTGGCAATGTTTTACAATATTCATAACTGTAGCTTGTGTGGTGTTTGTTCTTTTCCTTGAACCAATGAGATTTCTAAACACTTTAGATTACTGCAGATAGTGAAGGCCGGACTCCTTTGCATTGGGCTGTAGATCGTGGTCACCTTGATATTGCTGAGGAGCTTGTTGGAAAGAATGCTGACATAAATGCAAAGGTACAGTAGATGTTTGAGGCATCTTTTTTGAACTGTCTTCAATTCTCTGGTACTATTACTTGCTAGATATCATACAAATTGAAGTGCTAGTAGTTTTCAGTAACTAATGTAATAAATGTCCCTTTGCTTTTTACTTGAATTTCTAAAGTTTCTATCTCAAGATTAGAAATGGGCATCCCTTATTGGGGTCCTGAAAAAGATTGTCCATTGTCCCACATTCCATAGAATTTGTTGGTTTCAGGCCTCATTTCCAGCGGTGGTATAAGGCAATGGCCCTGCTTTCTCTCTCTGAAAAAAGAAAGCATTTAGTGACGTAGATTCTTTGCATGAACACCTGCATTACTGAACTTGTTTTGAGATTTTCCTTGTGTTTTAGGGTGAGATGACATGGAAATTCTTTCTCATTGTTGCTGTTCTGATTATTGCTAATGGTCTTAAGTTTTTTTAATGGCAGGATAATGAAGGCCAAACACCATTGCATTATGCTACTGTCTGTGAGAGAGAAGCAATTGCTGAATATCTCGTGAAGCAAAATGCTAATACATATGCGAAGGACAATGATGGCCAGTCTGCCCGTGATCTCTGTGAGTCGGACTGGCCTTTTCTGCGAGGTGTGGCATCATAGACTGACTGGCTGCCTGTTTATTTTGTGGTTCCTTCCAGTTAGTCTTCTTGACAAATTCCCTGCAACTGTACATGGCTCCAACATATAACCTTTTAAATTCTCTTGCCTTCCCATATTTTACGTAAAGAATACGAAGGTTGAGTATAGAGGGTCGTTAAATGGCATGACATGCTTTGCCTTTTGCCAGTACATCATTGGTTTATAACTCAGTTGTAGCCCTCATCCTGTTTTTTATCCTCAGATGTTTGTTGAGTTCTGTGTGTTGCACGCAGATGGAACCATTTGTATTTGCTTCCTCGCCACCGTCAGGAATGGTGGAAATAGTATTTTCTTTGTAAAATTGGCTGCTTTCTTACAAGAAAAAACACAAATTATCACTGCAAGTCCATGTCTTTGTTCTCCATTGGGCCTCATGGCTACTCTAAATCCAATTGTGTGGATCTTGCTGTATATGAGATTAGATTGGAGTGAAGTGAAGGATCGTAAGTTTAGAGCTACATTAAAATATTTTAAAAATATATATAAAAAAATTGAATATACAGAGTCTCGTAAAATATTTTTATCTCTTAGGAAGCTATTTCTATTTCTCGTTAAACAATGGTAGAAGCGAAAAACAGGGAAGAAAATATAATGCTATTTTGAATTCTAAGATGTGATCCTCTACGCAAAAATGAAGAAAGAAACCTTACTAAACACCCCTTTTCCTGTCTCGCGATCAATCATTCTAGCGTAAGGAAGTAAAAAAAAAAAAAAAAAAAGGCATCTTTAAAGCTCATCATTTGAGTCATCTTCATCTCCTGCATCTGCTGCACCTCCCGGAGCTCCACCAGATCTCTGATAAGCAGAAGTGATTACGGGGTTGCATACAGCTTCCACCTCCTTCAACTTCTCCTCATAATCTTCTTTCTCAGCGCTTTGATTATCATCTAACCACTCGAGGGCCTCCTTAACGGCTGTCTCAATCTTCTCCTTCTCATCAGCCTCTAACTTGTCCGCCAGCTTATCTTTGTCATTGACCTGGTTCTTCATGTTGTAGACATAGGTCTCCAAGCTGTTGCGGGCGTCAATCTTCTCCTTGACCTTCTTATCTTCCTCTGCAAATTCCTCAGCTTCCTGAACCATCCGTTCAATCTCCTCCTGACTGAGCCTACCCTTGTCGTTCGTAATTGTGATCTTCTCAGATTTTCCCGAGGCCTTGTCTTCGGCCTTGACGTTTAGGATACCATTGGCATCAACCTCAAATGTCACTTCAATCTGAGGAGTTCCTCTGCTCGAATAAACAAGCCACATCAAGTTAGCCGGTGAAGAACGGGTAATCACCATGAAAATGAATCCAAGAGATCGAGCATAAGAATCAGAACAAACCTTGGAGCTGGGGCGATTCCAGATAAATCGAATTTCCCTAGCGACCTGCAATCCTTTGTGAGACTCCTTTCACCCTCAAAGACCTACAGTACATGATCACATTAAAACAGCTAATTTCATATGCAGGCCTCTGTGCAAACAGATGAAAACTGAAATTATGCTGGTATACCTGAATAGTGACAGTAGTTTGCTGATCCTGGTAAGTGGTGAAGGTCTGAGACTTCTTAGCTGGTATGACGCTGTTTCTTGGGATCAACTTGGTCATCACCCCACCAACAGTTTCAATACCAAGAGTAAGAGGTGCCACATCCAACAGAAGTATATCTGGAGGAAGCAAATTAGATCAAGACATTACAGTCAGTGAGCTTGGGATCTCGTCGATTCGAACTCCTAATTCAGTCGTATTAATGGCATGAAGAAAGATTACCTTTGGTTTCATCGCCACCCTCTCCGCTTAAAATGCCTCCTTGAACAGCGGCGCCGTAAGCAACAGCCTCATCGGGGTTCACACCCTTGTTGGGCTCCTTCCCATCAAAGTAATCCTTGAGAAGCTGTTGAACCTTGGGAATTCTAGTGCTTCCACCAACAAGAACAATTTCATCAATCTGGTGTTTCTCCAATCCAGCATCCTCCATGGCCTTCTTAACTGGTCCCATGGTCTTTCTGAACAGGTCATTGTTCAGCTCTTCGAACCTAGCTCTGGTAAGTGGTTCAGAGAAATCAACGCCATCAAAGAGAGACTCAATCTCCACACGGACTTGATGCTGGCTACTCAAAGCTCTCTTGGCACGCTCACATTCTCTCCTTAGCTTTCCAAGAGCTCTGTTATCCTTGCTGACATCCTTTCCATGCTTCTTCTTTATCAACTTAATAAAGTACTCCATAATTCTCTGATCGAAGTCCTCACCTCCCAAATGAGTGTCTCCATTGGTTGCAAGCACTTCAAAGACACCATTATCAATGGTCAAGATACTAACATCGAATGTGCCGCCACCAAGGTCAAATACAAGAATGTTCTTTTCGCCACCCTTCTTGTCCAAACCATAGGCTATAGCAGCGGCTGTTGGTTCATTGATAATCCTCGCAACTCTCACACCGGCAATAACTCCGGCATCCTTAGTAGCCTGCCTTTGGGCATCATTGAAGTAAGCTGCAGAGTTCAAAAAAATCACTAAAGCCAATCCTCCTCAACCATACTTTACCAATTCCTAATCGAAATTGCTTTAAATTGAAAAACATTATCACTTTACCTGGAACAGTTATAACAGCATCCTTGATTTTCTTTCCAAGGAATGCCTCGGCTGTCTCCTTCATCTTTGTAATAACCATGGCACTAATCTCCTCAGGGCTGAAAACCTTGGTCTCCCCATCTTTAATCTTGACTTCAATGTAAGGCTTTCCATCCTTGTTGACAATCTTGTATGGAAAAAGCTTCATGTCCTTCTGAACTTCTTTGTCGCCATAACTACAAACACACACACACACACACACACACAGAGATTAGAATCTCAATCACGTAACAATCATTCACACACAAGCATGCATACAAAAGAACTATGAGAGAGAGCACATACACTCTTCCTATAAGTCTTTTGACATCAAAGATGGTCCTCTCAGGATTAGCAGCTGCCTGATTCTTTGCAGCCTCACCAATCAATCTCTCACTGTCAGTGAATGCCACCCACGACGGCGTAATCCGGTTACCTTGATCATTGGCTATGATTTCAACATGCCCATTTTTGTAAACACCAACACAAGAATATGTTGTTCCAAGGTCTATTCCTATCACTGTCCCCAACTTGGTGGCCTCCTCTTTTGCTATAGAAATTGCTAACAAACTCCCTGTTCACAGATTAAACTCCCTTATCAATAAAGGAAGCAAGAATCTCAATCACAATCTTAAAAATCAATTTCAAGAGAAAATACACAGGAAGCATGTTATTCAACTTCTGCTGTGATTCAATTTCATTTATAAACAGAGAAAAAAAATGCTATAAGGAAAAAAATCATTCCCTTTGAATTCGGTATTTATTAGCATGATTAAAATAATAATAAAATAAAATAAAAAGATAGACCCTTTTGCTAAACCATTTTCCAAATTCATTCAAAAAAAAACTCAAAAGATAAAACACGATAATAAGAAACACCGCAACACATCATTAACGTTTCAGAAACTTCACTTTCTTTTACTTTCCTCTACTTTCTCACCATCCAAACACAAGCAAATATAAACAAAACCAAAAACAAAAACAAAGAAAAAGGAGTGAAAAAAACTCAAGAAAAACTGAACACTTACCAAGCAAAAGAATTGCCACTACCATAAAAGAACCTGCGCGATGCTTCAATGAAAACCCCATTATTGCTTGTCTTGAATGACAACAGATAAAGATTTTAAGTCTCTCCTTTCTACTTCAATTGGTGTTTTTTTCCTTCTTTTGGATGATTTTCTGTCAGGCACCAGACATGCTTTTATAGTGGATGGAACATGTCACAGTGCTGACATGGACCAATTATAATTCAGAAAAAAGTCTGTTAGAACTTTGAACTATACTTCTTGGGAACATGTCACAGTGATGACGTGGACCAATTATAACTCAGAAAACTCTGTTTAAACTGTAGTTCTAGTTAACATGTCACGGTGCTCACGTGGACCAATTATAATTCAGAAAAAGTTATGTTTGATGTGGCTTTCGGAGAAAAAAAGGTTGGTTATATATTTATTTATTTATTTTAAGCATCTAACTGCACCAGTAATAATTTAAAGGGTGTTATTTTAATGGAAAAATCATGTAGAGTTATTTTAAATTAATAGTGAAAAAAATTAAGTAGAGTTTCAAGAAAGACAGGACGGGGAATTGAAAATTACTTTCAATACAGATTAAAAAGACATACATGTTTGCACAGAAGAAGAATATATAGACCTTCGTTGTCATCCCTATTAAGGTTTTGTTTATCTTTGAAGTAGAATCGTATTTTTTAAGAAATGTTTTTTAAAAAATAATTTTCTGAAATTAATTCTTTTAGTATTTTTTAAATTAATTTAATATAAAATTTTATTTTAATATATTTTATTATTTTTAAATAAATAACCATTACAATAATATAAAAATAAACATATTTATTAACACAAACTTGCGCTGTCACCGTGTTTCATTGAGCATCGATACCATTATTATTTTTTTTAATAATGATAACTAAATGTTATTATTTTTATTTGGTCATAGCTCATCCAGTCGTTCTTCTTTTCTTTTCCTTTTTTTCTTTTTTCTTTTTTTTTCTTTTACTCCTCAATGCAAAAAAGAAAAAAAAGTGATATGCAATTTTTTTCTCTTATTTTTTCATTTTCTTTTAAATTGTTGTATAGAAAAAAGATAATTATAATCCATCAGTTTGCCTTTGACATAATTTCTCGATTTTATCTTTATATATGCTAATGATATTCAAATTTAATACATATGTTATTTGTTTTGAGTTTTTTTTTCAATTTTTATTTTATTTCAATATTGTCTTGCATAGCATACTTCAACATCTTTGATCTTATCATTATATCTTAAGATTTTCACATATCATGTATTTTATTAATTTAGAGTGTGTTTGGTACTATGGTAGCTGTTGTATTGTGGTTGTAATTTAATTAAAAAATTTATAAAAAGTACTTTTAGTTGAGGTTGGTTTGGAAAAAATATATATTTAGTTAAAACTATAGTTGAAATTGAAATTGAACAAAAAGTAATTTAATGTGTTTGGTTAAGAATGCTTTTGAAATTAATGTTATAATATATATATATATATATATATATATATATATATATTGATAGTTTTTAATTTAAATATGTAGATTTAACTATTGTTATTACATCATAAAATAAATAATATTTTATATCAAATATTTTTTATTATTTCATTAAACTATCTATAATTCCATTACATATGAAATACATTCGACAAGAACTACAGTTTTTATAAAATTTTTAAGAGCGCAACAACATCAAGTAAAATATAATCAGGAACACAATTAAGATTGTGATCAAAATCTGCAAATACCACGTTATCGAGCGATCTCCGTCTAATTTATATAGTATCATTGAATAATGTTTAACACTAGTTTTTTGAATAAAACACAATTAAAAATAAAAAAAATAATTTTTTTATTTTGCTGGGTTGGATCCAGTTCAATGCATTTTTAGTTTTAAACTAAACCCGGTTCGATTGGAACAGTGAAAAATATCTCCACTGTTCATATGAACAATAAAGGCATGCTCTACTATTTATTGAACATTGTAACGACGCTCCACTGTTCACGTGAATAGTATAGCATGACTACAGTGTTCATATGATTTTTCCACACAAAAAGCAGCTTCTTATGATTTTGGTAAACCTGAGGCACAACCACAGTTTATGGTAGGTCCTACGAGTAAAAAAATATATTTCTTACAATATCAAATAATAATAGTTGTAGTTATGGATGAATCTTACCTGCAGCCACAATACCAAATAGCCACTCAACCAACCTTATCAAATTATTATTTAATTGAAATTATCTTATGATCGAGCATGTTGTTAGCATCTCATGATTTGAGTGCCTTTACCGTATATTTAGAGCTTTGTTGTTTATTTAATTTTTCAAATTACATCTATTAAGAAATATTGGGGTGAACTAAACTAACGTATATATATATATATATCGATTTTAAATTATATTTTTTTGCAATCTTGTTACTTATTAATTGAATAAACCTGCTTTTAGGGGATGATGATGACTAAAACACAAAACAAAATTTTCTTTCAATTATAAAAAAGGTGGGTTATTTATTTATCATTATTTTGAAGAGGAATTTAAAGAGAGTTGCTTCAGCCAATAAAAAACTCGAGTTTTGTGTTAGGATGATCTTCACCATTGATTTTTTTTTTTAAAATGGTATCTCTGTGGGTCATTTATAGAAATTAGAACTTGAGAAGAGTTTACCAAAGTCATTAAAAGTGGGTGAAAAAAAAAATGATTCATACACCTTAATACCTCACATAAAATCATGAAAAATATTCCATGTTTGATAATTTCATAATAAAAAAATTTCTTGAACTCTCTGTGATCTTCATTTATTCTTCTTATAATTGGTGGTAAAAAAAATAAATAAACAATTTTAATCGAGTATGAACAATCTAATTATTAAGATTTAGAATTTTCTCTTAGAAATATTAATTTTAAATACTGAAAAGAGATTGCATGAGGAATGCAATAATTCTCTCTCAATTCTATAATCCAAAATATATTAAATCTTAACTAACCCGACATATAATAATAAAATTTTATGAATGTGACTTATAATTCTCTTAATCGCCTTAAAAATAACTTTAACAATTTTTTTTTTTGAAATAATCCCTTTTATTAAAAAAAAAGAATGGAATTCCATGTACAAATGGTTTAACTTTAAGGGCTAAGCTAGCTAATTAAAACCACACAAATTTGGGTAATTAGTTTACAGTTATCGTAGTTAACATATATATTCTCACAAAAAATACATTGTTGATATTTGTTTCTTGCCAAAATTTTCATTAATTTTTCAGAATAATTTATGTATGTAATTATTTTATCATTTCTATGACATGGCAAGTTTGTATGTAGTTTAGCCAATCAAAATCTGGATTTTGTGTTGGGATGATCTTCATCATTGATATTTTTAGTGGTATTCTGCGGTTCATGTGATTGAACTCATGAGAGTTGACAAGAAATTGGAAAAGGGAGCGATTTTTTTTTTTATTATTATTTTCCTTTTCTTTTTCAGGACACAAAAACCATACAATTATAGTAAAAAACACATGAGAATATTAAATTTATATGAGACATGCCGGTGGAAATTAAAAAAAAATTCAATATTCAATAATATTTTAATATGTTCATTTCAAAAATAATTTTTTTAAAAAATAAAAAAAATATCATTTTAATACATTTCAGTAAAATAAATATTTTAAAAAATAACTATAACTATATTTTCTAAACAAGTATTTAGTGGTATTATATGAGTCGTGTTGTTGAACTCAAGAGAGTTGACAATAAAATGAAAAATGAAAGAGGAAGGGAAATTTTTTATTCTTTTTTTTCAGAACATAAAAACCATACAATTACAGGAAAAATAACACATGAGAATATTAAATTTATATGAGACTCTCTGGCGGAAATTACAGGAATCCAATATTCAAGTATGTTAAATAATTGTTAATATGCTGGTGAAACACTCTAATTAATTAAGATTTAAATTTTGCACTTCAAAATGTTAACTTGAAATGCTGGAGAAATATGGGATTGCATTTATGAGAATAAATACTCCCCATTCAACGACCCAAACTACATTAAATCTTCATTGAATCAGATATATAGTGCAATAAATGAACATAATATAGTTGGTTTGGCAATCATTGAACATAAATGAACATAATGCAATATATGTAATAATTTTTCTAAAAACAAAATAGATAACCTAGTTAATTCATATTAATTATAATTCAATTGATTAATTATGGTTTTAAAAAATTCATTTTTCACTGTATTATAGTTATAAAACTTGGCCTAATATATGATATGGTTCACAACTCGAATCACATATCGAACATGTCATGTTAAAATATTTTTATTTTAATTATTTTAAAGTAAAATCAATATTATTTTAATTTTTTTTAAAAAATTAAAAATCAAATCAAGTCTTACCTGAATTTTGATTGAATCAATCATATTTGATACTGTCAATTTTTCAAAAGATATATATATATATATTTTTTAAAATCAAAATCTATAAAATAATATTTAGTTACCATCTTGGAAACGGGAAAATATATCTCCTTATATTTCTTGTTTTTTAAACTAAAAACTTTACTCTGAATCTTTTATTTTTACTATATTTATTGCTTTAATTTTGGATAGTAGCCAAACAGAACCCAAAAAAAAACCTCTCATTGCTTTCCAAATCATAAGCAAACAAGAAATGTCGGATTATGAATCAAACCAACTGGACCCAAGTCACACCTCTACAAAGACAGCCCAGACCAACCAACCACCGTTAGATTAAAGTAAACAGCCATCAACAAATAATCTTAGCCATTGGATCAACACACAACTCTCACTCGCATTGACATAATCCTGGAGCCCACACTCTAGCTTCCTTCGTCCAAACTTCAAGTTACTATACCTAAACCCCAATAATTTCCAATCACCAATCATGTCCGTCAGATGCGATGACTTTTTTTCTCACTTAAACTTTTGACTACAGATAATTTAATAATGAACAAACTACACTCAAGCCCTCCAACTATCTTACATATTTTATTGAGGTCCCAAATATTGTAAAAGCTTTAATTACATATAATTTATCATAATTGAAACGATGTTTGCCTCCTAGCCGATCAATGTTTGCTGTTGTTTTCAAACATGCATGAATCCGGAGGTTAATACATTGTATTTTATCCGAAAGATCATGTGTTTAGCATGCAAGATTACAAAAAAAATAAAAATTAAATAATAATATATTTACAAATTATCAAATAAACATCGCTCATAGAAAGAACATTAAAAAATTATTTATATCAACCATTATAATATTCTCAAATTAATTTTTGTGTTTTATATTAAGTTTATATTTGATATTGTGATGCAGAGTGTTTTTTGCTTGAAATGCATTAAAATATATTTTTAACTCTTGACATCAATACATCAAAATCATTAAAAAATATTTTTTTTAAAAAATCAATTTAATGCTTTTTAAAATAAACATACTTTTAAAAAGCACATAGAAGCAAAAGCTATCACAATCCTAGATGAGTCCTTAAATCATTTTCATAATGTATTTTCAAGTAAATCAATCAAATATAAAATAATCCATTTTTCTACACTTTTTTTATTTTTTGGATTCAAATATAACGTTAAAACAAGCACAATAAATCATGTATAATTTTAATATTAAAAGTATACATTGAGTTATTTTGAAAAAGAATGATTGCATTTCCATGTATAATACAAAGTTAGGAAAAAAATTGTATTGGATGGGAGGACTAATCTCTTGTGATATAGTACTAACATAATTAAAACACCCATTTAGGATTGTGTTTACACCAAAAATTTGATAAAATTTGATTTTTTTTAAAATTATATATTTTTTTAATTTTTTTAAATTGTTTTAATGTGCTGATATCAAAAATAATATTTTAAAATTTTTTAAAAAAATTATTTTAATATATTTTTTTAAAAAAATTATTTTAAAAAATAATTGTTACCACACTTCCAAATACCTTTTAAAACTTATACTAACATATCAAATCAAAGGACCTCATCAAAATTTGTAGCATAACGAGGGTCCAAGATGTAGTTTGCCCTTTAATTAATTATCCTTGGGCCCACAAAGAAATTGGGACCCACTAATCAAGACTTGTAGCAGAGGATAACACCTTTTATTTTTATTTTTATTTTAAAAAGTAAAATTGATATTTAGATTTCCATTCTATTCAAATCCTGCTTCACATCCGCGTCTTCTCTCTCTCTAAAAAACTCTCTCCTAGGGTTTCAAAGCGCCGTTCCCCTCTCTGTCTTTCTCACACTCTCTACAGGTAATTAGTTTATTTTTCTGAATTAACCGTCTAAATCGCTTCATTATTTGCTCAATTAGGGTTTTACTGTGCTGATTTTGTCACTCGATCTGATCAACGGGATCTGATCAGTTATTTTTCTCAATTGGGGTTTCTGAATCTGTTTGAAATTTTGATTAAATTTTGGAGTTTTGATCTGGGTTTTTTGGAGTTTGATTATTTTAAATTTTTTTATGCTACACTGTTTTTTAGTGAATTTTGATTGATTATGATTCCTGGGTTTTAATTAAATTCACTGATTTTAGTATTAACTTTACTTTGATGTTTTGATCCTTTTGCATTTATTGATTTTGCTAGCTTTTACTCTCTTTTTTTCGTTGGATTTTGAGTGGTTATTGTGTGGATCCCTTTTTGAGATGGATTTTTAATTGCTAATTGGCTGGGTCAAATTAAGTAGATTTAGAAGTTTGGAGGTGTGAGGCTAATGAAAGTTTGATGCTTTCAGGTAGAATATGGCAATGGAAGTGACCCAGGTGCTTTTGAATGCCCAATCTATAGATGGGAATGTGCGGAAGCATGCAGAAGAAAGCTTAAAACAGTTTCAGGAGCAAAACCTGCCCAGTTTTTTGCTCTCTCTCTCTGGAGAGCTAGCTAATGATGAGAAGCCTGTTGACAGTCGTAAATTAGCAGGTTTAATTCTTAAAAATGCGTTGGATGCAAAGGAACAGCATAGAAAGCTTGAGCTTGTTCAAAGATGGCTGTCGCTGGACAACAATGCAAAGGGTCAGATTAAGGCATGTTTGTTGAAGACACTTGCTTCTCCTGTACCAGATGCACGGTCAACTGCATCTCAAGTTATTGCTAAGATTGCAGGGATTGAGTTGCCTCAGAGACAGTGGCCAGAGCTGATTGGATCACTTTTATCCAATATTCATCAGTTACCTGCTCATGTCAAGCAAGCTACTTTAGAGACTCTTGGATATTTGTGTGAGGAAGTCTCACCTGATGTTGTAGATCAAGACCATGTAAACAAGATACTTACAGCAGTAGTACAGGGCATGAACGCAACTGAAGGAAACAACGATGTTAGGCTTGCTGCAACCCGAGCACTGTACAATGCACTTGGATTTGCTCAGGCAAACTTCAGCAATGATATGGAGCGTGATTATATCATGAGAGTGGTCTGTGAGGCAACTTTGTCCCCAGAAATGAAGATAAGACAAGCTGCTTATGAGTGTCTGGTCTCTATTTCATCAACATACTATGAGAAATTGGCTCCTTATATGCAGGATATCTTTAACATCACAGCAAAGGCCGTGAGGGAAGATGAAGAACCTGTAGCCCTTCAAGCAATTGAATTCTGGAGTTCAATATGTGACGAGGAGATAGATATCTTGGAAGAATATGGGGGTGATTTCACTGGGGATTCTGATATTCCTTGCTTTTACTTTATTAAGCAGGCTCTCCCTGCTTTGGTCCCAATGTTGTTGGAGACTCTCCTAAAGCAGGAGGAGGATCAGGATCAAGATGAAGGAGCTTGGAATATTGCAATGGCTGGTGGAACATGCCTTGGTTTGGTTGCAAGGACTGTGGGAGATGATATTGTGCAGCTTGTTATGCAATTCATTGAAGATAACATTACAAAACCAGATTGGAGGCATAGAGAGGCAGCTACTTATGCATTTGGCTCAATCTTGGAAGGTCCTTCCCCTGAGAAACTAACGCCTCTTGTTAATGTTGCTTTGAACTTCATGCTGACTGCCTTGACAAAGGATCCAAATAACCATGTGAAGGATACAACTGCTTGGACCCTTGGTCGAATCTTTGAATTCCTCCATGGTTCAACTGTGGATACACCAATAATTACTCAAGCAAATTGTCAACAAATTGTCACGGTACTTCTCCAGAGCATGAAGGATGTTGCCAATGTAGCAGAGAAGGCATGTGGTGCCCTCTATTTCCTTGCCCAGGGTTATGAAGAGGTGACCCCATCATCACCTCTTACTCCGTACTTCCAGGAAATTGTCCAGGCACTTCTCACTGTGACCCACAGAGAGGATGCTGGGGAGTCCCGATTAAGGACTGCTGCATATGAAACACTGAATGAGGTGGTGAGATGCTCGACTGATGAAACAGCACCAATGGTGCTGCAATTGGTTCCTGTCATCATGACGGAGCTTCACAATACTCTTGAAGGGCAGAAGCTTTCTTCCGATGAGAGAGAGAAGCAGGGTGAATTGCAAGGGCTTCTCTGCGGTTGCTTACAGGTCATAATTCAGAAGTTAGGCTCCTCTGAGCCAACTAAGTATGTGTTCATGCAATATGCAGATCAGATAATGGGGCTCTTCCTGAGGGTATTTGCTTGTAGAAGTGCAACTGTGCATGAGGAGGCCATGTTAGCCATAGGAGCCCTTGCCTATGCAACTGGTCCTGATTTTGCAAAATACATGCCAGAGTTTTACAAGTACCTAGAAATGGGCCTTCAGAATTTTGAGGAGTACCAAGTCTGTGCTGTGACTGTTGGTGTGGTGGGTGATATCTGCAGGGCATTGGAAGATAAAATTTTGCCTTATTGTGATGGTATTATGACTCAGCTTCTCAAGGATTTATCAAGCAACCAGTTGCATAGATCTGTGAAGCCTCCTATTTTCTCTAGCTTTGGCGACATTGCCCTGGCAATAGGAGAGAATTTTGAGAAGTACTTGATGTATGCCATGCCAATGCTGCAAAGTGCTGCAGAGTTGTCTGCCCACACAGCTGTTGCTGACGATGAAATGACTGAATACACAAATTCTTTGAGAAATGGAATTTTGGAGGCATACTCCGGAATTCTTCAAGGGTTTAAGAATTCTCCTAAAACTCAGCTCTTGATCCCTTATGCACCTCACATCCTGCAGTTCTTGGATAGCATGTACATGGAGAAAGACATGTGAGTTCTTCTGAAATATACTCTTTATCTTCTGTTTTGTATAGTTCTTATTTGTACATACATGTATTTGTGTGTGGATGTATGCACGTGTGTTATGTATAAAATGTTTGTTATCTGGTTAATGACCTGTAAGCTACTTGTCTGCAGGGATGAGGTCGTTATGAAAACTGCAATTGGAGTCCTGGGAGATTTAGCAGATACACTGGGAAGTAATGCTGGCTCTTTGATACAGCAATCTCTTTCTAGCAAAGACTTTTTAAATGAATGTTTGTCTTCTGATGACCATATGATTAAGGAATCTGCTGAATGGGCCAAGTTGGCCATCAGTCGTGCCATTTCTGTTTGAGGTTATTGCTATTTGGCATGTTCTTTTCTTTTAGAAGTCCCTGCATGCATTTGGGTGTATTGAGTCGGGGTCCGGGGTTGCATTTGTGTCGGGTCATCGGTCGTCTGCTATTTTCAGACAATGGAAGTCACCGGTCTTCAGGTTGTCCCTAACTGTTGCATCAGCACCACGAGTTTGGGTTCTCGATTTTGTCATGGAGGAGAAGGGGGTGGGATTGCTTTTAAGATGTGGGTGAAGGTCTGTCAAAAAAGTCTAATAAATTATTGAGTACAGAGCATAGAATTGGTGGAAATGGTAGGGGAAACTTTGATTTGCTGAGTATATACAAGACAGTCAACACCTAGTCATTGGTTGTTTGTTGTTCCTTGAAATGGTTGACCTCTTCTTGTGAGACTACACACTGCCTTGGTCGTCTTCTCTGAAGTACTATCTTAGGTTGTTGGGATGGATTTCTGTCAGGTCAAAGTTTTGTTACACTGGAAGACCACCTAGGTGCTGCACTACAGAAGAACCGGTTACCAGTCCTGATTTTTCTGCAGCTCGTTGTTTTTGTTTATTCATGTCTGTATCGGATTATCATAATGTCTGTCATGGTCAGGTTGTGTTTTTAACTGTTGCACTGTTTTGGTATACATGGTTGGGGGTCTTGTCTTCAACATATTATTGAGGGTATTGAATCCTGCATTGCATTATTCTTTTGTCTTTTATTGTCTTCATAGGTCTCAAGTCAAATGTTGTATACATTTTGCATAGTTGCATTCATTAAATCATATACTCTTCTGCCCTCTTTTTTCCTTTTTCTTCACAAATATAGGTTTCCATCTTTCTACAGGATGTGTAGTATTTTGGTAACATGTCATGAACTGTGGTGACATTGTAAGGATTGAATGTGAGAGGCATTACGGTTGTATTTTGCTGTTTGCTTCGTCTGTGAAGCAAACACTATGGGATTTCTGGAAGCTTTTTGAAACTGGCTCTAGAAATTTCAATAGTAGTTTCCTTTTATTCCTCTTTTTTAATGTTTTCGGCATGAAATGGTGTATTTTTTTTTTTTGAGTTCGTTAGGAGAATTCTCTTCTGGTTATAATATAGAAGGGAAATGTCTGCTCTCCTTTCAAAAGTGAGATTTGAATCCAATATTAACAATTAAAATCTCAATTTTAATCTTGAATGTGCTTGTTTTAAACAGGATCAAATAAACAAGGCAGATTTTACTTTCTAACATGATTTTCTTGACTGCCCTAATTTTGATCATGAATTTATCTAGAGCTTTTTTTAATATGATTGATTAAACAAAAAAATGAATTAAGAGAGATCATATAATTTGGGAATTTACCGACTGTGATGCAGCTTGCATTTTTTATTTTTTATAGTGTTTTTTAAATTGTCCTTTGTTTGACAAAAATGTTAAATTAATATATTATTTAGATTTTTTAATAGTTATGATATGTTATGTAAAAAATTAAAAAAAAAATTTAATAAAAAAATACTTTTGAAAATCATTAGTGGTGGCGTTCATATCTGATTTGGCGTTGCATCAAATGTCGTACTAGACATGCACCTACAACCTTTTAATTTAAATAATATTTTATAAATATTAAAAGACATCCTACATGAGAATTACAAAAATAAAATAACCGAAGTATCCTTAATCCAAAGCTAATAAATATTATTTTTTAAAAGCATTCAAGTAATTGTGGTGTAAAAAATTGAAAAACCTGAAAAGAACAATTTTTTTTTTCTTGTTATTATTTTAAAAAATGAATTGATTATTATTGTCATTTTCTTTTTTGTATAAAAAGTGGTTGATTTGATAGAGACAGGACAAAAGCCATGGAGAAGTGAAATGGTTTTCAGCCTTACAAAATCAATTGGTTCGATAGAGACAGTACAAAGCCATTGGGAAGTGGGAAGGAACCCAAGAAAGAGGTGCTTTTCACCTATGCTTTGAGAAATAAAGGGGAATGAATCAAGGGACCTTTAACTTTATGTGATTTTGTATTCTTTTAATTACTTCAAAATAAATTTTTTTTATCATATTTATAAAAAATATGTCAAAAATAAATTTTTTAAAATAAAAATATTATTTTAATATATTTCTAAAAAGTATTTTCAAGGATTAAATTAATGATTTTTTTTATTTTTTCTTAATGATTTTGTTGCTTTGATGTCAAAAAAAAAATAAAAAAAATTGTTTTGATGTATTTTCAAAGTGAAAAATATTTTTAAAAAACACCTTATATCATAATACCAAAAAACATACAAAGTATGAATTTATTCTGTTTAAAATATAGTTTTGATATTAGTTTGTGTTTAATTTAGTTTAGTGTGTATATCATCTAATTAACTTGTGAGTTTTTAAGTCAATTAAATTTTATCATTTTTATTCAAAATGATATATATTTTTTTTAATTTTTTAGTTTTGATAAGACTAAGTTTGAATTAAGTTTAATTGAGTTGAACGAGTTGCTAGTCAACCCAATATGACACTAAAATTTGACGGAATTAATATAAAAATGATTCAAAATAAAACTTGAATTAAGTCAAGTTTTGAGCCTTCCAGTTATTGGGTCAACTCGTGGGCTAAGATAGTTTAATATTTAAACTTTAAGATTTGATATAAAAAAGAATTTTATATGTATTTAGAAATATGGTTGGAAATGTCTATTTAAAGTGCTATTAAATTGAATATATCTTTTAAAAATCTTCTAATAGTTCTGACATAACATAGACTCTTCTGGTTTCTATACTTCTAAGTTATGAACTTCTTGAACGGTTGATAAGTAATAAGTCTCATTTTCTAAAAATATCCATCAATTATGTGTAAAAGAATAATTTAAATTATATATTGAAATGTAACTTAATAGTTTAAATTATTAGGTTGAATTGGTTTTTTTGATATGATATCAGAGCTTTAATTACTAAGCAGTTACGAGCTTGAATCTCACCATCCTTATTTATTTGATAAAAAATTAAGTATAATATAGTATAACCCTGTGCAAGTTTTAAGCCTAAAATTTTTTTTATTTAAAAATATATGTTAAATAATAATATAAATTATATTTTAAAACTTCATCTAAAAATAAAAGTCTTTAGATTAAATCGGTAAAAATTTACCTATCAAAATGTTGAACCATAGTATTGCTTAATTAAAATTAGAAGAGAACCTCTTCCTGCTCCGCTTTTGGAGTGCAAAGTGGAGTAATAAAGGTGGAGCTAGGAAATCAAATTGACATCATATTACCATATGATGGTAGCCTGTTTTTTCAGTAGAAACATGCAAGTGAAGTCATAAATTTCTTATCCTTCTGTCGTTAGCTGATGCAATAGAGATCCATTTCTTGCTGGGCAAAAAAACTTGAGATCAGTGAATCAACGTTTCTTGCTTTTCCACTTGCTTCAATTCTCACGGCCAAAGATGACCTCAGGCCAAAGATGGCTCGGGCCTCGGGGGATTCGAAATGTATGAAATGACGAGCAGGGACTTGGGGGCAGTTTTGAAACCCGGCCCGGCGGATTGATTTGGGACTTGGCCAAACTAAGACTGGAATTGGGCTGAGTTGAAAAAAAAAAAAAAAAACTTGGTGTGAGCCGACGACCTAGTAAAACCCAGCCGCAAACCCATTAACTTTTATTTTTTTTATTAATAAAATGATATCGTTTTGATTTTTTTAAAATTTTTTTTGACCCGGCTAACCCGGTAACCCAGTTAAAATCTGAAATTCGAATCTTCTTAAACCGGGCCATTACCAAACCCGGTCTTAAAACTATGCTTGGAGGTGATCGTCGAATAATAGCTTAAAAAATCTATAATTTTTTATTTGAAAGTTAGATTGAGTTTAAATTTTTACAAGAATTTCTTAATGTTGTTTTTCTGAAATAATAATCTTTTAGCGTTGCACGGACCGTCGGATTTTTAAGATATAAAAACTCTCGCCTCGGGCCCTGGTTTTGGCTAATCTTGTTATTTTTCTTGGATTTCATATATTACTTCGGATTTTTATAATTATTTCCTTTTGTATCTTTGGGTTTTTTTTTTTTTTTTTTTTTTTTTTAATTCAGAAAGAGTTTTTAACCTAATTAAGATTTGTAAACATTTGAACATGACAAACTTCTTGAGAAAGAATAAATTTTTGTGAATTTGAAGTTTATATTTTACAACACTTTTTCACTCATTAAATTTATATGTTGTGTTTGTTGGTTAACAATTTTTTTTTCTTCCAAATCCCACCATTTCCTCTTTCATACCTTTTTCTTGTTTCAATATGTTTAAAACTTGCCTCATAGAATGTGAAAAGGGCACTTGATCAAAAGAGAGTTGCATGCCTAGCATGACACATTACTCAAATCTGACTCCAAAAGTTTGACTGTGATTTCTCCATAAGTTTATATTTTTAACAAAAGCAACAACTTCGCCAACGTTACAAAAGCTATAATAAATTATTCATCATCGCGGAATATATTATTAATTATACATAGTTAATATAATTTACGTTGGTTTTATATCGTTATCAATCTGTTTAATTTGACATAATTCTATATATATATATATATATATATATAATCGTAACAAATGGATCATAATATAACATAT
The DNA here is from genome assembly GCF_005239225.2 of Populus alba. Lineage (NCBI taxonomy): Eukaryota > Viridiplantae > Streptophyta > Magnoliopsida > Malpighiales > Salicaceae > Populus > Populus alba. The sequence continues at coordinate 2,134,012 of NC_133295.1, forward strand.
ATATTGTCGCACCCCAAAAAAAAAAACTCAACAAAAATTTTGTTTTTAAAATTTAAATTTGTTTTGCGGCATTCGACTGGCGACTTTCGTTTTGTTTTATTTTGCTGATTTGGTTCTTTGGAGTCGCCACCTAGTATTTTGGTCACTAGGAACCCTAACTGGTCTTTCAGAGATTCTAAGGTAAGGGACTGGTTGCGTAAAGGGAAGGTATTAGCACCCCTAGTACGCCCAACCTAAGGTAAGTTGCTTGGTGTTTGGTTTGCTTTATAATTGCTATGGTGTAGGTATTTTCTAAACTTGTCAATTGATTTTGGATAGAAATCTAAGGAGATTCCATGTGCTTTGAAAGCTCATTTTTCCCTTAGTATTTCAAAAGTTTGTGACTCATAAATCGTGGGAAAAAAAAATTAAATTAATTTTGAAATGTCCTCGATTATAATCAAGGCTTCTTTCAAGAATTGTGTGCGGATTTATTATTCCCGACAATATTTTGGATATTCATCCTTTTAAGGATTTCTTTATCCAAACATTAGCGGTAAATAATAAATAAATTCCTTTTCCCAAAATAAGATTTTTATAGTTTTTTGAATATTGGCCAATACCCTTTGGAATTTTACAAACACGTTGTAAAATCCAGAAATGCAAGAAAATAATTTGTGTTTAAGAAATCTATGCGAAAACACACTTTCGAAGCTTCCAATATATTTTTTTGTAAAAGGAATATTCAAAACATGTTAGAGTATTGGCCGTATGCAACACGCAAGAAAACACATTTTTTTTTGTAAACATTTTTTTTTGAAAACAGGTATTTTAAACACTGAATTGGTATTCTTACGGTATAAATATACAAACCAATATTAATCCACCCTAATAAAAATATGCAGGAAAAATCAACACTATTTTTTTAAGGCCTTTTGAAAATTTTTTTTTTGAAAGCAAAAACATTTTTATTTTGAAAAATTTTTGATGTTTTGACGAAAAACCGGGTATTTTAATACTGGTTTTGTATCTTTACAGTATAAAATACAAACCAGAATTAAAAACATTTTTTGACAAAAATATGCAGAAAAATCAACAATATTTTTTAGATTTTTTTCGAAATATTTTTTTTATATATATAAATACATTTTTTTATATATATAACATATATACACATATATAATATAATAATAATAATAAAATAATAATAATAATAATAATAATATAATTATAATATATTATATATTAAAAGGGCTGGGCCGGCCCAAACTAAACTGGGCCGGACCCAACCCAACAGATACCGGGCCGAACTCGGCCCAAAAGGTACTGGGCCGACCTCGGCCCAAAAGGTACCGGGCCGACCTCGGCCCAAAAAATAATTAACCTCGGTCTGGGCCGGACCCGGCCCAGACCGCCGGACGGGGCCAGATCTCTCTGGCCCGGTCCACGTAGTTCTGGGCCAGACAACATCTGGCCCAGAGGAAATAAAAAACGCAGGGGGGGATTATTTCCCCCCCGTCCCCTGCATGCAGAACGCCTCTGCATGCAGGAGACGAAATTTAAGAAACAAAAAGAAAAAAAATGTGCAGGGGGGAGGGAAGGGTACCTGGCACGGCGGAGACGATGGCTTGCTGGCAGTGCGGCTGCGGAGACGGTGGCAGCTTGGCTTACGGACGGCGGGTCAGGCGGTTTTCTCTCTCTCTCCTCCCTTCGGGTCTCTCTCTCTCTATTCCTCTCGGGGTCTCTTCTCCTTTTCTTTTCGGTTTTCTTCCCTATTTATAGGGGCAGAACCGTGGGGGACCATGGGGTGTAACGGCTGGTCGGCCAATATCTAAAGGTGGTGGGGGCGAGGAGAGAGAGAGAGGCGCGGGAAGATTTTCAAATTTTTCTCTTCTTCTGTTCTGTTAAACGGGGGGAAGGAGGAAGATGAACAGTGTCGTTCAAAACGACACCGTTCTGATCTTCCTCTTTTTTTTTTTTATATATGAAACGGCGTCGTTTTGGGTAAAACGCGCCGTTTCATTTAAATGGTTAAACTTCAAATCAGTCCCCCAAATTCGGTCCCTGCCCCTCTTGTTGTCCGCCTTTTTCACTTGGGTCCTTGGCCTCTGATGTATGCAATTGAGCCCCTAATTGATCAATAAACTCTCAATTTCTTCAATTAAGCCCCTGAACCGAAAAATTGCAGCCCCTCCATTTACGCGCCTCTTCCAATTTGGTCCCTGGTTTCGGATTTTCTTAATTAAATCCCTAATTGGCCCTTAAACTTCAATATTTATGCAATTGAGCCCCTGATTTGACCCAATAAATTCCTAAAAAATATATTTTGGCCCCAGAACTTAAATTTCTTCAAATTAAAGCCCAAATTGACTTAAAAATTAATTTTTCTTGCAATCAAATCCTTCATAAATTCAAATAAAAATCCAATTAAGTCCCTAAAAATCCAATTAAGTCCATAAAATTCCAATTAAGTCCATAAACATCCAAATTTGGGCTTTTCTCCTCAAAATTCAAATTTTCCTTCTCAATAGGGCTTTCATCCTTCAAGAATATACTGTCAAAAATTTAATCCTTGTATTTTTGAATTTATTGACCAATTTTCTGACTGTTTCCTGAGCGCTTCTGCCTCCGGTTATTTTTCTAACCTCTTTTGGCTATTTATTTTTATTTTTTTTCAGGGGGACCCAAAAATGGGTTACAACATATATAATAGTAATGTTAATACAACAAGTAACCGAGTTTAGAATTATATTTAATTATATTGTTAAATAGGGAAGACATCACATTTAACTTAGACGTGAATTAAATGTAGATTGCAATGACGACGGACGACGAGATAGGTTTATTTTAGAGAGATTTATATGCATATTACTTTCTTCTTCTTCTTCTTGTTTGTTTTTGTTTTGTAATTATTGTTGTTGTATGATTTGAGATATAAAATAAAATTGACATAAAAGATGAGCTGTTTGAGAGTAAAGGAGTTATTATAATTTAAAGTAATATTTTATTTGGAAATATATTAAAATAATATATTTTTTTAAAAAATTATTTTTAATATCAACACATCAAAACAATATAAAAATATATAAAAAGTTTAAATAAAAATAAAATATTTAAATTTTAAAAATATAATTCAAACTACATTTCTATATATATATATATATATATATATATATATATATATATAACTTGGTAAAAGATTGAAAAGTTGATTTGAGTATGTACACCTTTGAAAGTAGAAATAATAAAATAGATGGATCTCCCGTGCTACAGAAACACCCACTAAGAACGGCAGGTTTTACTTTAAAGGTAGTTCAGAGAAGGTGGCAATGACCTCTTATTCACTATTCTGCCACCAATAATATCTATCAATGCAACGAATATGATTGGGTTTACACATTTTTCTTCTCTTTTTCTGCTCCTCCTCCATGGTAGCTACAGTATCTTATCTTTAAATTATAATAGGAATGGCAGGTTTCGCTTTTTTAATGAATTTTTAAAATAAAAAAATATTTTAAAAAATAATTATTACTACAATATCCAACACTACAAATACTATTTACCACAACTCTTTTTATCATACCCTATTTATTCTGAAATATCAATTCAATGATTTATTTATACAAAACTTAACTTAAACCTGGTTTTAAATTAAATTAGAATAAGAATTGATCCAATCAAACTTGATTTGATTATTTTAATTTTTTTTAAAACAACATCGTTTTTTTTTTAAGTAAAATAAAATTTTAAAACAATAGCATTTTGAATTGATCAGAATCAATTTAAGTTAATTTGTTAAGCCCGTAACTCAGTCTTATGCTATGTTATGGCCAATGCTGTATTTAATAACTCTATAAAAATAAAAAAATTAATTACTCAATTAATTTGTATAAGAAAGAAAAATAAAGGGTAAGCATCCAAAATGAATAGAATCTACCACAATGGACCATCATGCATTGTTTTCATGGCTCTTGGTCAATCACATGGTATATATATTCGCCACAATTTGAATTAGCTAATCTTGTCTTGATTTTTATGATATTTCTGCTTGAATTTCAGAATTTAGATTTGATAAAATTAACAAACTATTGTTTTTATTTCACAAGTATAGCATATGCCATGCGTCATGCTTCGCTGCCTCAATCTAATGGAGAACTAACTTAAATCCATCTAATTCAAAGTTTACTAGCTAGTATTAGCATATGCTATGCGTCATGCTCAGTTGCTTCCATCTAATGGAGAACTGTAGTTTCTATCTTTTATTAGATTTTTTTTAAAAAAAAAGTATTTCAATTATGAATGTGAACTACTTTTATGATTACACTAGGGGTTGTATTTTTTATTTTTTTCATTTTTATAAATTCATATTTTTTTAGAAATATAAAAAAACAATAATACTTTCTAAAAATGACATAATATTTACCAAAAATTCAGCTCGGTATAGTTTATTATTTAAAAAACCAACCAAATCAATTATATATATATATATATATATATATATATATATATATATATTCATAATCAAACCAAATTAAAAACTGGTTTAAAACTTACATTAATGATGAGAGCATGGACACATAAAACGAGCAACTAATCCTCACAATAGTGTGCTTACAATATGGTTCTTGTAGGGGTCGGAGGAGAGGATATGATCACCTTTCCCTAACTTAAAAATAGTTGCAAACTTCCTTTAAAAATGTCCATTATTTCTCATCAATGATCCCCCTTAAATTTGGTTCTTCTCCACCACTGAATAATCCCTTTAAAAAATCTAGAAAAATATTATTAAATTCAAATTAAATAGTTTAATTAATAGTGATCAATAGAATCGATGCTTACTTTCATCAAGGCTCATTTTTTTTTTTTTATTTCTCTAATTTTTCTCACCTTCTTGTGTCCATCTTTCCTGTGGAGTAAAAACAAAGTTATAGTGATTTCTAGAGCAATTATTAATTGTGCTGGAGTTTAAAACATCGTTAGCGAAAACTATAGTAATTGAAATGAAATAATAAGAGCAACAATTTTGCTGTCCGACAAGCTAAAACTCCTTCCAAAAATAGAGTTTTAAGGAAGTTTATGAGTCAATTACCAACCTTATAAACACCAAATGGTCTCCCGAGGGATGATTAATTGAGCTTTTTGGTCTTAATTAGTGATGATTAATAATAACTAGACTAGTACTCTTGCTGGGAGTTCAAAGGGTTGTGCTGTCCCCCCCTCTCTTCCTCTCTTGCTAGTAGTGCTCTTCGCCCCACTACTAAAAAAACCAACTTCTCAATATGCTTTCTATTTGATTTCATCTGTAGGCCACTACTTTTTGTTTTTATGACTTTCAAAATGCCATGAAAGACGTAATATGTGGATCAAAAGCATTGTTGATTCAAATCAACGTTATTAAATCTTGAAATAGTAAGTACTGATTCATCAAAATAATATTATTTCAACGCTTTTTTTTATTGGTAACAATAATATACCAAGTTAACTTGAATTAGCTTCAAATTAAATTTTTCTAAAACTCAACCTCAATTAGGTATCAAAACTATCAAGTTCCTTGCCTTATTTGTCTCCATATATATATATATATATATATATATATATATATATATATATAAACTTTCAAAGGGTCATGACAGACGAAACATGAGGATCAAAAGGTTTGCACATTCAAATGTTGTTTGGTACCACGGAAAAAGAAAGATGTTGGAGAAAGAACAGTACCCACTACGAAATAGTTAGTGCACAAGAAGAAGGTTGACAATTAATCCATTCCATTATGCTTCCCACTGGATTTTCCAGTGAGATCGATGGTAGATATTAATTAGACTCCGTCATCCTCTAACCTATTGTTTCGAGAGAGAAAAAAATCAGGGCACTTTGTTAAATTTTCTAATTATTCTTAATTTTATATGCGAAAAGATTATAGCAAGATATTTATACAATCTAGTTTAAAAGTATAAAAGTTGATAAGTATTAATTAATATAATCTTGCCTAATAATGATAAAATTAGTTTTATATAGAAAGGTTTGTTTGATAAGTAGTACACGTTTCTTGTCAAAAGACAAAAACAAATTAGATTTTCAGTAGGTATTTAAAAGTATGATAACAGTTAATTTTTAAAGATAATTTTTTTAAAATACATATTAAATAATATATATTTTTTTAAAGCCATGCAAAAGTTGTTCTAGCTTTTTTCCACACATGCGTACAATTACCTGTGCTTGTTTGATGCTGCATAAAAACAGTGTAGTTGACTTTGAAACTGTTGGCTAAAAGTTAATGCATTTCATCATCATGCTGTAGCTATTGGGTGGGAGAACTGCATCACCATAGCTCTTCATGGCACTCTCTACCACCAACCATAAAAGGCAGTCTTCCCTCCCCTTCCCCTTCCTCTCTTGCTAAGGCCATATCCATTATCTTAACAAGAACTCTGAGATTTAGCCATGGCTCTTTCTCTTGGGATGATCAAGACTTTTCTTCTGGTTTCCCTTTTACTCCTTGCTCCCTTGTCTTCAGGTTAGTATTTAATTTCTCAACATTAGCTTAAATTCATTCCCAACTTATTATCATAAATTAGCTTACCAAAGAGTGTTTTGTTTCACATAATTTGTAGGTTTGGTTGAGGGCTTCGATGAAGGAATGAACTCGTATCCCTCCCTTCACCAGGTAGCCTAAAAGCTTTCTGTTTATCTCATATATATTTCCTATATTGCGACACCGCTGGAATAATTACACCAATAATTGCATTGATATATACATATATTGTTTTATATATATATTGTGTCTTTGTAAAGGATGGCGGCATCCAAGTGAATACAAGGAAGCTTTTGCTGGACGAGCTGGATTATGACGAGACTGGACCTAACCGTAGACATGACCCGAGGGGGAGACCTGGTGTTGGTGGCTACAAGAACCCTTGAATTCTCTTGAGCCATTATCTATATATTATGTATCCTCTGGAGGTTTTGTTCATGCATGATCAGTCAGGAGATATAATATTGCATTTCAAAACTATCTTTATGTAGTAGATAATATGCTAGCTAGCTAGCTATTATTGCATGTACGAGCACCTAGCTAGCTAGTTGCCCACGATTGTGGGACTAAGTTATGGTTTTACGTACGTTGCTGGCACTGGTGCTTTATGTATGAACTTCTCTGCGTCTTTCTCATCTTATAATATTGTAATAATAAATAATGAAGTTGGCTAGCTTTTGCTCCTCCTTACAAGAGAGTTTCCAGCAAATGGAAGCTTAAGAGATAAGCTTAACATGCTTGGATGCATTTTTACTGGTTTACAAGTTTGAGCTGTGGATTTGCCGATCGATCAGCAGTTGAAAAGAGCCATGATGACGACCAATCCACTTATAACTTCATTGCTTGGCTAGCTAGCTAGTACCTATGATCATATGTATATAGAAATGGTGTTATTATATAATGCTCGATGAGAGTACTTGTTCAAAGTTGACTGGAAGAAATTCATAAAACAGTATTATATTCGAGGATCATTCTCCGTATATAAAAATTACATTATCATGAGAGATTTTTATTAATACAAGGGTGAGATCACGAAGAAGGAAATGAATGTATTAAAGAATAATAAAAATAATATATTAAAATTTTATTTAATAATTTAAAGTTTAAATTTTTAAGTTGAGATGATTTTTTAATATAATATTAGAGTATAAATCTCATCATCTTTATTTTATTTAATAAAATTAAACATAAAATAATATGTTTCAAGTTCAAAGTTAAGTTGACCAGAAGAAATTCATAAGACAATATTATATTCGAGGTATTCTCCATAAAGAAAATTACATTATTCATGTGAGATTTATATTAATTCGTGGGGTGAGATCAAGAAGAACTTTGAATAAATTATAGAATAATACAAATAATATATTATATCTTAATTAATAATTTAAACTTTTAAGTTAAGTTATATTTTTTATATTATAATAAATTTCACCATTTTTATTTTATTTAATATAATTAAGTAAAAGGTAATGTAAATATATTTAAGTTTTAAGTCTAAATAAATTCTATTTGAAAAAATATATTAAAAAAATAATATAAATTATATATTACATCATGGTAAAAAAAACTTCAGTTTTTAAATGATATCATCGCTCAGGAAACATAATTTATTTCTTGATTTCGGCATTTGTCACATGGGTTAGAAGTAGGAAGACGAACCGCTCTTGATATCTGATTTGATTTTTTGTAAAAGTTTTCTTCCTTGCAATGACTAGCTATCCATTGCCATGAGAATTGTAAATTCAGAGCATCTTCCCTCAATAACATGTTCCTGTGCACCTTTCCAAGTCTTCTGTGCCGCCATTAAAGCATACGGTGCCTCCGTTATAATGGGTTTTCCATGGTCTTAGAACGTCCACTGCAAAAACATACTTTACACCCACTTCATCACTAAAACCATTTGAAAATGATAGATTTTCTATCCAAGAAGAGAAGATCATTGTAGGATGCTTTAAAGCAACTGTTTCCAGCAAAAGATTTTGACTCTTTTTAATCACAATATCCCTAGCTAGGAAAATCCAAGGTTTGTATCTTAATTATTTGCAATTCTTAGTGAGTGTCACGAGGCGAGCGCCGGCGCGACGTCGTCTGGCGACATCGGAAGCTTTTTATCATGCCTGCTGCATGAGGTGCTGTGTGTTGGGAAGGATTTTTGGATTTAATCATAAAATTATGATTAATGTTTAGGAGTCACCACCTAATATTATGTTCTATAGGAACCTATGGTCTGTGAGAGTCTGGGTAAGAGATTAGTTATGTAAGGGGAAAACGCATCATTCTCAGTGCACCTTATCTAAGATAAGCTGCATTGTTGTTTTGATCGTTTTTTTTAAGTCATGTTTCTATTCGTTGGTATTTTCTAAGGCTCAAGGCAGATCTTTCTTTATGAGAAAGTCTCTATTTTATTAGGTTAAATCCTAACTGTTATAAAATCTAAATTTTAGCATCGTATTTATTTACATCTTGTATTTTTAATACTTGAGGGTGTACTTTTACACATCACAAATATTAAAATCTACATCTTGAAATTGATAAAAATATGAAATTGATTATATTTAGCAATGATGAGAGCATTGACACATAAAACGAGCAACTAATCCTCACAATAGTGTACTTACATTATGGTTCTTGTAGGGGTCGGAGGAGAGATGACCTTTCCCTAACTTAAAATAGTTGCAAAGTTCCTTTAAAAATGTCCATTATTTCTCATCAATGATCCCCATTGAATTAATTTGGTTCTTCTCCACCATTGAATAATCCCTTTAAAAAATCTAGAAAAATATTATTAAATTCAAATTAAATAGTTTAATTAATAGTGATCAATAGAATCGATGCTTACTTTCATCAAGGCTCATTTTTTTTTTAATTTCTCTAATTTTTCTCACCTTCTCGTGTCCATCTTTCCTGTGGAGTAAAAACATAGTTATAGTGATTTCTAGAGCAAGTATTAATTGTGCTGGAGTTTAAAACATCGTTAGCGAACACTATAGTAATTGAAATGAAAAAATAAGAGCAATAATTTTGGTGCCCGACAAGCTAAAACTCCTTCCAAAAATAGAGTTTTAAGCAAGTTTATGAGTCAATTACCAACCTTATAAACACCATATGGTCTCCCGAGGGATGATTAATTGAGCTTTTTGGTCTTAATTAGTGATGATTAATAATAACTAGACTAGTACTCTTGTTGAGAGTTCCTAGGGTTGTGTTGTCCCCCCCTCTTTTGCTAGTAGTGCTCCTCGCCCCACTACTAAAAAACACCAACTTCTCAATATGCTTTCTATTTGATTTCATCTGTAGGCCACTACTTTTTGTTTTTTTTTTTACTTTCAAAATGCCATGAAAGACGAAATACGTGGATCAAAAGCATTGTTGATTCAATTCAATGTTATTAAATCCTGAAATTATAAATTTAATAAATTAATATATACAAATTGATCAAAATAATATTGTTTCCAAGTTTATATACCAAGTTAACCTGAATTAGCTTCAAATTAAATTTTTTTTTAAACCCAGCTAGGTAACAAGACCCCCCCCCCCCCCCCCCACACACACACACATATAAAAACTTTCAAAGGGTCATGAGGGATAAAATATGAGGATCAAAAGGATTGCACATTCAAATGTTGTTTGGTACCACGGAAAAAGAAAGATGTTGGAGATGGATGGAGAAAGAACAGTACCCACTATGAAATAGTTAGTGCACAAGAAGAAGGTTGACAATTAATCCATTCCATTATGCTTCCCACTGGATTTTCCAGTGACATCGATGGTAGATATTAATTAGACTCCGTCATCCTCAAACCTATTGTTTCGAGAGAGAAAAAAAAATCAGGGAACTTTGTTAAATTTCCTAATTAATCTTAATTTTATATGCGAAATAGAGATCATTTAATATGTTTGATTACATTTAATAAAATCACTAAATTTACCCTAACACTCAAGCAACTTAATTATATGTTTTTCTCTTTAACTATCATAAATGGGTTCTACTTTATAAAAGAAGATTATAGCAAGATATTTATATAATCTTGTTTTAAAACTCTAAAAGTTGACAATAAGTATTAATATGTTCTTGCGGTAAAATTGGTTTTATAATAACAAGGCAAATTAGAGTTTCAGGGGTGGTGCTGTTGTTTTTTTTTTTTTTTATTATTATTTTAAAAAAAATAAAAAATATATAAAAAATTATTTTTATATCAAATCAATCCAAAAATATATAAAGAATAATTTTATATAGAAAGAAATTTAAGTTTTTTATTAAACACAGTTTGACATTTTTATACTTGAAGAAAAAAAAACCAACTAAAAATTAATATCTTTTATCATTAAATAAAATAATATTTTTTTCTAACAAAACTTTCGTTGAATGTTAGACTACATTATAGTGGGAGTCCTATTCCGAATATAAGACCCCTAAATAAATGTTATAAAACTACTTGGACAATATCGTTTCAAGTGAAAGTAAAGGCCAATATGATGGCATTAGGTAAGCTGAAAATGGCTAACATAGTTGGAGCCATGCAAAAGGTTGTTCTAGCTTTTTTCCACACATGCATAGAATTACCTGTGCTTGTTTGATGCTGCATAAAAACAGTGTAGTTGACTTTGAAACTGTTGGCTAAAAGTTAATGCATTTCATCATCATGCTGTAGCTATTGGGTGGGAGAACTGCATCACCATAGCTCTTAATGGCACTCTCTACCACCAACCATAAAAGGCAGTCTTCCCTCCCCTTCCCCTTCCTCTCTTGCTAAGGCCATAGCCATTATCCTAACAAGAACACTGAGATTTAGCCATGGCTCTTTCTCTTGGGATGATCAAGACTTTTCTTCTGGTTTCCCTTTTACTCCTTGCTCCCTTGTCTTCAGGTTCGTATTTAATTTCTCAACATTAGCTTAAATTCATTCCCAACTTATGATCATAAATTAGCTTACCAAAGAGTGTTTTATTTCACATAATTTGTAGGTTTGGTTGAGGGCTTCGATGAAGGAATGAACTCGTATCCCTCACTTCACCAGGTAGCCTAAAAGCTTTCTGTTTATCTCATATATATTTCCTATATTGCGACACCGCTGGAATAATTGCACGAATAATTGCATTGATATATACATATATTGTTTTATATATATTGTGTCTTTGTAAAGGATGGCGGCATCCAAGTGAATACAAGGAAGCTTTTGCTGGACGAGCTGGATTATGGCGAGACTGGACCAAACCGTAGACATGACCCGAGGGGGAGACCTGGTGTTGGTGGCTACAAGAACCCTTGAATTCTCTTGAGCCATTATCTATATATTATGTATCCTCTGGAGGTTTTGTTCATGCATGATCAGTCAGGAGATATAATATTGCATTTCAAAACTATCTTTATGTAGTAGATAATATGCTAGCTAGCTAGCTATTATTGTATGTACGAGCACCTAGCTAGCTAGCTGCCCACGATTGTGGGACTAATTAAGTTATGGTTTTACGTTGCTGGCACTAGTGCTTTATGTCTGAACTTCTCTGCGTGTTTCTCATCTTATAATATTGTAATAATTAATAAATAATGAAGTTGGCTAGCTTTTGCTACTCCTTACAAGAGAGTTTCCAGCAAATGGAAGCTTAAGAGATAAGCTTAACATGGTTACATTGTTACTGGTTTACAAGTTTGAGCTGTGGATTTGCCGATTGATCAGCAGTTGAAAAGTGCCTAATGATGACCAATCCAATTATAACTTCATTGCTTGGCTAGCCAATACCTATCATATCTATATGGAAATGGTGTTATTATTATATAATTCTTCATGAGAGATTTATATTAATACGAGGGGTAACATCACCAAAAAAATGAATCTATTAAAAAATAATATAAATATTAAATTAAAATTTTATTTAATAATTTGAAGTTTAAATTTTTGAGTTGAGATAATTTTTTAATATAATATTAGAATACAAATCTCATTATTTTCATTCTATTTAATAAAATTAAGTATAAAATAATATGTTTCAAATCCAAAAAAATATTATTTAAAAATATATATTAAAAAATAATATAAATTATATATTAAAAAATCATCTAATCCTTTGAATGACCGCATATCTAAATTACCATAATTTCTTTCTTGATATGGGCATTTTTCACATAGGTTAAAAGTAGAAAGACCAAGAAATGAATCACTCTCAATATCCAATTTGACATTTATATTAGATTTGATTTTTGTAAAGTTTTCTTCCTTCCAATGGCTAGCTATCCATTGCCATGAGAATTTTTCTAAAGTTGACCGGATGAAATTCATAAGGGAATATTATATATATTCGAGGAATTCTCCATAAAAAAATTACATTATTCATGAAAATCCAAGGTTTGTATCTTGATTATTTGCAATTCTTAGTGAGATTCTATAAGAAATTTCATGGATCGGCCTTTACATTGCATTGTTGTGTGTAAATATTTGGAATGCCATTGTCTCAAACAAGGTTTTTAAACCGTGTTTCAGCCTCATTCTTTTTGTCTAGATGATTATCGCAAGGATCGCTAGAAAAGATATTGAGTCTAGGAAGCTCCATGCTAATGTCAAAGGAAAATTGTAGGATATAAAACAAGTCCTCAAACGGTTTGGTAGCAACATCATATTCTCCGAGGTCGAAAACTTTCGTACATATGTTCATGAATGTATCCTACAAAACAAAGCTTCATACATTGTCTCTAGTTAGATTGTTGAAAGCTGGAGTACTAAATACAGTGTTCATTTACGTGATTACATAAATGGAAAAGACAACTTCTCCCATTTATTAAATTCAGTCTAGTTATGATTAAAAAGATTAATCCGTAAAAAATATAATTATTTTAGATTTTTTAAAAAAAGATATAAAATTAGATTTTAATTAAGTCAGACAGTATTGACTCATTAGAACCAACAAAATCAAATCAAATTATATTTTTTAAAAAGTTTACCTAGGTTAGCTGAGTCCTAAATCATGTTGGGTTTATAATAATTGTAACTCAATGCATACAAAACTTAGCTCCATTGGATTCCATAATTTATTAATTCTTTCTACAAATAATAGTTTCTTTTGTGCACACAATGAATATTGATCACACACAACACAGTTGTACAAATTATGTTCCCCTCGGTTCCATAAAAGAATCAGTTAGTTTTCGTGATGTTACCACTTTTTTCGCCTAGGTAATTTTATGCAGGTTTTGTCAAGAAAAAAATTACAACTGGCATAACTATAAAATGAAGTTGAGATTGGTAACATGCACCCATCACACTTTAGATCATCATCAACCTAATCCTTAATGACAAGATTGATGATGATCTAAAGTGTGATGGGTGCATGTTACCAATCTCAACTCCATTTTATAATTGTGCTAGTTGTAATTTTTTTCTCGACAAAACCTACATAGAATTACCCAGGCGAAAAAAGTGGCAATATCTCGAAAACCAACTGATTCTTTCATGAAACCGAGGGGAACAAGATCTGTACAACTGTGTTGTGTGTGATCAATATTTTCGTGGGCTCAGGACTCTGCATTGATGTCCGATATTGCTTCTTTTATCCAAATTAATTTGTGCATGTCAAAAGGAGCTACAATCAAAATTCATCCCACAATAACTTCTATAAGGATTGATTATTGAAGAAGTATATGGGACATCGCAGGATTCAAGATGTGCTGGGTTGAAGCATCAAGCTCGTCACAAGAATTCTACAATAGCCCTCGATAGCATTTTCTAAACGTTCATCAAGAATTTGATGATGAGGTCATATTTATTTACCCCGAATCTTGACCTGAAGTGTCCATTTAACCTTTCCCTCTGGCAACGGAATAGACTTTGGGAAGCGTAGTGGCACCTCAAACTCTCCAAGAGCAGTCAAAGGTGACGGAAGATGCACGTTGTCAGGTTCAATCTGCACATTGAATTGCCTTGTCACCTGAGATGTACAGAAACCATGTTAGCACACATCACACCAGTCAGTCAAAAACTATCTTTTTAGCATACCAAGTATGCTGCACCTAACTACAAATTACGGAATTATAGTATGTATAAAACAGAACCTATATCATAGATCGCAGTGTCTAAAAGAGAATTGCCAAACTGGGTTTTATAGATGGTTTTGTTAAAGATATGTTGCCAGAACTTGCTCATGCATCAATATCCACCTACGTTATTTTTCATGGATAGAGACAAAACATCTTACATCACAGCATTCTGAAGAGAAACTGATATACCTCTCTTAAAATATCATCCTTTGTCACTGGTAAAAGAATTTCTATTGGGTCATCTTTTGATTCACGGGCACGGAATTTTGCAGTATTGATCCCTACCCTAAAAGCCTACAATCATGAAAAACAGGTCAGATACCTCGGTAAGAGGAAGCCAACTTGTTATTTAAAATGTTTCATATTCTCAATACACTTTTCAAAAGATAAACTACTAACCAGCCGGGCTTTTACTAAGCGTTTTGCTGCTGTTTCGTATTCTTTCATCTTATCTTCCATTGTCTCTTTAACTACTTTCACCTCCTCTTCTTCCTCGGGTTGGTAAATCTGATCCACAACACATCACAAACTTAACACCAATCACTTGACGTTTCTCAAACAAAACCAAAGGGACGGGTGGATGCTAAACTTCAATTGGCAACTTAACAACATAATGCAGGTCAAAAATACATGCTGAACAAAAATCAAGATTAAAGACCAGCTACTTTCACCGCATAAAAAAACACTAACAAACACATGGAACTAGATAAAAAGTCCGTTTGTTTACAAGGCTGCGGCTGCGATTGCGTTTTAATTATACCACAGTTTTCAGCCGTTTGGTTATGTAAAAAACATGATTTATTATTCATGGATCCCACATTATTTTTGCATCCAAAACACAGATAAAGAAAAGCAACGAATTCCTGCTTTTCATGCACTGTGCATGCTACACTGTTCTGGCCGGACCGGGTTTGGTCCAAAACTCAACATGCATTGAACCGAGTCCGATCCAGTAAAATAAAAAATAAAAATTATGTTTAATTTTTTTAATTGTGTCAAATATATTTCATAAGTGATGAAATTGTAGATAGTTTAATGAAATAATAAAAAATATTTTCTATAAAATATTATTTATTTCATGATATAATAACTAATAGTTAAAATCTACAATATTTAAATTAAAAACCATCATTATTAATATATTTTTTTAAAATTATTTTATAACCTCAATTTCAAAAGCATTATTAACCAAATACATTAAACTACTTTTTATTCAAACCTCAATTTCAACCACAGTTTTAACCAAACATACATAAATATCAAATCAACATCATCCAAAAACACATTTTATAAAATAATTTTTTAAAAACTACAATCACAACAACTACCACAATACCAAACACACTCAAAATAAATGTAAGAAATTTGAGCAAAACCTTGCGTTGCTCCCTGATAAGATGCGCAAACTTTTCGATATTAGGGACAGCAAGTAATTTGGGCATCAGATGGTTGCGGAAATGCCCCGGCGCAACCTTAACTGTCTGACCAGCTTTCCCAAGCTTCTCTATGCTCTGCAAGTGCAAATCAAAATCCAGCATCAACATTAATATCTGAACCGACACATAACCTGATAAGAAACCCAAAAATGAAATATTTCCTACTTACTGTTGTAAGAATAACTTCTAACTTCTTATATCTAACGCCTTGACAAGCATATAACAATGGATGTATAGCACCATCAGAGCTCTTCAAGTTGGTTTCTTTAGCAATAATTCGCCGTAGAGCATTTCTGCTGTGCTGAATACAAGCCATAATCACCACAAAGAGTCCCTGTTTCAAAACAAACCAAAATTCAGTCGCTACAAATACCAACAAAACAAAATCTTAAATAAGCAAAGAAAAATGCAACAAAAAGGCAAGTGCTTTAAAACCCAGAACCCGAAAATAAAAGCACAAAAATCAAGAAATTTCATTTCTTGCTATAAGATTATGAAAAATGAAAGTAACTCAAGATTTGTTAGCATAAATAAATCAAACACTAAATCAACAGCAATCCCACAATAGCCAGAGCATAAAACTCAAAATCTAGAAAGAAAAACAATGCCTAAATTACTTACAGTAAGTAATTTAATTTATATTCATATCTCTTTAATCACACACGTTTTTATATCCGCCCTGCTCTTAGCTTGGCGACACTTAGCATAGATCACATTGCCCCTCACTAAGGGTGAAAGGTAGGGGCACGGATTACACACCTGCAACCAATTCCCTGCAAGACGGCTAAGACTGACCTCAAAAAAGAAGGCGTGGGCAATGAATGGTCCTAGCCTTGCAAGACTCGCTTTGGACTACCTCACCCCAAGCACGTTTTTATCCCTTTAATCACTGGACACTAGCCAAATGACAAGCTTAATGGGATAGAAATACTTCTAGAACTAGATTATCCTGAGCAACACTTTTAGAAAAAACTGACCAGAGAAAGTGGCTTTCTTCTTTGAAGGAGTTTGTTGCTAGGGTTTTAGGCATCACAAGAGCCTAGTGTACAGGGTTTCAAGCCTTGAGCAATCTTTACAAGAGAATGTTGTTTAAGGCTTTAAGCGTTCGGGAAACTTCAAGGCCCAACTTATTTGTGTTCAGGCTTTATAACCCTCATCTTTCACTAACTGGCCCAATAAGTAAAAGGCTGAATCTCAGCCCATGAAATGTAGTCGAGCCCTAACTTTCAAGGTTTGTTTGCTTTATTTTGGGGCTGAAGTCACTTCCACTTGTCCTCCTCAATTTGGAATTGACAGCTGAGGACTTTTGTTCATTTTATTTATTTGTTCGTTCCCTTTTTTTTCACATTTTTCTACTTTTTTTTTTATTTGCTTATTAATGTGGGTGTTACTAAATTCGGTGTTATTTACGTTTCAACTCAATATCTTATCACCAATCGAAGCTAGGTTTTTTTTATTATTATTATTGTATGTGTTTTTTTTAATGTTTTATGCTTGAAAATATGTTAATATATATTTTTTATTTTTAATATTAGCATAATTAAAATAATAATAAAATATTAATTTAAAATTTTTTCAAAAATAAAATTTAATTTTTAAAAAAATATATATAATTTCACTGTATTACATGCCTTTATATTATCTAACCCGATAAAAACTTAAACTTAAGTGAGAACTTACTAATACAATATCAGTTTTATTGAGGAATCACGTATAAAGTGGTAATTTATTGATCATTATATTGCAAATAACATGTCAATGATAGCCCAATATCAACTCAATCATAAAATTAATTTTTGAACTTTTTTTATATTTCAAGTTCTTTTTTTATTTATTTTCACCATTTTCATAATTATATAAATGTTTCAATATTTTTACCCAATACAGATGTTTTTATTGCATATGTTTAACAAACATATAAGAAAATAATGTATTGTTAAAAATTGCTAATTCATTTATAACAATGATGGCGGGTTGGAAATCTTAAGCCCAAGTTATGGCAATTGATGCAAAGGAGAAATACATTAAAACGAAACGACAATAGAACAGCTGCAATTCATACAGGAAAATTTGAAGCATTGCAGAGTTCCCATATAGTTACATTTACAGATGAATTCTTGCTCTCGAGATTTATGATTTAAAACAGCAACCGAATGAAAAACAAATGCAAAAAGGGGGACTCAATGCCCCTTGTTCTCCATGGATGTATGCCTGGGGCATCAGGAACTCTTCCCGTTTGAAGCCAGCTTCATCTTCAACTTCGTCGGCTTCAGTGATGAGCCTATGGTCCATCTTCTTGAGCTGAATTGAAGCACAATGATCCAGTTTTTCATTTGAGTTTTACAAGAGTGTTCATTTTTGTGAACGCCCAAATGCGAAGGCACATAAACAAAAGCAAGGATACAGAAGGACTTACTGCTTAAAATAAAGCCTTGAAGCAAGCTCTGAGCTCTCTCTGCCTGCTCTGGTGTTCCAGATATTTTTATAATCTTTTCTTTCACATCCGGTCTATCTTCAACGAGGGTTACATTGGCTCCAGATAACTGTACCCAATTTGTCGAGGTCAAGTGGAAAAACTTCACACTTAAAAATAAATAAAAAACATCCTCAGAAACTTGCTGCAGGAGTAGGCTCACCTCACTAATCTGTGCAAGCTTGTTTTTTGATTTTGTAATGAGCTTGGGGACCGCAGGCTCCGGTATGACAACTTCAAGTGTACTCCTAGTGACAAGTGTTACAGGGATTCTAACGAGAAAATAAGATGATGTTACAAAGTAGAAATCAGACGTTGCTCTTGAGATATTGCCTATCAAGAAAGAACACATGGCCTAACATGGTAAAGTAAAGCTGAATTGACTACCTAGTCATTGTAGTAATAGGCAATTCTTCACGACGTTCACTTTCATTCTGCTTCACTGCTTCAACACTAGATCCTCTAGCATCCTACAAAACAAAGGGTTTCTCACCTTTTAGACATCTCAAATAAAAAGAGCTAGAACTACAAATGTTTTTAACTCAATCCCTCTGCTCCTTTATTATTCTGGTTTTTGCTTTAGGCAGGACACTAGCCATAAATCTAATGATAGATCGAGAAGAGGGATTTCACAGTCCTTTCTTTTTATTATTATTATTGTGTCCTCTACTCAAACTTTTCTATGACTTTGACTTTTATTCATTTCTTAATCCTCTATGCTGATCTTTTTGAAAGGGCAATAGCTACCTCAGGCGATTGATAGAATATAGAGATGCATCCAGCAAAACAGGGTTAAAAGTCCTTTATAAAACAAACATAAGGCTAGCAGGAACAGTGGAAGGAAGCTGTCTGCTACAAGGTTTATAAGGGCACTCCACATAGGCAGCAAACAGGACAGAAATAGTTCATATTCATATTCATTAAACATTTTCAAAGAGTGTACCAAGGTTAAGTCCGGTTAGCTGTTTATCCAATTTCCTTGATAACAAAGATAATGAGTACTCGAATAGAAAAGAGATAAAAAAGAACCTTTGATGGCAGTGGTGTTGCAGCAGACTGTACATTCTGGTAGCTAGCAGGAGGATCACCACCAATGGGCCCTTCACGAGCTGGGGTTGGGCTTGGAGAAGCTGCCTGCATTCCTCCAGCAAGGGCTGGTGCAGACACAGGTGGTGGCAGTTCCTTTTCAAAGACATCCTTGTATATGTAACTCCGAAGTCTTGATGTCACTTCAACAAGAGCATCACGAGCTGCCCTTATTTCCCCTTCAATCTGTAGAGAAAGTCAAAATCACTCAGAAATATAGAAGTCTGATTTGCAAGGCTCTCATTTGATCTCATGGGAACCCAGATAGGCAGATACATATTGCAGGAACCCCGCAACTGTTCACTTCCAACTCTGCAGGCATATTAATAACAGTCGACTAGAAAATCCATTCATGAAAAGAAGCATATCAACATGGAGGGTGCCCTCACAACTGTTCATTTCCAACCCTGCAGGCATTAACATCAATCAACTAGAAAAATCCATTCATGAGGAAACTGCCCTGCACTTGTGCCCCAGACAAGATAATCAGGGGCTCTGGTACAGCATTTTCTCCATGAAAAACTACCCCTTAGTTTACCAGAAACTTATTTTAACAACAGAGTCATCCAATTGTCTCAAGTGAGATTACATATCAAGCATCATACAAGTCTTTGTTTCATTTGTGCTTATTCATTATGTGGTCTTAAGTGGCATTTAACATCAAGCATATACAAGTCTTTGTTTCAATGGTGTTTATTCATTATGTTGCGTGACAAACCTGTACAATCTCATCTATCCCTGATAGATATGACGGAAGCTTTTCTTTTGGCAAGATCTCTATTGTTGCACCAGTTAACCTTTCTATCTCAGATAATGAGACATCTCTTCCCTCTAAACACCCAATCTCACCAGACCGGACAAGTAACCTAGTTGTTGTTATGTTGTCATTATCTGGAACAAGATCAGCAATGCGAGTTTGAATGTGTAACAAAGCTTCTTGAGCAGGAAACAGCTCATCATCAGGACCCTAAGCGTAGATGTAAACCAATAGATATGTTAGGTTAGAACCTTTCACAGAGGAGGTGGGCAATGTTGCAGAGCTCGAGAAGAAAATGAAAATCTACCTAAATATAATAGGATATAAAACTCAAATTTGAAGAGGAATAAATACACAACTGATAAACCAGGAAGCAATATCGTAAAGTGTAACTGAAAGGAATAAATAATCACTTAAATGACAAACATATCTTTATAGGCAGAATAGACTCTTCTGCACCCCTGATACTAAATAGAAACAAGGAGATGGAGAGTACCTCCTCAGAGAAAATGGTGATTATCTGTTCATCAGAACCAGAGACAGGATCAGCGACCTTAACATCCACACCAATTTCATTTTGAAGCAAGTCCACTATGCCATCAGACTCTCCTACAACTCTATTAAGTCTGTCAATTGGGCAAAGGATTCGAAACACAAGGTCCTCGACATAAAAGGGCTGTGCACTGTCAGCAATGGGATCAGCCCCAGCATCAGCAGCAAAACCAGATGTTCGTGAGGAATAGTTATTGTTTCTGTAGTTGGAACCAGGTAATCGTGAGCCAAAAGAGGGCGGTCCATCCATCGAGGAACGACGTGTATTCATGTGAGGAACATAATCATCATCAAAAAGCCGTTCTGGTGAGTGAACTCGTCCATGAAAATGACTGCGGTCACGATGCTGACTCTCTCTCAATCTTGATGAAATAATTGCAACGGCATTTTTCACAGCACTGACATCACCTACAACCTGCCAGGAAAGCACAAAGCATGAGGCACTGAACATGGTAATTCAAATAGAAACAATTTATCCTGGCTTTACATTTGCTTCAAGAGAGGAAAAATCACTTGAAGCTTCATGCATTTCCAAAACCCTCCATTGGAAAGAAATCTCAAATTAGTACCTTCATGACATAACATCAAATTATGCATTTTACAACAAACTCAATCATATCAAGGGCCAGCAGAGGAACCAATATCCAGAGTGTGCAGTCAAAACTTTAACTGCCATATGGAAATAATTCACGTCCTGAAAATCTTATTAAAAGTAACTCAACAATCTGGTTCTCTAATCAAAGAATTAAAGACACCAAACACATTAGAAAGCACAACCAGCCACAATTCAATGGAATTGAACAATTGACAGCTCTAACTCATCAACTTCCAATCTTTGATCTCTTTTCCAGTTTCAAATGGATCAAATCAAATATCTAAATAGCAGTGCAGTAATAATTTCTTAAAAATCCTATAAATTTAATAACGTCACAATCATCTCACAATCAATCAAAGAAAACCCCAGATATTCTCAGTCCTCGATAATAAGCCAAAACTCAAGTATAATGTTTCATAACTCCCAAACATTGCATTAAATCCATTGCATTTAAAATTGCACAAGTCATTTACAAATCAATCCACTAACTCCCCTGATACGGTCAGTTTCAGTTTCACCAAAATCAAGTTCCATCCAACATTTTGTTCAATAAAAAGGTCCTGGCAGCAGTAATATTCAGTCACAAGTACAGCACAAGAGATGAATTGGGGAAACATAAAACCTGAACAATCTCCTCAGACATGGAAACACATCTTGGCAAAGTATGATCTCTAGGCAAAATCCTAATCTGGGTCTTTGTTTCCATCCTCATTTGCTCAATAATCTTCCCCCCTTTTCCTAACAAACAACCCACGTGCATTCTAGAAACAACCAACCTGGTAGCCACTCTATTTCCTCCTCTGCCCACATACTCATCCTCATCTAACCCACCAGCACCACCACTCACCACCCCATACTGCAAATCATTCTCAAGAATCCTATCATGTATCAAGAAGAGCGCCTCTTGCGCTGGCGAAAAGGAAGGCATTCTCCCTTCTGGGTCTCTCCTACGCGTATCCGAAATCTCAATAATTCTCTCCTCGTCACCAGGAATCAACTCATGAACATTAATCCACGCCCCTGTGTGTTGCCTAATTGACTTTATTATACTCCCCGACTTCCCAATTACTCCTCCTGCTTTCATATCATGACATAAAATTCTGTAACTTGTTGTCACCATTAATGACGATGATTGGTCTTGTTGCTGCTGCTGTTGCTGTGGTTGCTGCTGCTGTTGGGTTCTTGAAAACCTGTTGTTGTTGTTGTTGTTGAACATGTTGTTGCCTCCTTGTCCACGGTGACGGTAATAATTGTTGTTGTTGTTATTGTATCTGGGTTTGGTCGTCCTAGTCATGTTGTTGTTGTTGAGGTTGTCATTGTCATAATCTTGATGGTCATAGTAGTAGTTCCTCTTGGATCTAGATCTGTCCATTTTCTTCGAAACCCCCCAACAAAATGCAAAGGTTTATACACTAAAGATCCACCTGTTCCTCTCTTTCTCTGATCCTTAGATTTGTCAAATGTTCAGGGTTTGATTCTTTCTTGCAATTCTCTTGATGGGTTTGATTCTTTCTTGCAATTCTCTTTATGGGATTTGAGTCTTTGCTTTTCTTCGCTTTCCAGCTGCTTGATTGTCTCTATGAGTCTAGGAAAACCCTAGTAGAGAGAGGAGGAGAGGAGGTGGAGAATCCAGAAAAGAGAAAAGGGAGAGACTAAAGAGATTGCGACTGTAAGAGTCATGCTTTAGTGATAAGTTAGCTTGAGCAAATTAAAAATTAACCCGTTATAAAATTAGATTTTTTTATGTACTTTATTAATAATGGTAATACTTTGTTAATTTTTTATATATACTTTACTTTCATGGTAATTCAATGTTATTTATGAATGTTTACATTTTACTATTTTAACTTTTATGCTTTTACATTTCTCAATGTGTCACGTTCATTCAATTATAAAGTTTAATTTAAATTTAATTAATAAATAAATTTAATCGATAAAATTTAATTAATTATCATATTTTTCCTTTATCTCCTTCATTTTATTCTTTCGAGTGTTTCTTAAAATATATATATATATATATATATATGTATTTTAAAAAAAATTATTCCTTTTAATTTTATAAAATAATTCAAGTTGAGTTCTTTAATAAACGGTGATGTTTAATTGTGGATGTTATATTTATTGTTACATTGGTGTGGTTGTTAAAATGTAACTATCAATGATTATTGTATTAACATATTTGTTAGTATATATTTGGTTATATCTTATATTGATATTGGTGTGTGTTTTGATAGGAGATATCTTATGTTTTTTTAGTTTTTAAAGGCTTGGTTTGTATGAAAATAGTGTTATACTTTTTAAAAAAAAATTACCACACCACCAAGTTAACACACACTCAAATTATGATGCTAAAAAACTATGTTTATAGTTATATTTTGTTTATTAAGTAATTCAGCATAATTAAATATTTTGTCAATTTTTAAAGTGGATACTTAAGAATTTTTATAAAATGCTATCACATGATTGAGATTTTTCAAAAAAAAAAAAAAAAAAAAAATATAGGAAAAAGAAAGAGAGTGGATGAAGTGAGCTTTTGTTTCCTTTTATTTATTATTTTTATTAGCTATTTGAAGATAAAGGATCAATAAAATATTTAGAAAGGTCAAGAGAAGAATCCAAGTGAATATTAAAAGAGAAATTCAAATAAATATTGTTTAATTTATCTAACTATAGGATTTTACGTATTTGGTATTATGTTGCATGATATTTTTTAAAATTATTTTTTGTAAGGCCCAGCTCACTCCCCCTTGCTATATATTATCTACAATGGCTCAGCCCAACCCGGCTTTCATGCCTCACGATTTTGTTCCTGGAAGTTCATAGGCTCCAAAACGCGTCCAACAAGGTTAGGTATCAATTGTCTTAATATGCCCTAACTCTGGACACTCTTCTTTCGATGTGGGATGTTACAATCTCCCCACTTTAAGAATGAGTTGTCCTCGGCTCTGATACCATATGTAAGGCCCAACCACTCCCTCTTTGTAGAATATTGTCTGATATGACCCAACCCAACTTGACTTCCACACTTTATGGTTTTATTTCTGAAAGCTTATAGGTCCTAAAACGCGTCCTACAAGGTTAGGTACCAACTGCCTTAATATACCCTGACTCTGGACACTTTTCTTTCGATATGAGATGTTACAATTCCATCACCTTAAGAACGAGTCGTTCTTGGTTCTGATACTATATGTAAGGCCCGACCCAGTCCCTCCTGCAGAATATTGTCCATTATGGCTCATCCCAACCTAGCTTCCACGTCTCATGGTTTTGTTCATGGAAACCTATTAGCCTCAAAATGCATCTTACAAGGTTAGATATCAACTGCCTTAATATATTCTAGCTCTAGACACTATTCTTTTGATATAATATGTTACATCAAATGATAAAAATAAAAAAAAATTAATTTGATAATTTTTTTTTAAAGTAAACACACCTCTAAAAAAAACTCAAACACAAAAATCCTCGTGCTACTAAACACCCACCATTACCTAACCTAAATATTAAATACTTGGATAGACCATGTATTAGCTCCTCTAGATTTAATGGATTTATATATGAGATTTAATATTTTATAATATTATAATTTTTTTAAAAATACCAGTATAGATATTTTATATTAGATAGCACTAATTGATCTATTTATTCGTTAATTTATTTCTAGAATCTCGTAGGATTATGATATATTAAGGTTTGGAAGGTAAAAACAACAAGAAAACATGAAAACGTGTATGAAAAAAATGGAAAGCTTGTTAAATTCTCAATGGATCACTGAGGCCTTTTTGGAAATTAAAGAAAAAAAATTGAAAAAAAAATTAAAGCTTTTTAAGGAGGAAAGTGGAAAATCTAAAACTTATAGAACCTAAAATATTGTTTATCCTAGTTACCCCGCTTACAACATCCGTCTTTCTTTGGAAGATACATAAAACGGGTAACGTTCCAGTGACATACGTCACCGTTGGGGGAGACCATATGGTGTCGTTTTCTTTTTGTTAGGCCCGAGGGTGTCGTATCATACGACCAAATAGTGCTTTTAATATTTTGGGATATTATGAGAGTTTATATTTTAAAATATTTTTATTTATATTAAAATAATTTTTTTATTTTAAAAAAATTATTTTTAAAATTAGTATATTAAAACAATACAAAATATACAAAAATTAATTTTTAATAAAAAAAATTATTTTTAAAAAATACAAGTATAATCATGTTTTCAAACTATCTCAAAGATTTGATGGCTTCTATATTTTATAGTCAAATTTTGGTTTTTAGGTCATTAATCCTTAAATTCCATTTAAAATCAACTTTATTAGTAAAATTCAATAACAGCTTGATTAAAATCAAATCAAAATAAAATAAAATTAAAAATATACAAAGTAGGTAAACTTATGGATTGACGAATTAGTCTACTAATATAGTAATTCAAAGTTTTATTTTCTATATTTTTTTAATATCTATCTTCAATTAGTAAGTAACTTATGAAGCTGTCCCATCATGATTTTAGATTAAGAGAATATGTTTTTTAATTATTTAAGAGCAAATATATTTCACAAACATCACACTATACGTTGAGTATTGACTGGTGAAGAAAATTTGGCGCATCAATCATGGCGTATTTGGGATATTGTAATGGCAGGTAATTATCACATGGCTTTGGTATTCAACAGAAGACATCTGGAGGTCTTACCTAATTCTAAAATTTGTTTGTATTCAACAAAAGTATATGATTAATCTAAGGTGAAATCAGCATCCAAGATTGAATCCATCGGATCGGAGTCAGTGTTGGTACATCGCCGGCAACTCAACTTTTTACCTATCAAAATTGAATCAATTTCTTTAATCAAAGTATGCTTGACCCATGTACCACCCAATTTAGGGTTCAAGTTGTTGTCCGGTCAACTCATGAATCACCAGGTTAACTAAGATTAATTCTAAAAACAATGTTGTTTTAATAGAAATTAAAAAAACCTAATTGTAGTCAACTCAATTGGGTTCGGAATGCGGGTTTCATTGAAGATCAATCGGAAAGCAAGCTCGTTGACGGAGTTTAATAACTATGATATTAGCTACAATACCAACTCAATATATGAGCATCGATTAGCTATTGAAATCAGGTCTTAAACATTATCGTGTTTACATGAAGGTAGGGCATGTCCATGGTGATTTCACAAAGGATAGCGATGAAATACAGGCGCCGTGATGATATCTACATTGCAATTGCTAGAAGCTTTTGGCAGGGCTGGCGAACAGATCATTTATTCTCCATATCTTTCTTATTTCTAAACATTTTAGATTTCGAGACTCATCATTATATGCGGTTAATTTCCTGGCTAGCTCCAATTGCTGCTTAATCTGTGAGAAGAGAGGAAACTCCCATGGACTTTGGCTGGAGGATTGTATGGCTTTATACCTCCAGGCTTTTGTGCTAATTAAGTTTGACATTGATCGAGCAAGCCAGAGTTCAAGCTTTTACGTGGTTTTCCTATTGCATGGGAATGGTGGAGTTTGGAAATTGAGTGAAAGAACTTGAAGGAAAAAGCAATTAATCCATCAGCAAAAGAAAAACATGATGCTCCTTTTCTTAAACATCGTAACAGAGATTTGTACCATGAAATTTTCCCTTTTTTACAAGGTTTTTCTTGCAGCCTTTTAATTCTCATCCATGAAGTGCTTGGCTGGATAATTCATACTTCACATTCCCTATAGCTATATATGTCAAGGCATGTGAAAAAAGGGAAATGACTTGTTACATTTCTGTGCTCTACGTACCTTCATTATTTTGCAGGCATGCAGGGCCCTCTCCAAGCAAGCTCTTGCAAGAACTGCTGGTGTTCTGATCAGTTCATTTACTTATTATTCAGTCTAATTAAGTTTTTATTAGGTTGATTTATACTCCAAGCCTGGCAGAAATGATTGGCTTTCTGCAACTTCTGTTGATCATTCTATTAAATGAATGACGTCACAGTATTATTAGAAGACAAGATGAATACCAAGTGCATAATGCACGAGATTCAAAACCTAATTATCGAGGAGGAGACGCAACGTCCGTACAGCAAAAGAAAAAACTAGGATTTTTCAATCTGATCCAATGATCAAAAGTTATACATTGTTGATGTATCTCCTTCGACACGTCTGGACTGCTTCCTTGTCGATGTGCACCCCGAGTCATGAGGTGAGGTTGATGAGTAGAAATAAATCAGCTGAGAAGTGCAAGAATTAAAAGTAAGCTATGTTAATTTCTGCTGGGAGTGTTTGTGAGGGCTGGTGAAGCTACTGATGGATTTATATCTCAACTCAATGTATGCTATAATGACAGATTATTTGAGCTTTTTTCCTTTCTTTTCATCGTGTGTCAGAGGCGTTCTGGTGTCACCAGCAAGTGGGATATTCCTGGAAGCTCTCACTTTGTTAGCCCAGTTTGTAATGTCAAACATTTGCGCTTCGACGCATCATCTCACAGATTGAAATCATCTTTGCGCTTAAAACATGGAGGGAAGAAGAATATTAGAAGAAATGTCAGACAAATCACTGCCCTAATGCATTATAGATGAATATAATGTTGGGGATTTTGACTGGTGATATACTGATAGTTGTTTATTGGTGGGTAAACACAGTAACATAATATTTAACGTGGTTCGACAAATCACTTACATCCACGAAAGAGGTCCATATTATTTGAGATAAAAAAAAAAGATACAGTACACATACATAGAGAAAAATGATTACTTCATTAAACTTAATTTCCATTACTTCACACATTGCTATACATGGACAGCAAAGCTGCTATTCTTTGACAAGCCACTCATCTTTCTCTCTTACACTTTCTTTAAACTTCACTTTTTCTTTCTCAGTTTGCTCTCAAATAATACATCTATTTATACGTATTAATGATAAAAAAGGTGTGAGCCATAACTTATGGTACAAATAGTGGCAAACATGGGTTGCAACTTTTTTTTTAATAGTCAGTGCAACAACCATTATAATCTTTTAACAACCCTATTTATTAGAATAGATTGCAAATGTTCTAAGATTGATGTTTATTAGTGGCAACAATCGTATCATACAAGGAGGAAAAGGTCATTAATGCAACGTTCACAGTGATGATTATTAGCCTTGACCTTGATGGTAGCATGCCATCCCCATCCTGCATGCTAGGCCTAGAGTTTGAGCTCTCCCCACCCCCTCCATTCAGGACTAAACCCTCCCTTTTCCATCCAAAAACCAGTCTGTTTCACAGAAAAGACTCATCTGAATTCGCAAGGCAAGTCAACTAATCATTTTCTTATTGCTAGAAAAGCAGCAACAATTCTCATCAAACAGTTTCACTATATATTTATTTTCCTTCATAGCAATATAATTTAAGCAACAAAATAGGTGCATAGAGTTGTGATTTTCCCTTTTCTTTTCTTTGTCTGAAAATGACAAGCATACCTGATGAAGACTTTGATAGTTCACTGAAAGAACTTTGGCATGCCTATGATAAATCAATAAATTTTCTGTAGTTTACAACCTCTTGGTTCATCTATCCGATTCGATTGCTTATGACCCGTAATGAGCCCAAAACCGAGTTCTTCTCTCTCCATGCATGCAAGTACAAGACCATTTCCAAATTAATGACAGAGTCCTCCAAGTTCAATTCTCAACGGAGAGACACTGAGTATACATTTGGAAAGCAATTTTTACACACTCTTCGCTCAATGTATGCTGTGATAAATAACCTAAGCACATCCTCAAGCAAAGGACTTCAAGACAATGAGTTCATGTTTTCATCAACCAAATCATCAATCTGTTTCAAAGATAAGCTTCTAAGCAAAACGAAGCTCTTAATTTAACGAACCTTTTAACAGTCAAGTGAATACAAGCATTGATGTTTGACTTAAAATTCTTCTCTATATTCCATATGTAAAGAGAGCCTATGAACCTCTGGGCTTGGTGAACTATATGGAAAACCTATCAAGGCCAAGAATTTGAGGCATGGAAGTTTAAGTTGGAGACTTTAATTAGTCCATAAGTTAATGTCCCATTTCTCTAATAAAAACTGGTTTTCTAATGGCATTTTTTACAGGTAAAACACAGAGTATGCGAAGTAGGGTACCATCGTGTAAATCTCTAGTTCTATCTTTAGATCATCCAAACTTTTGAGAATTCACAGATATGAATGATGGGACCGTTATTTAGAGAATCAGTAATAAAGGTTGTTTTTACAGACTTTCGATTATATGTATATATTGAAATATTGTGATTTAGATTAAGATAATCTGATTATATAAAATTTAAACGCTGAGTCTTCCTTTTTTAGGTGTTTATTATAGTGATCTCTCAATCAGTGTGCCGGTCACGTCCCGGAAATAGTTGGTCGGTACGTTTTTGGGGCGTGAGATTGATAAAATGGAGGAAGCCTGGCTATTTGATTTAGTTTTGCAGACACTAAATAAGCCTTTGTTTCAATAACTTGAGAGTGGAAAAATGAAGAACCTTTACTCTCTGGTTGTTGGCTATGTACATCAATATTGTGTAATAGGCTCCTCCTCTAATCACCTCTAATCAACAATCTCTTTTTGGACAAATGAAGCACCATTCAATTGTTTTCATATATATGATTTCATTCTGATAAAAAGAAAATTTCTATTTAATTACAGCACTAAATTTTTTTTCTCATTGCTCCTTCAGCAACAACTTTTTTCTTTTCCATCAGAGTGAGAACCCTGGAAAGAAAATAGACTACACATCCATGGAGAAGAGACACCACAGATGTCCTCTAGCAAGACTAAAAAAAAAAGAGACAGATTAAGAGAAACAGGTTCACAATGTGGTTAAAAATCGTGGAATGGAGACTGGATAGTTAACATTTTCTTTCTCAAGCAGTTGTCCACAACTTATGATCATTTATTTCTTTTCATTCTTTCAGAAAGTGTTGTTATGAAGATGAAGCCGCGCTTGCTTGCGAAGCCAGGACAGAAAATTAACTGTGTATGGATTCCTTTACTGGAACAAAAATGGCAAGCAATATGGAAGGCTAATATGAATTTAGCCACCACTGCCAAAATATACTCCTAGAAGATATGCAGCTGCTAATCTTCAGGTTTGAACCTGCATGAAGATGAGAGGTGATGCATTAGACAACAAAATCTTCACTCAGTATTTCACAACATTGTCAAGACAATATGAATTGGATAACATAAAATCAAAGAAAATGGTAGCAAAGACATGAAAGCAAACATGATTTAAGTGCCCCTAATGAAAAAGGAAGTCAACATTCACGGAATTTGTTTCAATATTTAGGGTTAGGGTTTAAAATATTTTGACTGCATAGGCCGATGCCAACTCCTGTCATGAACCCTAAATGGGCTGGGATCGATGCCAGGACTTGGTCACCTACCTAGGATTAATTTTACAACTGATGAACAAGCACAGACAAAACGGGTGTTGAAATTCACTAACAAAATTTGTAAAACCAATATAATCTAAATATCTCTAAAGAAAATAAAATCTAACAAGACAATGCAATCTGAACAAAAATAATGGTATATTGAAGAGCAGAGCTCATACACAGGTGTGCATATACATGCTCAACTGAAAGAGATAAACACACGCACACAACAAACAGAGACAAAGGGCTCTTCAAAGATGATGCATGCCTAAATTTTCAGACAAAATGAACTTAAGAAAAGCAAAGAAAAGGGTACCAAGACTAAATTGATATGCACATATGAGAGCAAATGACAGATTCCGATACTAGTCTTAAAATGTCAGCTCAAAGGAGGCAGGTCAATATCAAGCAAGGAATGCATCCATGCTATTGTCTCCTTAAACTCATCAGGGGTACAAATTACATGTATAACACTTTGATGACATTGAGCCATGTCAACCCCACTACTCACAAACCCTAAATGGGTTGGGATTGATCCCAAAACTCAATCACTTTCCTAGATTTGTATTGTTGAACAAGCTTAGACAAAACAAATACAGATTCCAATTTCAGTTATATTCTGTCAATTGACAGAATCGACAAAATAGGATTGTAAAAGGAACTTAATTTTACTTAGTTATTCTCAACCTCTTCTGAGACCAAAACCGACAGGACCGTAGCTATATGCACCTCAAATTCAGACAACTAGCGAAAGGGTTATCAAAACCATTCTCATATTAACAAAACCATATATGAACAGGTCCAATGAGGTTAGATTGAAAATGTCAACAAATCACCAAATTTACATTGAGATAATTAAGAACCACAGACTAGTAACGAAACAAGCTGAATATCAATATCGGAAACAAACAGAAATCCTCAACCTGATACGAGGCACTGCATAATTTACCAAACCCTCCATTGATGACTGACAACGAAGCTGTTGGAAGAAGGATGAGTGTGATATAAGATAAAAAATAGCAATGCAAACTCAAAAACTCAATAACAAGAAAAAAAAAATAAAAGAAAAAAATATTTTTATGAACTGGTTCAACTAATTTCTGGAAATTAATTTACTTTCAACAGAGGTCATCTGGTTGACAATCCAAGTCTTACTCCCATTTCGGATAGAGCTTTAAGAAACGTCAGTTCTGCAAAACCTTTGCTGTCAAAACTTAGGTCCGGAACTGAAGTTTTTCCGTCTTTCAAGACAACATACTTTGTTCGAGAAAAAAAGGATTTTGTGAATCATGTCGTCTGGTAAATTGCTCAACTTGTCTTCTATTTTTCTGTAAGCCCTAAAAAACCCATTTAGAAGACCTGAATAACAAGATGAACCAGTGAAGAGGCAGTGATACCCGAACCAATTTAGGGACGCAAAGAAAAACAAATTATAGCTTTGGCATCCTGTGATAGGGAAGACAATTGATTTTGGAGGCATTGTAGTCCTTTTATTTTTAATTTTCTGATGATTTTGTCCAATTTTTTTCATATACAAATTTATTGTTTCGTTATAGTTTTGTCAATTTTTTATTTATTTATTTATTTTATGATATCACACAGGGTAGGTTGTGGTCTGTTGAAGAAATGTTCAAAGCATAAGAAAAAATCAACAAACTAGAAGAATAAAAATCCAAATTTAAATAGTAAGACAGTTTTTTTTTCTTATGAATAGGAAGACAATTCAGATTTCGCTGTTACATGTTAGATGAATACTACATTCTATACTATAATAAGACAAATGATCTGAAAATAATCTTTGATTAAAAGCAACGTAGTCTGCATGTTGGTTGACTGATCATGAAACTGTTAATTGTCTAGTGTTTTTTTGAAATGATATTAGTGGGTAGCTCACACACACACACACACACACACACATATATATATTCAAGAGATTCAATTATATTATAATTTATATATATAAATTATTGTTATAAGACTTGGTTCATAAATTAAGTCGATTCATGCATGTAAATCAATTTTATTAAAATAATAAAATTTAATTTTTTACAAAATAAAATTATTAATATTGATTTAGTTTGTTTTAATCAGGTCAATTCAAGATGAACCTAAAAACTTTAGATAAACATTTCTAGATTAACCGAGTTTTACTAAGTTAATATTTATTTTATTTAACTTGAAACCTAATCTAGATTAGAATTCCAGTCTTGGATTTTTTTTAATTAATTTACTAGATTAGGCTGAAATTAAAAGGTACATAAAAAGCTATTTTTCATAATTTTACTTATAATTATATTATAAAACCTGAATTGGCTAAATATAGAATTCAACCAACCAATAACTTATATTAGTTTGTATTAAAAAAAAATAGAAGAAGAAAAAAATCTGGTTGTTTAGGTCTACCCGATCAAAACCCAACCTTTAATTCTTTAATTTTTTTTAAAAAATAAAATATTTTGGTTAAAATGATATCATCTTGATAGATGTATTTTATAAAATTAAAATTTATTTAAACCAACTTTTCTAACTCATAACGTAATTGAATTTGTGTTTTATAACCATGCTTACAATATTAAAAATAAAAAAATGATATTATTTTTCAAGAAAAATAAAATAAAAGATTAGTGATTAGGTGAACCTCACTCTAAAAGGACCGACCACCGTGCGCACACACGCTAGGCGCCGCTACTTGGAATCTTCATAATTTTCGCACGTTGCCCAAATTAAACACTTTGACTTTGTATGAACAGAAACAGCCTTCTATCTATGCGGCTAAAAAAGCATCCTGCTCTCATCTGCCACCCCCACCAAACTTGTCATCCTCATCCCCAATCAATAATAAATTATATATTAGTCCTTATATTTCAAAACAACTGATTGTTTAGTCCATGTAGTTCAAAAGCTTCACATTTAGTATTTATATATCATCCTTTCGTTTGCATAGCTGCAACTTTGGGTGTGGTTGAGGATCTTCAATCTGTTTGTTTTTGTATTTAAAAAATATTTTTAAAAAAATTTATTTTTTTTATTTTTTTTGCTTTAAATTAATATTTTTTTAGGTGTTTTTAGATCATTTTGATGTTTGATATCAAAAATAATTTTTTTAAAATAAAAAATATATTATTTTAATATTTTTCTAAATAAAAAAATATTTTAAAAAATATTTTTTTGGAGCTATTATACTTGTGGTTCTAAGTGCCAAGAGTCTAGCTGCATAATATTTCATGAGATATGATTTTATATTAAGAATTTGTTTAGTATTGTATTGGGGTATGGTTGTATACATTTTTAGGTCCACCATGACATTAAAAGTTGTTTGATTTTTATTTTTTAAATTTATTTTTATCCTAAATTGCTGTAAAATACTTGATTTTAAGAAAAAATATATTTTATATCTTTTTTTTTAAACTTGTTTGTTCAAACCATAATAGTAAAAGTTAAGTAAATAAGACTTTTAACTTTAAGAGCTTCATTTTATAGCTTATGACTTCCAAAAGCAAAGCTAAACAAAAAGAGCTCTTTTTTAAGAAAATAAATTGCTTGTTTATGTTTGATTAGCTTTAAAAAATAGAAAAAAAAATACAACTACAGAATGAAAACAAGATGAAAATATAAAATAAATTTGTTTATGAATAAATTTATAATGAAGAAGAAATATTCATTCTATCTTAAATATTTTTATCTTTTCTATTTCAAGAAAATAATCAAATATTACTTTAGTTATTCTATCAAGTTGTTAGTTTAACCACTGGTTGAAAAAGTAATGGCTAATAAATAGAAACAAAGTGATTAAGGGACTGAATTATGTATGAAGATTTACAGGGACTAGAAAATGAAATTTCCAAACATATAGGGACTAAGTGATAATTAACTCCCAAATAAATAAACCCCAACATCACCCAGTCATCTTCTTCTCTGTTTTCTCCTCTCTTTCTGGAACCTTGCAAATTCTTGTCCAAACTCCTTTCTGTCTTCCATTTGTGCTATATTGTACAGTTTGTGTTTGTATACGAAGCAAACACCATGCCTTTTTGTGAGGTACCTAAACAGCAGACCAGTTTAGATGATGCAGTTGATGCTGCTAGCAGCAGCAGCAGCAAAGGCATCAAAATCTTTTACAAAACTTATGGTCATGGCCCCACAAAAGTTCTTCTCATTATAGGTAATAACAATCATAAAAAAATAATCGTTCTTTTTCAGCTTTGAATTGGGTTTCTTTTATGGATGAATTGTGGATTGCTTGATGGGAGCAGGATTGGCTGGGACACATGATTCATGGGGTCCACAGATAAAGGGACTTACAGGGACAGAGAGGTCCAATGACGACTACGACGACGATAGAATGAGGACCGTTGATCCGAACTCAAGTGATAATGGGGGTTGTGGGTATGGTGGCAATGGTATTCAAGTTTGTGCCTTTGATAATCGTGGTATGGGAAGGAGTTCTGTGCCCACCAAGAAATCTGAATATACGTGAGTTTCCTTAGAGACTAATTTCATTGAATATTTTGTGTGGGTTGATTCAAGTTTGATGATTCTTTTATTGTGGGTCATTTGAATTTTGATTCATGTATCTGTCTTATGATTTCTTTTTGTAGTTTTGGTATTTTTTTCTGATCTGGGTTTTGTGTTTCTTGTGTTTTGCTTTCTTGAAGTGGATGTTGAAGCTCCATTTGCTTTACAACTTTCTTTTGAGATTTTTTTTTTTTATTTCGTTTGGTTATGAGAAAAATAGGAAAGAAATTGAATTTTATTGTTTAATAGTTGTGTAGAATCAGAGAAATCATATGTAATTTTAACCTCTCCATGTTGAAGGTTCATTAGTTGTTGATACTTGTGTTGCTTGGCAATATAATTGGTTGTTGATAAAAGAGCAGTTGATTGTTTAAGCAAAAGGCGTGTGGGATCCATTGGTTTTTTATTTTTAATTGCCGAGTGCAGAACAAAAATAATGGCAAAAGATGCAATTGCTTTGATGGATCATTTGGGTTGGAGAAAAGCTCATATATTTGGCCATTCAATGGGTGAGTCAGTGATTCTGAGTTTCCCATTTTTGTTATTGCCATTACTGAATGCAACTGAAATCAACTGCTCGCAACAACTGATTCCGAGTTTGGTTCATGTCACTGTTGAAACAGGTGCTATGATAGCTTGCAAGTTAGCAGCAATGGTGCCGGACAGAGTTCTATCTTTGGCATTACTTAATGTGACCGGTGGAGGTTTCGAATGTTTACCAAAGGTATTATATATCTTCATGTCGCTGCTCAGCTGTGCTGTCTTCATGTTTCTACGAACTCTTCAACACTAACTTAGTTCCCTCAAATTCACTCAATTCACATGTGAATATACTGCAGTAATAGGTGATAAGACGTGTATTTTCCAGAGTTTACTTGATAAGACGTGTATTTCATCTTCACTATGAAAACACTAATTGGATGTTAGTGGGGTCGGACATGGCCACTTTTTAAATTATTGCTTGACTGTGGATCAACTGGCTAGTTAATAAACGCTTCTGTGCATTAATCACATCAAAAGTCACCATGCTCGGCCTGCAACTTGGCACCAGAACGGCCTGTTCTATAGGTGAGAAA
Organism: Populus alba; assembly: GCF_005239225.2. Taxonomy (NCBI): domain Eukaryota; kingdom Viridiplantae; phylum Streptophyta; class Magnoliopsida; order Malpighiales; family Salicaceae; genus Populus; species Populus alba. Next base: position 2,170,412 of record NC_133295.1, read on the forward strand.
AAAAAAAAAACCGAACTTGTTTTGGAGGTGATTTGTGGATTTGGTCCTCCAATCGTCTGATCTATTAACATAAACATCATAGTGTTTAAGATTGATACAGGATTAGCTGCTAACAGAAATCAACTGATTAAGTTCCCAGCTACAACTTTTTGGCCCTCTGTGAACTTCTCTTTCCCGACCTAACCTAGTTTGAAGATTATCTTTTGTGCTACCGAGCCTTTGGCCTTCTGGGAAAATAATTTTTTTTAATGTTTTAACATTGGTATATTAAAACAATAAAAAAATATTAAGAAAAACATCAATTTGATGTTTTTTCAAGCCAAATGTATTTTTGAAACCGAAACATATTCAAATGTAGCTTCAAACACAAAAACAAACAATGTCTTAATAACGCTATTTGTAACGCTGTTTGTTAGTGTTGGATCTTCTTTTGATAATATTTGATAAGCCTTTGAGCTGCTATTGATCAATATATAAGGTTAATATTACATCATTGTGAGGTCACATAGAGAACTAGATCTTCTCTGGTTCTAGAATTGATTTGAGTGTTCTTGTTTTCACCATTGATGGAGATTGCCAAAGAGGGGTGAAGAAAATATAGCAGTCTCAGTAGTTTCTCGTGCTAATGTGCACTTGGAATCTCTATTATCAGAATTCACTTCACATCCATTAGTTTTGTAAGCTCTCACCCGCATTTAAAGCTATTTGGTTGTCACCAGCCATAAAGTGCATTTTTCTTTTCCGAGAACCAGAGGGTATTGTCTTTTCTATTTTAAAATTCGAGTCATGTGATTAAAAAATGATGATTTTTTTGTATCTTGCAGCTTGACAGTCGAACAATATCTGTCGCTATCCGTTTCTTGAAGGCAAAAACTCCTGAGCAAAGGGCTGCAGTTGACTTAGACACCCACTACACAAAGGTAAATGATGAGAAGCAGACCACGAATTTGGGTAGCTCTGGAGAAATTCTGTAAAGAGGCTTATAGCTACTTTGCAAAATGGAAAGAAAAGCGTCTTTAAAAAGATCAAATGGAATGTGCAAAGACGAACCTGGCATGTTTACTCTCTGATAGTGTCTCGAGTCAGTTTTGTGACTGCAGGAACTCACATGATGTTTATTTCTGATCTGCAGGAATATCTTGATGAGCACGTTGGGTCTAGCACAAGAAGAGCAATTCTGTATCAGGTATGAAAAACGTGATAATCTTAAACCTTAATATTTGTTCTTTCTTTCCTTGTATTTACAGTAAGAAGTTGCTAGGCTTTGCTTCTTTGGAGTGTCTGATTTTCTTATAGTATATTGATGGGTGCATACTAACACCATAGAAGACCATAGAACAAAACAACTAAGAAATTTCAGATAATATCAACCATGTAAGCAACGGCTGCAAACTCAGCATCCTTTGGTTTGCATAAATATTACTGAATTAAGCTCATATCTAGCATTTTATCAGGAAGGTGACCTAAAAGCACACATTGACATCCATAGATGTGACTATCATATACATGCATGTTTCCCAGCTTCTAGCGAGTTATGATTGCAGTGAAGTTTCTCCTCAGAATGCGACTAGGACTAGCCTCAGGTTTTCAGCTCTCAAAAAAATTTATATGAGACCCTAGTTAATTTGCTTGTGACTGTGTAACTTGTATTGACCTTCCATTTATTACACAAGTATGTCTCTCGCTGGACCTTAAAAAAAAACATGTTGCAGGAATACGTCAAAGGTATATCATCAACTGGAATGCAGTCTAGTTATGGTTTTGATGGTCAAGTCAATGCTTGCTGGACGCATAAGATGACACGAACAGAAATTGAATTAATCAGATCTGCTGGATTTCTTGTATCAGTCATACATGGCAGGTAATAGTGTTCTCTATCTTATTTCCGTGGAATACACGATTTCTGCCAAATCACTAATTTAATATTATTCCTTTTACCTATACATTGTATTTTAAATTTTTACTATGCAGGCGAATGAAATATACAAAGCTACTAACTCATTAGAAAAGAACATGTTTGAAGAAAGATTGTGTGAAATGGTGCACTGAAGCACAGCGAATTCTTACAAAATTATGTTTTCATGTGGTTTCATTGAGATGAATTAAACAGCTTTTCATTTTATCAATTACTTGAGTGGAGGATAATATGATTCATAAAGTTAGAAATCTGTCTTGGTCTAGTAGTATAAAAGAAGCCAAAATGCGGAAGGATGCAATGCAAGTGAGTGGGTCTATCATGCAGAAAATACTTGGTCAAAATCATGTTTTCTATATGCTGTCAAGCATCTGAGTATTCAGTACATAAAAAAACCTTCCCAAAATGTAGAAATGACATTATTGATCGATGAGTTGAGAGCAGTCAAAAATCAAAGAACCATCGACAGATAATGAGTTTCAGGCTCTGATTAGTATTTTTCTGATATTAAATTATTTTTAAGACAATTTGCAGATGCAAAAACATTGTATTTAACAAGGCAATGAATCATTTTCCATGTTTCATGTCATCACATTTCAGAACACATATCTCAACTCTTTAAAGATCAAAAGTCAAAAATATACTCTAGCAGCATACTTGACAGTGTTTTGCCAATGAGTTCTGGAGCTTTATAGAAAGCTTATTTGGTAAATAGCCAGTCTGCCGTCTTTGGTAGATTCTTTTGTTTTTCTTAATGAGTGGTAGCCCTAGGTGAATACGTTAGTAGATTCTTGGTATTTACGTATCAGAAAAGAAGATGAATATTTTTTGTCATGTGTAGTAATGATATACCATAAGGACTACATCCTTGAGTGCTTTACCTGCTTATGACTGATTTGAGGTGCTCGGAATGGATAGGCATGATATCATTGCTCAAATATATTATGCGAGGAGGCTTGCAAAGAAGTTGCAGCCTGTTGCTAGATTGGTTGATCTCCACGGCGGGCATCTAGTGAGCCATGAAAGGACCGAAGAGGTATTCCTGCTATCTTATATAGAAACATGGCATGAAAGCTCCATTGCATTATGGAGCGGTGTTTGTTCTGCAATAAAGAATTATTGTTATTTTAGGGTAACACATGTATATATGACATTGATTGAGAAATATTTTTTTCCTCCCTGGTGAAACTGGAAATATTATAACATTGCACTTGATTAAGAACAATAGTAGATGCATATGTTGCTGTGTAGAAGGATGTGGCAAGTCCATGAATCAATCACAAAAATGCTTAACTTTTTGTATAAACTAACAAAACTATGAAATATTTCACCACCGGCAGAAGTACATCACAGAAATTGCATTCTGCGGTTTATTTAATTATGTTACTATGTATAAAAATCCAAGTATTTTTTTTTTTTTTTTTTTAATTTCAGGTCAATCAAGCTCTTTGTGACCTGATTAGTGCTTCGGAAAAAAAGATGAGCCCACATGTTTGGACCAATTTTCCCAAGGAAAGCTCTCGTAAGTATCCACATTCAGTAAGGGTTTCTGTTGGGTGTTAGCAATGGCTGGGATTGCCACCATGAGCATGCTGTAGTATATATTTCCCCTTTTCTTTTCTGTGAATGAGGAAAGAAAAGGGAGATCGTCCGCAGGACACATTATTTCAAATCCATGGATTCCTGGCCTGCACCATCCTAACTTCTCTCCTAAAAGGAATGCCTATCTCTTTGGCAACGAAAATTTGAGCATGTTTTTCATTAAAGTAGTTCAAAATAGAGAATGTGCATCAAGAAACTTTCCTAAATGGATGCCTCTAGCGGCTAAAATCTGGTGGAAGAAAGGATGATTGGATCTATACATGCAAATACCATACACTGCCATTCTTTTTTAAAGTCATGAGCTAATATTTTCTGGCTGCTTTTTCCCCTTCTTGTCCAGGGTGGTCAGAGAAAGGATCATTATTGGGTAAAACACGTGTAGAGGGTGAAACCGACAACATCTGCTCAACAGTTTGTGTCATCGAAAAGCTGCATCTAAGCATATCATATGTCTTCGGTCTCTTTGTGTTCATGTTTGAGTATATACAAAGGGCCATAAGAAGTCGGCATCCAGCCAGGGTTGGATCTTCCCTCACATAAGCTAATAGTCAATCAAATCCACCATTTTTAGAGGTAATTTCATAAGATTTCTCGCTCTCTGATCAAGGCATTCTTCTGCAAAGGGGAAAAACTTGAAACATTTCATTTCTGTTCATTTTGCAGGGTTTATTGACTTGCGACCCTTGTGGCGTGGCTCTATGTGACCATAACTGGGGAACTATACATTCAAAATAAAGAACAACAAGGCCAAGCAGACCTTGTTATGACATAAATTAACATCATGATTCAGGAGGCTGTATAAAGAAACCTGAAACCACCATCAAGGCATATCTCAAGCCCTTGGATTTTGTTCACAAATAACAATGTTATTAATAAATTGGTTTGGGGTGAGCAAAGACCTCAATGGAGAAGTCACAACAAGTGACCCATTTTGGCTTTGTATACCAGCAGCAAATCATTTTTACTGCTTACCCCTTCTGAGAAAAAAACTTGCCATCCTTTCCCGTGTTTTTATGTTGCAAACAGATTATTTCTTGAGTATATTATTATATCACAAGCACAACTATGTAACTAGAAGAAAAGGCTGGCCTAGTTGGTCATGTATTCTGCAATGGCCATGGCAAGTCTTTTTGAGAAGCATCGACCTTCTAAACTCTACATTTAACAAAAGCATCATGATATTGCACAAGAAAAGTGATAAAATTAGACATGGAGTGACTGCTCCGTTCATAAGACAAGTAAGACAAGGCAAACGCAAACCGATAGAGACAAACATCCAATTATACAGAGAAAAAGATTATTCTCAGGATCATTTGACAGTGAACTCACGGCTAATTTTGAAGACAAATTTCCCGCCCACACTAGCTGCTAAAGCATGCCTAACTACTAGTTATCACCACCGCATAATTAAAAAATTGATTGCAAGAAAATTATGTCCGGCAACTATTAGTTATAAGTGATTGACACGGCACAAATCTCGGAACCCTAGTTGAACCAAAAAAAAATCTAAAAGTTAAAAAAATACAGTTTTTGACTGGTTTTTCTAAGGTGTCATGGTGCTTTAACACCTAGTCAACCTCTCCCTATTTTTGTGAAATCCGCTAGAGACGCTTTCGACATGACCGAGTTGAATAACAGTGCTACTAGTAATTCAAGAAAAGGGAACAGCCGCAAACAAGATTTGGATTCAGACCATTTGATCGTCGTATGCACTTAAGACTTCTTAATCATCAATAAGTTTCTCACCAAAAGCATATGTTAATTTTAGAGAGAACGAACTCTAGCTAGTATTTCTTTGTAGATATTATAAAAGAAAGACCCTCTAAAACTTATGGTGAGTGCATGATACAAACATGTAGACAAAACCTCCATGCATGCCCATAGGTATAAGCTTATCTCATGAGAAGACGAAAACAAATCAGAGGATTTATGTGCTGTACCTGTTGAAAAAGAGCTTGGTGGATGAAACTTGTTGCTGAATCCTGGAATGAAAATTGCAGCTGTGAGCAGTGAGCGTATCTTTTGGTTAGGAAGCTGAGCTTGGAAGAAAAGAAAGAACAGAAAGAGTAATAAATACAATTTAATAAATTACAAGGCAGAGGGACCCGTCTTATCAAATATTCTGCTGGAATATCCTTTTATGCCCTTTCCACAATTTAACCTTCACAAGTTTCCTCACTTTTGTGTCCTTTCCTTCTCGGCACTTTGGGAGGCTCGAGTGAATAATTACTTTGATAATGTAGTTGCAATTATATTTTTTTTTTAAAATTATTTTTTATTTAAAAAATATATTAAAATAATATTATTTTATGTTTTAAAAATTATTTTTTGATATTAGCGCAATAAAATGATGTAAAAATATTTAAAAAATATTAATTTGAAATAAAAAAAAATTTAATTTTTTTTTAAAAGTACTTTTAAAACGCAAAAGGCCAATCATATTGTTTTTTTAAAAGTGTCATCTCTATGAAAAAAATTACTTGATATATTTTTAGTAATTTTTATAATTTTAATATATTAATATTAAAAATTAAAAAAATTGTTTTTATATATTTTCAAATAAAAATTATTTTTTAAAAAAAAATATAAGACCACAATATCATAACATTATTTAATGGTTAAAAAATCATGTTTCTTTTCTTGATTTTTTTAGATTTAAATCTTAGAGTATGTGTTTAATTTTATTTTATTGAATTTCATTAAGTATATCATATTAATATGAGGATGTAGTTTTGAAATTTATTAAAATATGATGTATTTTTAAATAATATATAAACCAACTTAAAATTATCGAATAAAAACAAAATTTAAAATTTATTAAAAAAAAACAACCTAGTCTTAATTAACTATTTAAAAACACTTATTATCCTAGGATTAAAAAAAAATCAGACTCTTAATTGGGTATAAATTCTACATGGGTCTTAGAAAAACTTTCCAATAAAGTATAATTTTGTCCTTATTGATTTATCATCAATGTTCCACTTTTGTTTCTATAGTTTATAATTTTATAATGTCACTCTTATAGTTTTAAAAAAATTTCAGTCTTGTCCTTTATAATTTGTTACAAAAACAGATGTAACTTTTTTCGTATCTTTATTTATTTATTGTTTATTTCCCTTTTTTTTTTCCCCTTTCAAACCCCTAATAATATCTTATAAGACACTTAAAAACCTATAAGAAAAACTACAACATCAAGGATGTCATTATTACTTTTTTGGAAGGTAAGATTGGGAGAATTAAAACTATAAAGATAGAAATAAATCATATTTTCTCATCCTAATTTTTTCATACCATTAAAATAGAAAAAGGAAAAAAGGAAAAAAGAAATAATGTGTCCTTCACATCCTTTCTCAAGGGTAATTTTGTCCACACAAATAATATTGCATCCAAATCATTAAAAATAAAAACTACATCGTATTATATAACAACTAACAAGCCCCCCTTACCTGTCTCTCTTAAGACATGAAACGGCACCGTTGAATAATTATGGCTAAAATTCATAGTTCAGTTGTGAAAACTGATATGAGGGTGTCAAAGCCAAGTCATTACTGCAACATCAAGTGATGGCTGCTGCTGCTATGGATGCCCAATGGGATTTCAGCTGGTACTTTCTTTATCTTTCTCTTTATTTACCAAATCCCTTTTGTGTTTCACTGCATTCTTGTTCTGTGTCTATAGTTTCTTGGAGTTTTTTTTTTTTTTAAGTTTCTTTATCTCAATACATCTAAAGTCATACTTTTCATCAGCAAATATCTTGTGTATGTGTGTGTCTAGTCATGATATTTTTTTACTTTTCCATTTATTGGCTTGAGGATTGATTTGGGTTTTTTTCATATGTGATGTTAATTGTGTAAAGTAAATAAAGACTCAATCTTTAGTGTTGTCTTCTATGGATAGTTTTGAATGACATGGTTTGTGAAGTGATTCTTTCTTGTTTGTGGGTTTTTTTAAAAAAAAAAATTGATTTGTAGTGCAGAAATTATATCAAAATAGCTAAAAACTTGTGATTTATAGCTATCAGTTTTTGAGTTTTACCATTGGTGCTGAAAGTAGGTCAATATGCTGTTGCTTGAAGTAAAGTAGCAGAGGACATTAGTCTTGATTCTTTCCTTTTCTTTTTGGTTTGCTGTCCCTTTTTGTGATTTTGATTTTATCAATTTAGCTGTATGAAAGGAACTTGTTTTGAAATTGAAGGAATGTAGAAGAAAAATTAGTTTTTTTCATTTTTAACATGCTGGATCTATAACTTTAAAGTAGGTAGATTCCATCTTTGTAGAAATTATAAGCAAACAAACGCAGCCTTTTGACTATAATTAGTAAGATATTTAAGTTTTACCAATGCAAGGCTAACGTGTTATTAGCTATTATCTTATGAAAATGAAGTTGCATCATCATAATTAGCTTATTTATGCAAAATTTCAAATTCTGTATTGTGGTTTGTGAAGCTTTTGATACTCAAGAATTAATTAGTTAAACATGTTTAAAGAATGTGAGCAAACAGTACTATAATACTGAGAATATCAGGCAATGCTTATAATTTTGATGAATGAATTCACATAGAAAAGAATCTATATGCAAGGAAATATGATGAATTCACAGAAACTGTTTTGTTGACATGCTCTATTAAGTGCTTCTGTTCACAAGGCATCAATTGTAGTGATTGGTTCATTTACTTTTGAGAATTTCTTTTATAAATCACTGTTTGATGTTGTGGAGTAAATTGTCTTCTGCAGTGACTTCGAAGTAGATTTTGGGTCTGAGGAGAATGCTTCTATAGTATATGCAGCATTAGCTGTTGATAAGGAGGTGAAGCAGTCGCTTAGTTTCATCTCTGCATTGATTGTTGTTTAGTTAGATCCTTATTTTTCTCTTTTTCCCAATGCAGCTGCAGCCTGATAAAGTGAAAAGGCTGATGTCGGTCTCTAATGGGAAATTGTCAGTGTAAGCATGTTTCCATGATGATGGTTAGCTTTTATCAGTGCTTGCTTTCTGTTTAATGTTTGAATCTAATGGATTCTCTAGGATGGCAAGAATGAAATGTTTTTCAAAATTTTGTGATGGTGATATACTGATTTTAACCTTTGCTTTGAATCTCATGCAAGAGAAAAACTGTTATCCCTTTTCTTATACTTGTTGCCAATAAAAAAAAAAAGTTTCTTTGTATACAGCCAATTGATAATCCAGTTTCTTTTTTTCCCCAATCAAGATCGCGCTTTTTAGACTACTTCATTCAGCCCTTTAGGCATAATATTCATGTGTTTCTGCATCACACACGCTTATTATAGCATTTATTTATTATGTATTTTTCTGCCTCTTGGAAATTGTTGATGAAGCAGGAATTGGCTCAGTTTATTGCTTGGAAGATGCAAATAAAAGAACTGTCCCCTTACAAGTGTGATCATGAACCAATCTGCTATACTCATGCATGCTCTAACCCTACCTCCACTCTAATCCTACATCTTCCATCACTCCAGCTGGCCCATAATGCCTATCGCAAAATACAACAATAGCCTGACTATATATTGTTTTTTAAGCAATTAAATCACACCATTATTCTTTCTTTAAAAACAAAAAAAAAAATCTGTAAATTAGCTATCCTCCCCTTCCTACCTTTAGTTGTTTACCTTTTTTCCAGTCAAGGGTGTGTTTACCTGGTGTCTGTGAAGTATCTATGTACTGCATGCCTTTCCCTTGTATCAAATTGCCTAATACCTTACAGTTTGATTTGCCCTTCTAATGATCTGTTTTTTGATGTAATGATAGGCACTTTGAGGCAGTTGAGGCGAGATTTCTCCGAGCATCATTTTCTGCTTTTGTGGATGTCCTCACGCTCACAACAAAAACAATTGAAGAATTTGGAAAAGGAATGGCATCATGACATGTATTAGTATTCACGAAGTTTTGTAGAATGTCTTGTGATTTTAGTCCATTACAGAATTTTGACAAGCTTTGGTTTGAGGTGTTAATTTGATCATGACGGATTATTATGCTATTGTCTCAATATGCACAAGGCATTGTGTTAAAGAAGAATTTAAAGATACTAAATCAAGTAGTTATTAGGACATAATAACAGGCTCCACACCACCCACCGCAGTCATTTGATGTATTTTTTCAACCATGTTTCAGGCATCATTGTATAATTCACCCCCAGCATAAGCATTCCAATTCCAGCCTATTCTGTTTTGCTATGCATAAACCGTGATAATTTTTGCAAATGTCGTCCGAAAAGACATGGCCAGGCTCACATGCCAACAAAAAGACAACCAGAGAAAATTGTGAAGATTACAAGGTATAGAAACCCAAGAAAGTAAGAGACAGACAGGGAATATATATAATTCAGTGACCAGCATGGATACCAAGCCAAATAAAAAAACTACATGCAACTCATTAGAGATAGCAACACATAATTTTGAAAATAAATAATCAACCTCCTTTTCTTTTCTTCAAGGATAATTAACCTTGGTGAAACTCAACAAAATCCATTACTGTAGGATGATCGTCTACTGGTACACAAAATAATATTACACTTGAAAGGACTTTTACTTGACAATATTATCTACTGCTTGGTGGGGGGAAAAATCAACTGTATCAAGTACAGAGTGGGTATTGAAAAATAGAAAAACTGCAGGTTCATGGTCGTTGCTCATTCCTTGTCTCCTCCTTTAGCTTTTTTGTCCTCATCACTTTTACTCTCAATATTCGTCCAGGTAAGTATATAGCATTTCATCTTTCTTTGATTTGCGCCGGCTAAGTAAGGCTTTGAGGAGACGCTTACTTTTGCTGGGATATTGTTCAATGTCTTTGGTATTTTCCTTTTCAGCCTGGAGACGCATGGATGCTGATTTTCGAGGCTCGGAAGGGTACTGCAGAACAGAACAAAAATTCAATGATTTTGTGCTCAAGGTAGATGATGATGATTATTATTCTAGCTTGAAGTGGCAGTAATGCTTAAATCTACAAATTTTTCCAATGAAATATTATGATGGTATACACACCCGTTTTTTGGCAGGAGCAGAGCTTGGAGTGGTAGGCCTACTTGTATTTGGAGTTGTTGACCTACTTGACACAGAACCAGAACGCAAGAGTGGAAATCGATGCGGTGAAATGCTTCGCTTATCTGATTTGTGAGTAGGCATCATCAGTTAAAGATCCGCACCAGTATAGAAGCATTGTGAGTTTGAAATTTTCTTCAACAGTAGAATGTAACTAACATGATTTTGAAAACTTCCCATGGAAAAGAAAGAAGAGAGAATGAACTAGGTTTCAAAGTATGACAATACAGAAAGCAAACAAACCTAGATCTTTTTTGGGCATGGTAGATGTAAAGGAAAACGTTGCAGATCGTTGTGGAGGAGGTCGTGGAGAAGGTGATGGGGAACGTCCCTTTCTGCATGGAATGCAACTTTACATTAGCATATTCTAACTAAACAATCACAATAATTTGAAGATTTAAAAACCATTTCATACCTCATTGAATTCACCAAAGATGTCGGGGTTTCCCTGGCTGAAGATGTCGGGGTTTCCCGTGCTGATGATGGGGCTTCTCTAATTGTAGCTCGAACAGCTTTGGTAACACTCAGATGACAGAACATTCAAATTTTGATCCAAAGCTACAAATACACAATAAACGATCCATAATAAAAGCAAGGCACCCTACCATTCCTAAATTGATGCCAATCATCTTCATCATCTAGGCTGCACCCTTGGTATTTTGATTTAGTGCGGATGGCACCATGCATAGTCTCCCCAACTGAACATGAACCAAAGAGGATATTTACTTTACATCTCCGAATCCAGATAAGGGACAAAAGGTGCTAAAGAAAAGTCCGTGGATGTGTATATATATGCAGGGAATAAAAGAATGAGAAAAAGGATAAGGTCATTGCCTGGCAAGATGTACCGCTTATGGTACTTTGGAGTGTCAATCACCAGTGACTGTTGTGAGATGCCCTCATGATCGATGTACTCTTGACATGTCCGTAATCTCTACCATACCATGTTGGAGGAAAGAGATAAAAAAGAAGTCAGTAAATTGGAATTGTTGCCATCCTTCAGTTATAACTATAATTAGAAACATATTGGTGTTTTATCTATAGAGCAATCATCATTGCACAATCTGTCATCATACAAGAGGGGAATCATAGGAGCAAGAAAAGGCCCTCTACTACTATACCTAACATATGTTCCAAGTAATTCAATTACAAATATAGTTTTCCATCTCAAGCTCCATAGACAAGGTACATTATCAATTAAAACCTTAGGCAAGCAACCATATACCTAAAATCCAAACATGTGTGTTTGTGTTATGAAATTCAAAAAAGAGTCCTTAAGTGCATCAAAATCCTAGTGATACTCCATTTTCGGATTCAATCAGTTTAACATTATTCATCATTCTGCAACCATGAAAGCAATTAAGCTTTATAGATGCCATTTTTTTTTCTGTTCGTATTTTTAGTCATAGAGCAATCTAATCCTAAATCATGTCTAACTAAGCACAAAGTCAAACTGTTCTAGACAACCAGCCTAGCCTTGTTTCATCACTGAGGCTTTTCATTGCTGAGAAGGCATTTTTTCTCTCCCTCTCAAATTTAATTTTCTTGAATGCAGGACTGTTAACTTCAAAGTAGATTCCCTATTGGTGCCTCAACAACTTATATTATTAAGATCAGGTCATAAGTGATTATCTTTAGAAGATCTCAATCACAACGGAATCCAAACTTACCAACATTTTACCAAAAATCAATTTCATGCGTACCTGTTCAATGCAACACACGCGAAACTCTGTTCCAGAAACTTCATCAACTTTCTCATCCAAGAGATCATTAACCTTGTATGTCACAGAACCCAAATGGTCCACTGTATTCACAAGAGCTTTGATGGCATAATCTTTCAATGTTTCCACCACTCTGCATGGACAGGAGATTTTCATTTTTTAAGGGCGAAAGAATAAAAAGAAAAATTAACCTCTGTAGTTGAGACCATCATCCATGGTAAATCAGAGCAGCAGAAACTCACATCTGTTTTTGGTCATCATTTGTGTACGATAATTCAAAATACTCAGCTGCCGAGTATAGCTGACTTCTCAGATTCTTCAAATCCTGATAGACACACAACAAGTTAGCAAACTGCAAGACCCCAGTTTATACAGCCTTATTGTGAGCTACGAATATTCTGCCACCACTCAGACTATATAAACTATAATAGTAGAATGGTGACCATGTGAATGTACACTATCATCCACAAGGCTTGACTACAAATTGAAAATTTCACTGACGAGGCTTGTATATTGGCTGAATGTTAGAACCAATAATGACATGATGCTACTTAGACTTGAAAATAAATGCAACATACTGAGACATACCACCTCTTAATCATGGGGAAAAGTAAAACCTGGGAAATGAAATCTAAGATGCCTTAAAGATACATTGACTCGCTAGCTTAGAGACTAGCAAATCCAATGTATCCTAAAGTACCTTCAGACTATCAGAGAAGAGCAAGCTCTGCTGCATAGAAACCTCGTCATAGTTTGACGCCTCTCTAGAGAGAGAAGATGCAGTCATTGTACCCATGAAGGAGATAGGTCCTCTTAGTTGCCCTGCAGCAATGTCAAGCTAAGAAGTGAGCACTCACATAAGTCAGGAGCAGGAAACAAACAGCAAACCCTAAATCATAAGTCTGCTTTCTGTTTAGGACCCAAAATCAGAAACCAATTAAAATACTAAAAATTGTGATCCAGTGCGAGAGAAGGATCATACCCAAAAAAATTTAAAATTCAAATTCCCTGAAGTATCACAGAGAAGAGAGAGAGAGGGAGAGACAGAGAGACAGGAACTCTCATTCACAACAAGCCACAGCTAAAAAGATACCAAAAGCATCTATATTCCAAACAAGATTTCAACATAATTAAAACCAACAGTATAAGGCAGACAGTACTCGTTGCAGGTTGCACATTTCTGCAACTACACAGACAAAGCACAAAATTAAAAAAACATTACAGTAAACACTCAATTCCCTCATAAATACAACTTGCAAGAAAGCTCATTTTGTCTGAATCTTCACCAATACTCTAATGATATCAATAATTAAATATAAGCACATGAAAAGTAAGTGACAACCAATCCTTAAGAATAACGAAAGTTGAAAGTTTTTGAATACTTCACAGGAAACCCCATGAATATCAAAGTTTTGAACTTTACAAATCCCTCAACTAATCAAAACAGCAACTTTAACAGTTTCTGGGCCAGTTTTAACCTTGCCCCTAACATTTTCTCATGAAACAAACAGAAAAAAACACCGGGTTTTGTGTATGAAATTCAGATGACTAACCTGATTGTGAAATTATCACAAGAAGATGCAAACTTTTGGCTTTTTTGTTAAGCTGGGGGGCTATAAACCAAAACCCATTTGCCTCAATTCAAATTTTAGGAAGCAGCAGCAAAGTATGAAAGTAAGGGAAGTAGTAGGCTACAGATAAGGACACAAAGAAGCGAAAGTAAATTGTCAGAGAACACTGTGTGTGTTTGGTAACAGATTTTTGACTAAACAGACAAAAAAGGACAACTTTAGTATCAAAAAATGGAAAACAAAGGAGTTGTAGAGAGAAGGGGGGGGGGGGGGGAGTCGAAGACGGGCATTAAGGTTAGCACGTCTGTGTGAGGGGTGGGGGCTTCTTAGGTGACTTCAAGGCACAAAATTTTTAGTGCCTTCTCTTTTGATTATGAAAAATTTTAAAAAGATAAGAATAAGAACTACAATTTTCACAAGATGGAGAAGATATTGTTTTTTTTATTGCACAATATCATGGATTCTAATTTCAAATTAATTCCATAACATCTCCCTATCTTCACATGAGATTTACTAACAAAGTCACTGCAATATGATGACTTGAACACATGCAATAAATCCCCTTGTGCAAAGCCAGCAATTCCGGGGCAATATTTTACTTTTTTCTAGGTTTATAAGCCTTGCCACTCCAACCCCATTTCTCATCATTTGGGTTTAGGTAGGACCCATTACGCTCTTGTCTTTGTTTGTTTGGTCTAAAGGGTCATAACCACACTACCCTACCATGCCTCCACCTCAAGATTGCATGACCCTACAAGAAGCAAAAGGCCCCGAAGAGAAGAGAAGAGAAGAAGAACATGTAGATAGATGGATTGATGGGTAGATTTTAACCGTTGAATTAACCTATCATCGTCCACAATTTATTTGTTTCTGTAACAAGTAAACTCTCTTTCCTGCAAAACCCAGCTTCTGCTTGGAGTTCTTTATCCATGCCCTTAAAAGGCACGCTTGAATGTCACAGTGCTGCTCTGCTACCTTCTCAGCAGGACGTAACCCGTGACCATCCTTCTCCCTTCCTAATGGTTTCACCCACGCGCCCCAAGTTCTTGATCGTTAATGGTGATTACATTTTCTAAATTTGTATCTAATGTCACCTTGTCTTTTCAATTAGTTTATTTAAAAATAATAACTTTTATCTTATATGTGGAGAGCATGAGCTCCACTTTCTTGATAGAAGAGTGGGGATTCTGCTGTCCTGTCCGCAAAAACGTGACCTTGATGTCACTCATTGCAGGCTGGCCATGCCCTTTATGAAGCCAAAGCAGCAGCGGATGCTATCATTTCACTTTACGAAGTCTCCAAAACAGTGGCACCAATCATTATTCACACCCCAGATTTCTCTGGCCAACTCCCAGCATCCATCACCCTCTATAGACCTCCACCATCGTAAAGATCAACTAGTAACCAATGCCATTGTAAGTTGGCCAATAAAAAACCAATCTTCCTCTAAATCAAACGTCTAGTAACCTTCCATAGAAGATTTGAGCTTTCCCCAACAAAAAACAAGAAGAAGAAACTGAGCTAAAATGATAAACATAATTGTAGTTATGCACACATCCAAATTATCCATGGAACACATGTTAAGCGCCAAATTTACCTAAATGAGCCTAGTTGTACAATCATTACGTGTTTATAATGAACTCATAGTAATTGAATCTAACTTAGATCAATTTTTTTAACATCTATGTTGTGCTAGGAATGGGTGAGCCGGAGCTAGGATCGACCCATTGAAGTGTAGGGCATTGATCTCAACTTCATGGAAAGCACGATGGATTTTAACACAGGAGATACTAGCACTTCATCTTTTTCAAATAGGTTTCCAATCCATGAGTGGACTTTGGGTATTATTTGATGTGCAAATCACTGCCGTGATTGGTGGCAATTTGGTGGGAACCCAGAAGGGAAAAAAAGTGGAATGATTGTCCCTTCTAGGCGAGCCTCGTGGGGACAAAACAAAGATGATTTTTCTTCGCACAGAGGACCTGAGACCTGTATGGACGGCGAGGAGGTCGCCTAGGGCAAGCCCAGGTGTGGCGGCTAGAGGGAGTCTTGGGTTCAGGCCTCCACTCAAATCTGACAAAGGTGGCTTGAGAAAGCCCAAGGAGATAGACATCAAAGTAACGGCGGCTTGAGCCATTACTTGCAGTGACGGCTGAAACCATAATTAGCATTTACTAATAATCTCCAAATCCCAGAAAAATTTAAGATAAGATGGTAATTATGAAACCTTAAGAGTGAATTTATGAGCCTTCAATCTCGTTAATCTCCATGTAACCTACTTTCATTGATAATTCTTTTTACCATCATGTGGTGGAGTTTCTTCTACCCATGCATGTATAGTGTTAGTACATTCGGTTAGTTGATATCTTGATTTGATGACTTGTTAATTTAAAATTAAATTAAAATTAGATTTTTTAATGTGTGATAGATTAATTTGCAATATAATTAAAATATATGTTATATTTGATTTGATTTTAAAAAATTAAATCATGATTATTATAAAAAAGTGTAATTTTTACTGAAAAACTTATGAAAATTGCTAAAACGTTTTTGAAACACCTCTTGTGAAGTAATCATTTGAGCTTTGAAGGAATCAAAGCCCTTTTTGGCTATACTTCTAAATAAATAAGATATTAATTTAAGAAAACCATGTTGAAAGAATTTTGTATTACATTAAAATAACTCACTCTTACTTAGCAATGCCTCGTTAATGAATTGGTGTAGGAATTTTTTTTTTTTTAATGATTTTCGATGACGAAAGATATCTTCAAATTGGATTACATGTTATAAAACCAAATATATAGAAAATCTCCTATCAACAAAAAAATTTTCAAAATAACTAATATACATGTTCTGGAACATAAAGTTCCATGAAATAAAATTATTATTTTGGGGATATTATTATAAGAAAATTACTTTGGCCTCATAATGTTCTTGTGTTCTTGTACAAAATATGTACAAAATGAATATATTATGGTGAAGAGTGTTTATTAAAAATATTTTTAAATTTATTTTTATATTTAATATTAGTATATATAACAAGATCAAAATAATATAAAAAAAATTAATTTGATATTTTTTAAAATAAAAACTAATTAAAAAATATTTTGAAAAACATAACATAAAAACAATATTCATGCGCCAAGCATTAAAAAGCTGTAAATGATTCTTGAAGAGTCATTAAATAGAGATACATCATGCAGCCCCCAAGAATGATTATTGGTAATTGTTAATTAATAAATGTGAGCATTAATTAAAAACAGTAGAATGATTTGTAACTCTCATGGACGTGCACATATTTCAATTAATCCATCTCTAATCTCCACCATAATTTATAACCCTCCTTAAACCCTTCTCCCATCAATCCCTCCCCCAACATTTCTTTTCCCTCCTTGTCTTTCTCAATGGATTCAACAAGGCATCAACTCATTGTTCCAAAAATGGAGAATCCACTCGACTTTGAGGCCTGGGTTCTTGATGATCAAGATATCTTCAACCAGTAAGATTATCCTCCCCCCCCCCCCCCTTGTCTTGTAAAAAATGTACTTCATCACTAATTTTAATCGTTCAATATATAATTTTATGCTTCCTTTTGTTCAGATTTTCAAGTTTACTTCTCATGATCCTTAATTAATCTTGTTAAATTTTGTTCATATGTTCACAGGATCTCGGAACTTCCCCCGTTGGAAAGCCTTTTCGAGCCGCTAAACTTGCCACCCTTTGTGCCCTACGACAAGAGCTTTAATGGGTTCAAAAACAATGAAGTTATCAACAATGATAATATATTTTCTGAGAGTTATCTTGATTCCTGGTACAATCAAGCAAATGCTATCGACACGAAGCCGGTGATAAACCCTAGCATCCATCCTTCTTATACTCTAAACCTTGACAACAACGTCATTAAAAGTGAACTGCTGCATGAAGTTTCAATGATGTTGGTCCAAGGTGATTGTGCTAGCTCTCCAAGCATGAGGGAAGAAGAAGAAGTTAGAAAGATGAGTGGGAGGAAGAGGACCGTTGGATTGGAACTGGAAGAAATTCAAAGGCATTTCAACATGCCAATCACTCAAGCAGCTAGGGAAATGAAAGTGGGGTTAACAGTATTGAAAAAAAGATGCAGAGAGCTTAGGATAATGAGGTGGCCTCACAGGAAGATCAAGAGCTTGACTTCTCTCATCAAAAATGTCAAGGTACGTGCATGACATATTGTTCTTGCTTTGATTAATTAATTAAAGAAGATTTTATTTATAACTATGTCTTCAACAGCATATAATTAGACCGTGTATAAGAATCTATGAACAGCGCATGCATAAGCGAAACAAGAATTCTAGGAATAGGGTTTTGGATATGGAAAAAAAATGGAGTAAATTTGAACATAAAGTAATTAATTAAGAAATTTATCCGAATTTTGTTTTTCTGTCGTTTTTTTACACCAAAGCTTAGTTTCTGATACCTGCTTAGCTGATTTTTAGTAAAGCTATCAAACTAATATAGAAAAAAAGGCAGATCCATAATTTTTTGAGGATTCAATATGATCTTGTACTGATATATGAGATGTGGTGTAGGAAATGGGGCTAAGTGAATATGAGGCGATCATGTTGGAGGAGCATAGAAGGCTTATCGAAGAACTGCCAGACTTGGAATTGACAGAAAGAACAAAGAAGCTGAGGCAGGCTTGTTTCAAAGCCAGTTACAAGAAGAGAAGGCTTTCGGCAGCTTATTCTTGATTTTCCTTTTTTCAAAATGACATTGTCTTTAGCTTTAATCATATTTTGTGACCTTGGAAACTAGGATCGTGCATGTGGGTGTGTTTATGTTGCCCTCTAGAAAAGGAAAATCTCATTATATCTGCACCAGTTAGGTTTTTTTTTTTTTTTTTTTGTAATTATGTTTTACATGAAGGCTTAAAAACCCTTAGTTAAATTTAATTATATTGCAATGCATTTCCAATATTATAGTTATTATCACAGATAGTATGATGAGTCAATTTTGAAATTTTATCGATTCACTTCTTAACTTAGGTCGAATCTAAAAAAAAATCAATAAGATATTGACTTAGTTAATTGGAACATTTTAATCTTTTAAAAAAATTGATTAATTCAGGTTAATTAGCCTCACTCATAATCAATACCTTGCTTTTATATAAACTTCTTATGGGTTTTAATAACTATGCTAATTATTGGAGAGAATCATCATGAAATAAGAAATTAGTCAATTTCAAATTGTTTTTGAATGAATGGATGAACATATGGTATGTTTGTAAATAAGATAGTTTATGTTTTTATGTGTTTTTTAAAAGCGCGCTTGCCTTTAAAAAAAAATCATATTAATTAATTTATTTATTTATAGTATATTTTTTATGATTTAAATATACTAATATTATTTTGATATATTTTGAAACGATAAATAGTTTGAAAAGTATTATATATTATAATATCAAATAGTTATTTAATAGATAATCATTCTAAATTTAGAAAAAATATAATCTTTGAGATCTTTCATTTGTCACCTAAATTTAGAAAAGCACCCATTTTGTAGTTATATTTTTTCTTCAATGTGTAGGTGTTTTTCAAGATTGAATGTCTCATCATATTCTAATTCTGTGACGGATGAGTGGACTAGCTTCAGAGAAATGGAGGGATAACATTTGTTTTATAACTCAAGATGAGAAAAATCATAAGCAAATGATGCATTTCTGTGGAATTTTGAAGCATCCAAACATTATTGCACATATGTCACATGATCTAACCAACGTTACATTTTTTATATTGATCTTTCAATTCAACGGTCGAGGAAGGAATAATTAAGAAATTAATTATAAGAATTATAGCACCACATGGAATATGTATATTTGTACGTAGCACAATTAAATATTCATCGAGAAGAAATTAAATTTTGGTGACACAGCTACCTCATTCATTAATTCATGCTACCTCAAGGCTTTCACATATTTTTGTCTCCATTTACATTAACAATGTACAAAAAAATAATTATAAGAGAATATAACAAAAATCATATTCACAATACACACACACACACTTAGATATTAAATCTAATATAAAGCGACTTGAATATATAATAAATTGAGCGGATTAACTTTTTTCAAAAGATCAAAATGAGCACAAAATCGTTTTGAAAAAGGTAATTTTCTTAAAGAAAAGTTCATGGCTTTTAACCAGGACTAAAAAATTAAATTAATCAAAACCATATTAACTAAACTTTACTTGGAGATCAACCCGATATAAGATCTAGATTGTGAGTTGAGTAATTAACTCATTTGTTTTTTTTTTTTAATATCAAAACAAGATTGTTTTGAAAAAAAAATAATTTTTTTCAAAAAATTAATAAATTTTAACTAGGCTAATCAAATCGCAAAAATCAAATCCTTCTTAATTTAAAACATATTAATTAAACTTGAATTGTAGGTCAATCCAGTGTAAGGCATAGATTATAGATTAGGTAGGTTAGCTCATATATATATATATATATATATATATATATATATATATATATATATATATATATAATCAAAACAAGATAATTTAGAAAAAAAAAAATAATTTACAAAAAATCAATGAATTTTAACCAAGTTAACCGAGTTGCGGGTCAATTTTCCTTATTTTTTTATGAAACTCGATTGATGCTAAATTTTAAATTGACTTGTTCTTGGATTAAACTACCGAGTTAAGTTAAGTTTAATAATTGTGATAAAAAGCTCAATTGCTTTAGTTACTAGAAAATCCTTTTCCAGTTGCAAAAACAAAAAATAAGAAAAAACTATTGCTTTAGTGTTCTATGATTTCTAACAAAAATTATTTATAATATGATTGATCTCAAGATCATAATCCTTATTGAATGTGCCTTCTGCATATTTCTATGGTATTCATAATGTATATGCATGACCATATTCAGCAACATCCATTAAATGTCTATATAAAGATGAGTTCAAAATTACGAGTCAGTTTTGAAATTTTAGTTTAGTACTTACCCACGAATTGTGAGAACACCCTAAGAAGCTCCGTCTCCTTGTAATTCTCATGATCTTAACTTTTGTTTCACCTCCATGGCTAGGATCAACAGCTTGTTTATTATTCTTATTGAAACCTCCTCACCTGCTAGACCCAAATATAGCCTTGCCTTTGGTCTTCACCTTCGTGCCCAAATTCTCTGAGCTACTGATGAACTTCATTTTCCAAGAGACCAGGACCGAGGCACGTAAGGTCCATCCAAGACAGTTGCTGGAGAGGGCATGTTGCTCTCTTGGGCCTTAGCCTTGGTGGCAACTCCAAGCACCTATCAATCTTGGGCTCATCGGATTGCGGCATGCAAGGAGGACTAGGCTTGCCCGGCGCATCCTCCCACTTGAAGGGCACTGAAGCTAATGTATGGATTGGTGATGTTAGCATCCTTGCCGGCGACTCATGTAGCTTGCCTGGAAGTGAAAACAAGGAGAGTTTTGGAGTTGGGCTTGGATCATAACCTAGCTCGTCAGACCTCATCGGTGCCTGTTTCTTTATGTAACAAAATAAATGTGCAAGAGTGAATTTCTCTAAAAAATAAGACCGGCCCAGATCATGTTTTTATGGATGGAAAAATGGTTTTTTTTTCCGGGTTAGAAAAGGGAAGATACACGGGGGAGCTAGTGGTGTTTGGTGGGTGGCGGCGGTGGTGGTGGATGTGAATGGCGAGAGTCATATGTAACAAAATCTCCTGCTGCTGGCGCTTCTACTACCTCAAGAGATAATGGCTTGACTTATTTTTCCTACATTGGTAGAAAATCTAGGGTTTTAATTTAATCATTGTAATTTGAAAAAGTCGTCATAGAAACCAATCTAAGCTCTCCCTGTTTGTCTGCATATGGCATGGTGAAATGCAAGTGAAAGAGAGAATGGTATATGTGGACGGTTAGGGTTTGAAAATGTAGCTAAGGATGACATCTGGGATTTTAACACAAAGATAAAACCTTACTTTGAACTCACCCAATTAAGCAGGCTGCTTTTGCTAGTTTGAGATTTATCATTAGTTAATTAGTGCCGAACTAGTTGGTCTCAAATACCATCAATATTCTATAGCTGGAATTATATAGCTTTCATGAAATGAATATGATTTTGATGATTAACATTAAAATAATATTTTTATGGACCAAGATCGTTATATAATCAATGGACACAAACATGAAAAAGCCCAAAGTTCGGGTTATGCCACCTGGAGCCCATCAGATTAATAGTTCGAGCTTAAGCTACCTCCGAGGAATCAACCATCTTAAGTTCATCGACCCACTTGAACCTAGTAGGTTAAAATGAGGTCAGCTCAAATCCACCTTATTAATAATTTGGTTTTGAGATAATCTTAGGTTTTCACCATTTTGAATCCATGTCTCTTAGGGGTGAGCAAATTCGGTTCGGTTTGGTTTTTATTTTAAAAAGTACAAAACTGAAATTTTTTTTAAAAAAAAAAAAAAAATCCAAAACTGGTTCGAACCGGCCGGTTTCGGTTCAGTTCGGTTTTTTCCGGTTTGGCTCGGTTTTTTCTAGTTTTGGCTTGGTTTTTTGCAGTTTGGCTCGGTTTTTTCTAGTTTGACTCGGTTTTTTTTGTTATTTTTTCGGTTCGGTTCGGTTTTATAAGTTTAAAACCGATACTAAACCGAACCGGTCAGTTTTTTCAAAATTTTAATCGATTTTTTTTCTCAGTTTGGTTTTTTTGGTTTTTTTTTTTTCAGTTTTCTCGGTTTCTCGATTTTTTTGCTCATCTCTAATGTCTATAAAGCTTGAGGTTAAAGCATAATCTTACTAACCTAAACCTAAATTATATTTGTGGGTTTAGACCAACTCGAGCCCATCACATTTATAATTTGAGTTAAGTTAAGATCATGAGATCCACCATGAGGGTCAAGTTAAGGTCTATAAACTAAAATCCAAACTATATTGGTGAATTTGGGATAACTAATATGAGTACATTATATTAGTGGTTTTAGCTCGAGTTAGCTTTGAAAACTCATCACCTTAAACTTATTGTGATTCAAGGTTGGGCATGTATCCCACCAATTCAACTTTAAATTATCGCTATAAGTTCATTTTAGGCCAACTCGAGCCCACTATATCGGTGGCTTCGACTCGGGTAATGTTATGGAGAACTTACTCCAAGTCTAAACTCCAAGATAAACTTCAAAATATGTTTTTTAGAATGGTTACATATTAACAAAATCTTCACAATGTTTCTAAAGATGTTTAAATATTTGATCAGGATTGTTGGTGGAAAATATTTGATCCTCCAAAACATGAAAGCTAAAGGAATATCACACAAGAGCAGCCCAATCATTTGGCACAGGAAACTTCCCCAAAAGCACCAGACGAATGCATGACAAAACAAAGAAGAAAAGAGAACTATCCTCTCCAACAACAATTGTCTTGGAGTCCACTTTGACAAAGAAGCATCCCCGTATTCACAAAGAAGAAAGGTGCTGAATGTTTAAAATTTGTACCCACAGTTTGGTTTCTTAACCCGAATGTTCATAATGCAGTGACAGAGTAGCTTCCCTATATTCTCAAAAAAGAACAACTAGCAAAATACATGTTAGTTTTTTTCTCATTTTCTTGTCAACTTATGTGCATGAGCATGGATTTTCCAAAGCTGTTATAATCTGCGGTGGGTTTCATTACAGTTTCCCTTGTAGGAGTCCACATTACTTTTACCCTCAACTCTCAGGTAAGAACGAGAAGAAAAGCTTAAGGTCTCACCTGTGGCACCAGGAAAGTCTCATAAGATAGCCTTTGCTTACTTAACTCTACGGAGATGAGGGGTAATGGAAGTAGCAGCTGAATGTTTCATAGCTTTCTGAAATTCCACACCCCCCAGCTTCTAACTTCTCCAAGATCTTCTCAATAGTTTCTGTCTCCTGCATCAAAACATTTTAAAGCTCTACACAATGCTATAAGAAGAGATATGGGAGCTTAGGAAAATAAACACTCTTCTCCCACCTTCGCTTCTTGTACGCCAGCAGCATCTGTCATTTGCTCCATCAGTTTGGCAGCAACATTTCCTCTCACACTTGTGTCCTTCCATCTTGTTTCTCATTTCTTTCCTCTCTGGGTCATACTGCCAATCTTCATTTACTGTGTCCTTTCATCTGATATTTCCATTTCCATTACCATAAAACCCCAAAGCTCCTTTTCTGCTATATAGATCTTATGTGATGCCATTTATTACAAAAGTTTCTTTGGTTTAGTTGGTTAAAGTGCTAGGATATTGCCATCCTCTTGTGAGATTCTCATGGTTTTGTTCACATTTTTAGGAAAAAATTTAAACAGAAAGTCATTATATATGAAAAGTTCACAGTATTTGCAAACTGCAGCAAGAGCTTTGTGTGCACACTATGGACCCTTCTCTGATTGTTAATCAATTATTTGCTTGAAACTTGTTATAGAAACAAATAAAAGGCAAACTTTGTAATAAATTGCATGTGGCTTTCCTAAACAAAAATTCAACCATAGATTCATACATATATCAGTATAAACATTTATACTTCCTATTCGTCTATCACTACCTTCTCATACGAATCATTCCCTCACAAGCTAGAGTGCCCTCAAGATCACCAATAATTCGAGAAATCCGAACTTCAAGACCTCTTTGAACTTCCTGAAAAAGAATTTTTATGTTTTCAGCAAAACGCTTTATGTCAAAGCTTCCAGCAGATTTTTCGAGCTCTTCAGGGACCTCGACAAAACCAGATGCAATCTTGGACCGAACTTCCATCAGTTTCTGTCCTGTTGCAACCATGTGTCTCTGAACCTGAAATGTTTCCTCAAGGAAATGCTCTAATGTTTTAGTTTCTTCCTTTTTCCTGGCGGTGCTAGTGTTGGAATCTCCTCGACTCATGTCCACATCATTATCATGCTGCAGTTCACAAAAAAGAGAAATTGGAAAAAAAGCTGATCAGAAATTCAGAGAATTGTATGTTGACAAACGATGGACCGGATAGACTGATCACATGGTTTGTGGGGGGGAGTTGGACACATGGTAGGGCAGGAAGCTATGCCTATCATTGCTTCCAGTCAGTTTTCAACCAGGTTTGTTTTTAGTCTGCCGTCCCATATCTTGTAAAAATTTCAAAGTTTATCAAAGGAAATTAAAATTCGAATAGCGAACAATATCAAATACTGAAATGTCAAAAGAAACATAATTGAAAAGGGAATTGACCAAAATGTAATAATTCTTGAAATGCACGAAAGTTATGTAGAGCTTACCATCCTTTTGCAGAGTTCATCGGTCTTCCCTTGAAGTGACTGGTAACTGTTAACTTGTTTATTAAGCAAAGACATCAATAATTTGAAGCCCTTTATCCCTGTTTTTGCCTCATCACTGTTTCCTATATGTTCACCACTGTCTTGCTTTCCTGCCAATCTCTCCAGCATTAGAAGTTGCTGCTTCAGCCTCTTTATCTTGTAAGAAACTCCAAGAGCATGGAGATCCATCCTCCATGGTGAATTATTTGTCTTCACCGATGACTGGCTAGTCAATGCTAACTTTTCTACAGTATCAACCACCACTGGACTCGCACTATCTTCCTGAGTACCACCTTGGCTGGCAACATCCTTCTCTTCCTCAAACTCTTTTTCTGGAGACTGGACAGTTTTAACGACATTCTTGAACTGGTTGTGAAGGCCTTCTTCATCGTCTTCTTCTTTTTCAGGATCCATCTCTCGAGATGTTTCCATCTGATGTACTTTTGTCTCTTGATCATTCTCTGTTGGTTCTTTCATTGCATTCTTGGCAATGGAACAAATGGCATCATGGGCTAATGCCGGATCCTCTAGAGATGAACTTAAGTTAGCCTTCTGGCAAAACGGAGGTTTTACTTGTACCTTGAGCTGCCTTTTCAATTCAGTTATTTCTTCTTGCCTCTCGAACAATAATGCTTCCAGTTTCATGCTCTCATGCCTTATCTGTGAAACATCCCGGTTTTGCCCTTCAATGTGAGAATGCAGTCGCTTTGATTCTATTTCCATGCTCAGCGTTCGCCAACGAAATGCTTCTAATTTCTCATCTTTCAGTCTCATCTGTTCTGCAAAAGCACCTATCTCTAGATGATGCTTCTTCTCAATTGCAGCTGCATACTTTTCTGCTTCTGATCGAACCCATCCTTCCAACCGTTTGACATCAGCTGTAATAGCTTTCAAGAGCAAAGTAAGGAAAGGAATAAAAACATAGAAAAGAGGAGATCTGGAAAAAATACATATAGATTAAGCATCAGGGCTGCGATTCAGCCATGTATACTCAAAGCTGGAAAATTATTAGAGGTTCATGTTGAATCAAGTTAGATAGAAAGCAAGGAAATTTTCTCACCTAATTCATTATTTCCTTCGGGTGAATAGAGGTTAGAAAGTGGCGAAAAAGCTTTCAAGTTCTTTTGAAACTCAGGATTCTCATACTCAATATCATAATCAATTGACTGTGATCTGCCGTTCACAGCTTGTGATGCCCCTGTTTCAATTGGAGGATCATCCGATCTCAGGTTGGCGTGGTGAGAAAACATACTTCTTAATGAATGTCTCTCGTGCTTAGACTCTGAAACAGATTTCCACCTTTCTCTTTCTAGTTCAGCTTGCTTTCTTTTAGCCTTTGATAATTTAACCTCCTTTAAGAGCAGTTCCTTTTCAGTTGTATCCATCTTGGATTTCCTCAGCATTGCTGACAAGATCTTATCTTTCTGTTCCAAATCCTTTCTCATCTTCACAACTTCCATGGACAATTTTTGAGTCAGCAACACTGACTCCTCTTTTTGTTCTAAGACTGAATCAAGCTCTTGCCTTTTAGCTTCAAGCTGCCTAAGTGCTCTACCCATCTCAGCTTCAAGCTGCCGGTGGTTCGATACCAACTCAAGGAAGGCGGTTTTGTGCTTCCAAAGATCAGTAGAATGCTCTTGAGCTTCACGCTTTGCCGTTTCTCTCAATTCTTCTGCAATCTTTTCGGTCTTTGCTAATTTTTCTTCCAACTCCTTCCTCTTATACTCTTCTTCCTCTACTGCCTTATCCTTGGACTGCACCAAAAGTTCCATCTCGTTCAATTTTTCATTCAATTCAGAAATAGCTTCTTCATTCTTCTTCTCGAGAAACCTCAATTCATTCATAAGAGCTCCAATGTGCTGCCGAAGCTTCTTCCTTTCGATCAACCAGTTCTGCTCTTGCGATGCATAGATACTAACAACTTTCTCGTTCGCTTTTGCATCTTCGCACCTTATTTTCTTCAGCTCCATGATCTCTTTCTCAGCAGTCTCCAGCTTATGAAGAAGCTCACACTGTTCATTTGCTCCTCCTCTCTGGATTTTCCAAACAAGCAATCCCAAGAGTTGTGCACTTCCTTGAAGCATTTTATCGCATAATTCTGACCATCTATCGTCTTCCTTATCAGGCTTTGTCAAAACTTTGAGGGCTAAGAAAGCACAAGAAACACCAAAATACATTGGATAGAAGCTGTCACTCTTCCCTTCCGAGACCATCAAATACGAACCAGAAACCTCCTTTCCATCCATTTCTCACGAATCCCCCTTCTGTTCCTTTCAAAAATGTTAATGGGGGGCCAAATGTTAGGACTTGCTTAAGGGTTTAAAACAAAAACATGTTGAAGTTAATTTAGGGAAATAAAAACTGCTAAAAGAAAAGCAACTTTAATTAGATGAAGTCATTTACCAATAAGAAACACATATATACCTGGTGGTCTAGTACAAATAATTGAGGCAAAAAGCATCTCAATAATTGAGGAACAGTGATGCACAGTGCACTTTAATGGATACAAAAGGAAACATGAATTTCCTTTATTCGAGAGCAAATAGTGCAGATGAACTTACTTCTGTAGAGTAATAAAGACTTCCTCAGCTCCACAACCAGAGGCCGAGACTGCAGGGAAAGAGATTTTAGCTCGAAGACAGCAGTGCTCTGATCCAATGGAGGCCTCAAGGGCCACCTTCAGTCCTTTTTCCACCCGCAGAAAAACCTGTACAGCATATTATGATGTGAAAGTTATCCTACAAAATAAAGGCCAGAGAATGCCGAAAGCATGTCTATCTTTACACATGGCCAAGACTGCAAAATCAGTTAAAAAGGGATACACAACAGAGCAGAAGAAAACTACAAAAGCTTCCCTAGTTTTCAGTGCAAACTGACCACCCAAGAAACCCCCACATCCACTATTTTTCAGTGCCTCTCTCCTTCTTCGTCCCAGGCCATGAATCTCATGGGAAACAAAGCCCTAGATTCCTGGTGGTTTGTCACCAAATACATTATAAGATTAAGATCCAAGACTTGAAGAAGAAAAAGGAAGCTTATCTCCATCAAGAAAGTCATTGGAATATAGTATTTATCCAGAGTGGCTTGCCTGTCTTGTGTTCCATATCGTACATTATAAAATTATTGAGTGTGTAGGCTCAATTACTATATCTCCAGTTATCATAAGATTCTCTCAATATGAAAAGGAAATTTTTCTGTGTTGATTACAACTCTTACCAACCCCTAAAAATTAATCAACATATTGCGCAAGGTATTAGCATGAGAATTATGAACCACAAAAGCTTCACTAACCCACAGTCTTAAATGGAATATGGACCACACTGTCATGACGTTTTTTACCATTGCTATCTTAAACCTGCAAAACTGCAAGTAGTCTCATGGCTATAAAGTATCCCTTACTTAAATGAGAGAGCTAGAAAGCAAAAACCCTTTATCAATACCTTGCCCTAAAGTAAGAAAAGAGGATAAAAAACCCTGATAAAGAGACATGAAGAATCATATTCACATCACTGCAACAGGCAGAGTGGAGATGACAGTTGTTTTTCATGTACCTGGAAAAAGATTTGAGTGGGCAACAAAATTGGTGAGGGGCAAGTTTTGAGCGAGAATCAAGAACATCTCTTTCAGTTCATTGACATCATGATGAAGCCACCTAAGAAGCAAAGTCTTCATGGGTCCAGAAGGGCTGGCCTCTTTCTCAGTTTGCTGCCCTGGTTGGGACCTGTAAAGCAGGAGCTTGTTCAACAAAGAGCTGTACAAATCCATTTCACTAAAGCAATTTTGTATTCTTTTATTTAAAAAGATTAATTATTTTTTATTGATCCCACCTCCAAGATCCGCCCTTGGAACCTGGACTTGATGTTGTTGGATTCCTTAATTTGATTGTATATTAAGCAATTCCCTGTCTCCAACACACATTGGCAATTCCAACTTGCCTGCATTGCAAGGATAATAGCCTCTGTGATATTAATGTATCTTAATTGTACGAGCTGCCTTGCAAAGATGGCAACATTTTAGGCTTTTTTTAAAAAAGAAAAAAGAAGAAGTCTATATAATTTAAAAACAAATTAATGTTTTTTTATATTTTTAGATTATTTTTTTGTATTAATGTTTTCAACATAGTAAGCATAACATTTATAAACCATACCTAGTAGTGCTCTTCTCTCTCTAAAAAAATGTTGAAGTACTATATTTTTTTAAAATAATTTCTTTCTTGAAAATATATTAGAATAATTTTTTTTTAAATTATTTTATTTTTTATATTAATACATCAAAATTATCATAAAATGTTAAAAAATTATCCTTAGTGTTGGTAAAAAATGTCTCTTTTTCTTGCTTCTGTGATTGAGAGTGAGGCCTTACAGGAGTGCAGAATACAAACTAGAAAGTCGACATGATCATGTGCTCTTTATCTGTTGACGTGGAAAAATTATCATTTTCTCACAAAGTTTTTCAAGTGGGCTTAATGCTAATTGCCTGTGATTGTTCTTTTATTTGCTTCCTTCTTCTTATATCAGCCTAAAATATGCAGTAAATTCGACCAACAAAACCAAAGATTGTGCCTTTGATGTTGGAAAACAAATTTAATAGAACCATTTATTATAAAACAAAAACAAAATCCATAAGAACTTGTTCGGTAAGAAATTTAGAGCTGGTTTGGGATTGTGGTTGTAGTTGTTTTTTAAATGTTTTTTTGTACTGAAATGTATTAAAATAATATTTTTTTTTTATTTTTAAAAAATTATTTTTAAAAATCAGCGCATCAAAAAGATCCAAAACACAAAAAAATTTTAATTTTTAACAAAAAAAATAAATTTTAAGAAACATGGATTTGCACCGTATTGCGTTTCCAAATAATACGTGCCTTAATCTTCAAATTTAGCAGGGAAATTTATTTAGAAAAAAATAATGTGTAATACAATGGAAAAGGTTAAGATTTAAATAGATAAGAACTTAATGGTAAGAAATTTTAATCTTCATAAGCAGGAATTCACCCAGAATACTATTAATGTTAATAAAAATTAAAAAAAAATTGATTTACATTTAACACCTAGCTTTTAGCCGACAAACCAAGTTAATGGGCATGTGAGCATGAGCACAAGATATAGCTGGAAAAGCATGGTAAGTAATTCCTTATGAAGCATCAATCAATCATAAAATATAGTTTTGATTTTTTAAAAGTTAAAATGATATTCTTTTGAGAAAAATATCAATTCAGTTTTTAATTGAATTACGAGTTTATTTATCATGTTATATTAAAGTAATGTTTAATATTGTAGTAATATTTTTTTTCAAAAGTGTTTTTATGCTTAGAAAATATATTAAAATAATATTTTTTTTTTTAATTTTTTTTTACATTAAAACAATAAAAAATTAAAAAATTCATTTAAAAAAAAAGACAATGTGACCGCAAAGACAAACAAGCTATAGATGATTTTTTTCGAAAAGCACTTGAGTTTATGTTTTGAATGAATCAAGTTTTAAAAACTTGTTTGTTTTTATATTTTAAAAAATGCTTTTAAAAATAACTGAATTTTTTTTTATTTTTTTCTTTACTTCAAATTTTTTTTTCAAACGTTTTAATTTTTTAATGTAAAAATAAAATTTTTAAAATAAAAAAATATCATTTTATTATATTTCTAAATAAAAAATATTTTAAAATAAAATTATATTAATTAAATTTTAAATAAAACATATTTTAAACTATAATCATTATTACACTTTCAAACAATTTTATACACA
Source organism: Populus alba (assembly GCF_005239225.2). NCBI lineage: Eukaryota > Viridiplantae > Streptophyta > Magnoliopsida > Malpighiales > Salicaceae > Populus > Populus alba. Next base: position 2,201,297 of record NC_133295.1, read on the forward strand.
AGAACAAGGGACAATGGGGCCTAATGGCTCATGGTACGTGTTTAGCACTATGTTTTAAAAAAAATTTTGAAAAAAATTTGAATTTTTTTTTTTTTGCTTTGAATTAATATGTTTTTTATATTTTCAAATCATTTTAATGTGCTGATCTCAAAAATAATTTTTTAAAAATAAAAAAAATATTATTGATATATTTTTTTAAATAAAAAACACTTTAAAAAACAACCATAACAACACTCTCAAATATACACTAGAAACTTCATGTAGATCTTCTAGACCTGCTGGGAAGCATCTACCTAGTCTCCAGTTTGGTAATTATTGTCTAATCATCTATCTCACAATCCCTCATATTCCATCATTTTTACAAATTATCTTGTAGATCTCTCTAGCCAGATTTGAAATTAACTGGGTTGTTAGTCTAAAATTTAATTAGGGAGTAATTTAGTTTAAAAATTAACTTAAAATTTATTGTAAATTTTTTTTAAAATATTCTTAATTTAACTTTTACATATGCATGTAATATATATATTAATATTCAAAGTGATAAAATATTTGTTCATGATGATTGGATTACTTATATAATATTTTTTGCAATTTTAAGTGTTTGTTTTTGCTTTTATAATCCATATTTTAAAATGCTTTTTTAAATTATTTTAACTTAAAAATATATTAAATTAATATTGTTTTATATGTTTTTAGATGATTTTAGTCTTATGATATAAAAAATAACAAAAAATATTATTTTAATTTTAAAAAATCTAGTTAAAAAGTTTTGCCCATTATAAGTTAAAAATTATGCTGTGGCACTATATGAGTGGAGATCCCCGTGAAAATAAATAAATCAATCTATCAATCAAAACCACCCTTTACAGTTTACATTGTATATATATTTCATGCAGCTGCGTCTTCTCTCGTCTAGCCTTTTCTCTTTCAAAGATTTTTTTTTTTTGGAAGTTAATAAAAATAGAATTCCGATTCTACCCTTCAAAATCCCAAGTTAAAAATCCCAAAATTCAAAATCCAAACCAAATACTAGTGTTTTTTTTTTTTTTTTTACTTTTCTAATGGGAGAAATGAAAACAGAGGACATGCCCCTTCCTTCCCTATTCGATCAAGCTTCAAAAATCCATGTAAAAGCAACCGAATCTGGTTCCAGTGATCAGGTACAGCACTTCCTCATTAGCGTTTTCAGGAAAGTTTGTAACTTTTTTTTTTTTTAATTTAGGGTTTGATTTGATTATAGGGTTTTTATTGATTCGATTTGATTTTGATAGGAATTGGTGAAGAAGGGAATCGAGTCTCTGGAGAAATGTGAGGAAATGATTAGTAAACTGGGTCTGTTTTCTTCTAATGAGACCAAGGAGGATATTAGCACTACAAATCTCAAGTATATTCTGGTAATGTTTAAATTTGTTTTTGATTTTTTAAAAATCTTATTGTGAGACTTTGAAAATTTAGAGGTTTGTAATTGATGGGTTGGTTGAAAAAATTGAAAATTTGTTTCTTTTCATGGGTTTTTTTTTAATTCTTAATTTTTGGTGGAACTGGATTTAGGAAGTAAAATATATTGGTGAGTTTTTTAGTATCAAGACGGGACTTTGATGCATCATGTTATGTATTTGGTTTCTTAGTTGAAATGTAAGAGGCTTATATGATTAATGGGTAGGTGAAGTTGGAACGCTTGAGGAGGGGAAGGAACAGTGTTGTTATGTGTTGTTGCTGATTTGGTTTTTGCTTTGTTATGTATGGTGAGGGTTATGGTATGGTGCTTTGTTAAATTAAATTGGGGCCATTGAAAGTTTAAAATGGTTGTTGGAAATGCACGTGAAAGTGATATCTAACTTGATAGCTTCTCACAATTACAGGTGCCATTCTATCTGGCAGAGCTGGCTGAAAAAATTCCGCAGGATGATAGGATACAAATTTTAAAGGCTTCCCAGGCAAAATTAAAGGTAATTGCTGTTCATTATCCGTATTATGTAGTTCAAAGCTTGTCTGCTAACATAGCAGCATCCAGCAGAGCTTTTGGTCATATTTTTCCCTCGATGCTCATGTTTTTACATATTTAGAGGTTTGTATATCAATTGATATTTATGAAGGAAACTTGTTCTAGGAATTCCTCACATTTTGTGAGGCAATGGAACTTGTACCGGAGGAGGAGTTGCAAGCATCTTCTCTAGGGGCTTCAAATACTTTTGTAGATCGAAGGGCCCTAAAGGTAGGTTCAATTCTGTCAATTCTCTTTCACTGAAAAAATAACCATGCTGCATCATAATCTTCTTGGGCTATCTTTGCAATAAGGGGTTTGTTTAGCACTCACACTCACACTCACAACCCCTTCCTGTGCCTCTACAGATTGCCAGATACAAACGCCAAAGAGCTGCTGAGGCAAAGCTGGAGGAAATAAAGGAGTGGAAAGAGCGGCGTGGTCGTTCAACTAAAGCTGCAGCAGTATCAACTCCAGTCGAGGCAGGGGAGGAAGACGTGCTGGATGATGATGGAGAAGAAGAGCGAGAGGTTAGATGTTATCCATGCTCTTGCAGGTTAAGCTGTGGAGATGACCTGAAATATTTTAGGACATTGTTTATAATTTTCTTCATGATGAAGATAGTTGTTTGTGTCTATTTCATTTTTTTTTAACTTGCAAAGTAGATGTTAAGAATTTGACTAAGATTGTGCACCTGTTATTTACAGTTCTGCATATATTTACCATAAAAAAAGAGTTGTACATATAATTTGTAGTTTTTTATCTTTTGCAAAGTTGAGTGTTGAATCCAGTCTTCTTTTTGTGCAGGCTTGGATTACTACCATCTCTTTGGCTATTTGTAAGGTTGTTCTCATATATCTATAGTCTCTGTCATGTTCTACTTGTTTATCATATCCAGCTTCACACCACTGTATTACCACTCTACAGGCAATCGATCTACTGGAAATGTTAAAGAAAGAGGAAGAAATGCTTTTGGCTGTGAAGGAAAGACAACTAAAGGTATTAGCACACTCAAATCTGAAGTGGCAGAGTTTTTTTCCGTTGTGCTTTTGGAGATCTATATGCCGTATCTCTGTCTAGTGAATTTTTGGCTTTTGTATATAAGCTGTGATGAAGCAAATATCTAGCAGCAATCATTTTATAGTGAAGAAATCATCTCTCAGAGGTTATTTTCATTTTTTCATTAAGCACCGGAAGAAGACTGTCAGATTTACTGTTCTAGTGATTATTGTCAAGATCATTTGATGGAACAGTAGTATAGTGCTAAAGTTTGCTCCATGCCATAATTAGGCTGCATTGTTCGATGCATTTGCATCATCATGTGACCGTGATCCTTTACTTTCTCCCTCATCAAATACGAAGGTCATTTTGACATGAAAGTTCGAATTCTTAATAGCATTGCATTGTGTCTTTTAATCATTTGATGCATTTGCATCTCATGTGGCCATGATCCATTATCTTCTTCATCAACTAATACCTAGGTCTTTTTGACATGAAAGTTAGAATTCCTAATAGCATTGCATTGTGTCTTTAATTGGAATCATGGTTAGCATTGTATGATTCAGTCTTTATGCTACTTGTTCCAGATGAGTTTTATTGCATGAACATGGGTGTAGTAATTATTTGATGCATGTTTCAGGAAGGGGGCGAAGCTTTTTCCCAGACTATTCTTGATGAACGAGCCAAGAAAGCTGAAAATTGGCATCGTGATGCTGCAGTGAAAGCAAGATATACTCAACCAGCACAGCCTATCACATGCGCTACTTTTGCTCAAGATGTTCTAGAAGGGAGAGCAAAGGTTTCACAAGCACATGATCATAAGCACGTGCCAGTTGCATTTGGACCAGCAAGTCTTGTGGGTGGAAGCCTAACAAGCGAAAGGGAAAGGATGAGGGCACAGGTCTTCCAACCTGGCCATAGGTATTTTTCCATGCCCTGATTATTAACAATTAAATCGGATGCCTGCTATCAAAGCATTGTATTTTCTTTCAGTTTTGTCGCGTAGGGATGGAGGAGGGAAGACTTCTAACATTTATCCTGTACTTTCAAGTGTCAACAGGAAATAGTTGGGCTCTTTCCCTTATTTTAAGTTGTCTTGAATTTTAATATTATGTGGAAGGTTACCAACCATGAGCATAGAAGAAGCCGGGTTAAAGGAGATGGAGATTATGAATAAATGGCAAGAGAGAAATGCTGAACTCATGGAAGAAGCCAACTCTGCATGGTACAAGGACAATCCAAAATCAAAACTCAGTGAAGAAGATGATGATGAAGATGACGATGCTGCGGTGCAGAAAGCAAGAGCATGGGATGACTGGAAAGATGATCATCCTCGGGGTGCTGGCAATAAGAAGCTCACCCCTTGTGGTTAAAGTTGGCGGGTGGTTATATCTGCGATGTACACTTTTGAACATAGCTAAAACTCATCTTTTGCGTCCCAGATGCTGCTCTTACAAATTTTGGATTGGTGTTATTGTTCCAGTGTTCAAGTTACACCATGTATTATATCTATCTCAATACGAATGAGAAAACTTGTGTTCACTTAGTTTCTGCCAACTTTGTTTAAAGTAGCTTCTCTCACTTTTATCTTTTGTAACTTGCTTTCTTTTTTTCTTTCCCCTTTTTCGGTATAAAAATATTTTGAAATTTGTTTTTATTTTTTTTTGAAAGGGTAATGGGAGGCACTCCTTCCCCAAATCTTAAATCTAAACCCCCATCTCTGTGAATTACACGATGAAATACATTCCTATTCAGAAAACAATTTGATAGTTCTAGACAGGGGCATTGAATAATAACATGTTTTCTTTGGAGATTTGTGGTTAGAAATTAATGTTATGGCTAGATTGTTGGGTCACGGATTTTCAATTCTTGTGGCCTTTAGGCCAGAAGGAAGATTTGGAGATAGCAGCAAATTTTCAAGAGTATCTTGGCTGTGTTGTGACTTGTAGGGTCCCAAAGGCATGGACATTTCGATGATCTTATCTTATAGAGGATAGGGACAATCAGATACTGCAATAATATTTTAGTGCTTCTGAAAAGCATCCCCAGTTTTTCAAAGTGATGTGATGTCAAGCATTGTCTTTTAGCAACTTTTTTTTGTCCTGGTTTAATCTAGTTTATGAAGAACAAACTCAGGAGACTTTCAGTAATATATATCAATAGAATATTTTGAATTTCCTTGACATAGTCCTCAAATGCAGAATGATTTGTGTTGTCAAAGATTCCAAGTTTTGCCAACGTTTAATTAGGCACACAATGGACTTCACTAATGAGGTTTTATGAAAGCAATGTGTTATGCAATAAAAGCCTCAGATACCTAAAAGAATGTGCTTCGAGTAAAGGTTTATGACAGATCCAATTTTCATGCATCCTCCATGTGATTTTTCCCTCCTTTGATACAGGGTTTTAATCAACTTTTACCCTTCAAGAAATCCAAATTCCCTCGGAACTTCAACCATTTAGGGAATTGATGGTATGCATATCCAATTTCCCTTGGAACTGCATGCATCTTCTTTGTTATTTTGTTTGGCTGACATCTTGGCTTCAGGACTGCAAGATAAATTTAGTAAAGACAACCCTTTCTCACCAAAGAAGCATGTCCTCTTTGGAATAGGTAAACATGAACTCCCCGCCCAACAAATGAATTTTCAAATTAGAAGCTGGAATGCTTATATTAGGAATTACAACTCAGAAACCTCAGAAACAACCAATACCTTGATGGACTTGCTGAGCAAAGCTTTTATTAGCTGTTTTATGGTTCCTCATTACGTAAGCATTCAGAAGAAAAAGCTCCTTGGTATGTGTTAAGGGATTAACTGACCAAAACTTGAGAGTGGTTGTATGCAATTGAGTTTGACAGAACACACTCTTTCAAATCAAATAGAAAAACTTGGAATAGCTTAATAAAACATTAAGAGTCAACAGTACAGGTAGAAGAGAACGGATCTAAAATCTCATTATCATGGATTTTAATCCAAGAACTAGCCTAGAGGCATCCCCTGTCATTCAATACATGGGTTCAGCAAAAGGATGACTAATGTAGTCAAAGACAGCAGTAGCTAAATGACCTCGCCATGCATGCTTCTGACAGTTCTATGAAATGCGAAAATTCTATGACACTGGTAGAGTTACAAATTTCCTTGTATCTGAATACAACAGCATAAAAGGCTGGTTCTCTGCAAGTAGTTATTTTGTCTGAGTAATTTTCAAGTTCACTGACTGATACAAGGAGAATCAATCTCCTTGTTACAGCATGAGAGAAATAATGCATTAATAATTTAAAAAAAATGACAGAAGATCTTCAATTCCTTGCCTTCAAGTATGTCAAAATCCGTTCACTTAGTTTACAATGACACTGCGCGAGCTTAAAATGTCTCGTGTTGACTTCGATAAGATGTTCATCTCCTATTGACTGAAAATTGAATAGGAAGCTGCGAAAGTGACAGCAGGTAATTGATATCTAATTCTCAAATGAAGAATCCACCTTTGTATCGTGAAACAAGTATTTCCTTGCATCATACAGTGACCAAAAAAGATGTGATAGATGACAAACAGAAAACAAGTGGATGCAGGAGAATTAAAATGAGAACTAGTTTTTTGCTCAAACAGGCAACGGTAGGTGATTGAGTTCTTTAATCTGCGTGTTGGAGAATTAGTTCTATACACTAATGGAAGGACTACTGGCATTTAGTCATAGTAGAAAAACATGCATACCTACATGAGGAGATTATGAGAAACTGCACCACCCCTTCTACCATACAGACTGAGCAAAAAACCGCCAGAAGGTAAAGCTCTGACCTGTTTGCTCAATCTAATTTCAAAGGATCTCTGTGTATATAAAAATGTCCCTACAAACTTAGAACTAGCTTGTTCTGCCATTTTGAGCAGTTAGTGGATAAACATCCATAAATAAAGTCTGATTGGTGATCTAGATGATACAAGACAACAAGAGTAAAATCGGCAATGTAGCAAGATCAATTAGAGACAAAACAAGAAAATATATGCAGCCTGACCAAGAAGTCCCAGTGAAACAGAGACATTCTGAAAAAATAACTTTCTGCTCATGCGATCAAAAAGCAACAGAACATCAGCAGATTCATTGACAGGTGACCAAAAAGGGAACAAGACAACATCAGAAAAAGGCCTGCATAATTTATATCTCTGGCTTGTATATATACACATCCCACTGCTTTAGAAGAATGTGCATATGAGACATTGGAGCAATTTCATTTTTCCAGAAATTGATGGTACAAAGAGATGAAGAACTTACCATGTCATGACAGAACTCTCAGAACCAGTCAATAAAAATTATTCTAAGAATCCAGTTACATCTTCTTCTCTATCTTGGATGTAGAAACCGCAACCAGCTTCAATGTTAATAACCAATATACAAGCAGAACACCCCCAATAAAAAAAAGTATATCAATAGCATCCCCGTTTCAATACCTTCAATTCAACCATCAATGCACTTAAACCCCCTGCAAACCCACAACCAAACCCCACACAAAACAGCACAAACAATCAAATCCAATGTCAAAACCACCCAAACATGCTTCTTCCAAATCTGTTTAGCCTTTTGCTTACCATCCCCCATAAAAAACCCACCACTCTTTTGTATCATCGACACCGAAACCTCCCTATTTCCATGCCCACCATCACCATTCTCCTTATAATTATTATTATCCAAATCACCACCATGATGATCTCCATTAGCCTCTCCAGATGGCTTCTTCTTCTTCATCATCAAAACTTTAGTTGGCTTTGGAATCAAAGGTCTGATCACAGCTCCCTTCCCATTCGTCGAATCCAAGCTTGGATTCCTACCATCCTTTGATGATTCCTCCATTAAATTATTCACCAAGTCAGCATCCAGAGCCAATATCTCCCTAAACATACACCGCAATTCACCTTGGAAACAAAAAGGACCAATCTTTTCACCATCTTTCATCATCTTAGACCCCCAAAACTCCTCAAAACCTTTCTTTACACGGTTCAAAAACCATAATTGCTCAGATTTCTGGAGATTCTCATCAAAAATAGCAAAATAGGCAAAAGGGTCATCGATTAAGAAAGTGTAAGTCTTGTTGCGGATTGTATGAGAAAACATGGAATGGTTAGGCGGGGTTTTCTCTACGCATCTTTGACCAATGATTTCAATTCCTGATTCTTTTCCCTGTGAGAATTCAACAACAACGGTGGGTCCTTTAGCAATGCAAGCGTAGAAAACATGATTTGGGTTAGAAATCATTGGTGGGATTTTGTTTTCTTGATCTTTAGTGGACAAAGGAAGGGTCTTTTTAAGTGGAAGGAATTGAATTCAACAGAAGAGAAGAATTTTGCATTGCGAAGTTGAAAACTTTATTACTTTTTTTCCTCTCCCCAAGAATTTCCCTCTCTCGTGCCTCTCTTTCTCTCTCTCGTTTTTGGGTGTTTGGATTCTTGCTTGCTTGGTTGTTTACTTCTCTCGCTGGGGTTTGGAAATGGAGGGGAAAGGAAAAGAATCAGAATCATTGACTGGATTGTACAAGAAATAGAATAACCGCTGTCTTTGTCAAACTTTTCCTGCCTAATTACATAAATGCCCTTTCAACCTCTTCGATTGGATATAGCAATTTTGTGACCTGTCCCTATCGTTTGCATCAGGTTTTTCTTCTGGTAAATTATCTCATTGCAATATTATCCCTTACATTGCTTCATCAAAATCCACCTCCCTCCTTCCAAACCCCCCCCCCCTCTCTCTCTCTCTCTCTATATATATATATATATATATATATAGAGGAAGAGTACCTTAGACTTGATATTGCTTTTATGATGGATGATAGTTTTTGTACTACTTGGAACATGAACCAGACACGATTTTTGCTTTTATATTTTTAATTTCTTAAAGCAAATTCAATGGTAAAAATAATTCATGTAAAATCAATGGCTAAGATTGTCTTGGGACTTTGAAAAAGCTTCTGAGGATATATTTGGACATATAAAAACAAGAATTTTCTAAATTCTTTGTATTTAAGAAAAAGAAAACGTAACAAGAACTGAAACTCCAATTTTACCCATTAGTATCCACACAAAAAATAAAATGTTAAAAAAAATCGAATCAATCATCATCATCATCACAGACATGACTGGAGTTCTGAATCTGAGTCCCTCTTGATGGAAATCTCAGGTCTTAATCCATGACTCTTATGTGTAAACATAAAATATTTAAACCAGTATCATTCCACAGCCTCAAGGGCTGGAGTTTTATAGCATTATCATCGCAAACATGAAACAATAATAAGCAATAAATAATGTATAAACATATCATAATCGTGCCACTCATCAGCCAAAATCATTCCTCCATCCATGACCATCAAAAGGAGGCAACCTCCAATCATCACCGCCATTGAAATCAGGGCTATATCCACCAGCATGTCTTCTCGAATGCAGGCGCATCCCCTTATGTTTGGGGCTAGGACTTCTTGGAGCTTGATAAGCTGTTGTTCCACCACCTGAACTGGAAGAATCACAACCTGGACCAACAATGCTTGAATCTTTCTTGGTGGATGGATTCCACAGAGGTGTAGCTGGGGCACGTTGCTTGATCAAACTTTGAGAACGCACTTTCGCCTTTGCGGACTGGGTCGGAGCCATGTAGCTAGGTACATTGCTTGAACTTGATTGCCATTGGGGTCGATTCGAATATGGATTGGTGTCTAGCATGCCCATGTTGGGATTGCTAGTGCCTGTTGGGGTCACCATGTCCATCTCTACTGTCTTTTCGGACATGTCCTCTGTGGTGGTCGTGGTTGTAGTTGTGTTTAATGTCACATAAGAACCTTCATTTGGACCCGATTGACGCACGTTATATGGTTGTGCTGACATCCATCTCTCAAGCCAATTCCATCCCCATTGCATCTTCTCGTGTTCGTTCACAAAATGTCCTGTTTCTTTACCATCAGGACTATTTTGTGAGAGTAATTGTTGCTGCTGCTGCAATATAAAATCCAATCGCAAGAATTCATTGGGGTTTTGCCTTTATTTTTGGCTCACAAGTTGTTAAAATCATCTCCTAAAATGTGTTGGAAGTGACCAAACTTTAGCTAGGGCTAATTTTAATGGAGCATGTTACATACCTGGAAGGCATAAGCATATGCGAGGGCTCTTTCTCTTTTCATGACAGCATCATGCTTCTTTGAAGCATTTTCTTTGAAATTATCTGAACTTTGATTCCTCCTATCCCATTTATAACTCTTCAATGGATTCTTTGGATTCATATAGCCATCGTCCACTGGTAGTCTTCGTTCATCTTCTTCCTCTGTCTTCTTTTGAAGCTTCTCGTGAGTTAATTCAAGTCTTCTTGCTCTTACTCTTGCTTGCACACGAACAAGAGCTTGCATGCTTCTCATTGTCATTTGTGCTTGCTTTCTTACATTGTGGCCTCTCACTAATGCTTGGAGCCTCACCAATCCCTTCAATGCACGTAAGGCACGCCGAGCCTGCAGAATATACATGACTAATTAAGATGTAAAACAAAAATAATTAATTGAGTTTACAGGGACGCAGGCTTCATTGTGCCAACTAATTAAATTCTTTTCATCGTTGTAATTAATTTACCAGATTATATTGATCAAATTAAACTGAAATGAAGAAAGGGATTACAAGGTAGCCCCTGTAGAATGATTGTATGAGGATGGCGGCTCTTTCTTCCTTTGATTGTCGTCCATAACCAGCTAAGCGAACAACTTTAGCCGCCGCTTGAGCAGCTGCAACCGCAGCTTCTGCTGCGGCAGCAGTGGCTACAGCCACAGCAATGGCATGATTTCTATCTTCAGTTACTGGAGTTGATACATTGCTCTCATCATTTGTAACATCAGGAGAACTTCCAGTAGGAAAATGCTCTAATGACACAACTTCTGGAGCCTCATGTTGCCATTTCTCTGCGTTGTCTTTCTGAAATACACGCATATCAAGCCATCATTTGCAATGATGTCAAATTAGTGATCAATTATCATATCATTAGCTGGTTTAATGCGATCAATTAAGATCAATCAATTTCAGGAACAGGAAGAATTTCTTTTTCAACTATTTACAGCAAAGAAATTAATAATGTAATACAACAAGCTTCTCTTTGGCATCATTGGGATCTAGCAAGGCAATGCACATGTGGATGGAGATTGATGAAAGGAAATCATTGGTGGCATGACAATAATAAGTCATGAAGGATTCCAACATTTTGATAAGGGGACCATTTGTTCCTCCTTTAAGTTTATGGACCCAGCTACAGATAAAGGTTAGGTCTTTGTTTAACATGGCTGTGGAGTCTGTTCGGTAACGAGGAGTAACCATGCTTTTAAAAAAAATAATTTTTTTAATGTTTTTAAATTGTTTTGATGAGTTGATATTAAAAATAAATTTAAAAAATAATTTAGTAAATGATATTGACTTTTGACAACTGAGCTGAGAAAGATTGCACAACTATATTAGTAATGGTGATGACGATTAAACAATCATTAGCAACAGTGTGATAATGAATTTAAGTAACGTAAAATAGGAAAACACAACACGAAAATCTTAAAGGGAAGCTATCAGATTAGAACAGAAGTCTTACAGTTTAGGTGTACCAAATGATCGTGTAAAACAAGTTTTTGTAATGATTAACTTTGCTTATTACTAAAGCATACACAAAAGCATCCCATGATTTATCAAAAAAAGTATCTAAATATGATGTAAATTATACCTTCTTCCCTCCTGGTAATTCCTTAGGAGACGATGATTTGAACACTCTCTTCACAGATGTAAACCATCCTTTTCCTTTCTTCCCCATATCCGTTTAAACTGATGATCAGCTTCACATTGATCAGTTATCAATCAAGTATTGACAAGAAAAAGAGAGACAAGGATAGTATAATCAAGAACACAAACAATCTGGTATATAAATAGGACTAGAACAGGAGTCCATTCCTGTACATGAACTCTCTGTAATATTGCATATTTTTAGCTTCAACCCAGAAGAGAAAATCAAACGAGTTAACAATGCAAGCACATAATGACGAACTCAAAAACCATTACAAGAGAAAAGAAAGCTAGCTAGGCTAGATCAAAGGGTCACACTTAAAGACACATGCAAACACACACACACACACACACTGAAACCAAACCTTGAGAAACTTGGGATGAGTTGATGATCAGTAATGGAACGAAATTCACAGCTTCTATCTTTCATTGTACACGTTCATTCCAAACAAGGGCTTTGGTTCATCATCCATAGAAATTAGCATAAGAAGAAGAAGAAGAAGAAGGATAGTTCATGTAGAGAGAAAGAGGGGAAGGATGAAGAGAGAGTCAAGAGGGCGGTGAGAGTAATAACTAATAACTGTAACCCACGAAATTCGCCGTTAGTATTTATGAAAATCACGGGCCCTCTCTTTTGGTTTCCTATCACGGGCTGTATAGAGAAACAGCGCGCCTGTTGATGTTACATAATGTTTAGAACGGTGGTGTAATTTGTTTTATAAAATATATTTTTGTTTTAAAATATATTAAATTAATATTTTTAATATAAAGTTTTTAAAACGATCCAAGATTATAAAAAAATTAATTTTTAAAAAATAAAATTTCATGACACGGTGATTGATTGCAAAGCTACCTCCAAAGACACATTTAATATAAAACATTAAAAAAACTACTAGAAATCAATTAAAACACTACACACACTCATAATTTATTTAGGATGCGTCAAGTAAATTTATAATTTTGTTCCTGCCATACAGTAACATTGCTAAATTCATAAAAGATATTACAGTGGCTCATATTTTTATTACACACTAAAATTATTATATTGTTTTTAAAAGTTATTTTTATTTAATTAAAATTATTATATTGTTTTGATTTCTAAGTTTGATTCTTAGTCTTTTTATCAAATTTTAATTTGTTTTTAATTTCATCCTTGAAACCATGATCTTGATGTATAGTTTTTTTATATTTGGTCCCTATTCTTTTAATTTTTATTTTTGTTTAGGATTCTTGATGTGCATCATGGGAATTATAATCCATCTCGTAAAGCTGAATCTAATATGCAAGAGGATTCAGATGGTCCAATGACAAGAGCGAGAGCGAAACAACTACAACGGGCCTTGACGAATCAAATTGCAATGATTGAAGCTGCGTCGGAGTTAAAAATTAGCAATCAGTTTGAAATTGGTTCAAGGGTGCTTATTTGCCTACAATTGGAACTTGGAGATGGGAAAAGCCCTTAATGGTTCTTTTCATGCTGGGCTACTTGTATTTGGATTGATAATGCAAGTGAAGGAATTGATGCTGTTTACGGTCAGAACAGTAGATGGATTTGAACCCGAATTTGAAGTCATCCAATGCATGTGAAAACAAGATTTATGTAGGTAAAATTCAAGTTCAGAACGTGATCTTTCTATATTGTCCAACCATGAGTGCATTGGACTTTTGTGTCAAAAGTTATGGCTGTTTTAAATTTCGTCTGCATATGTTTTAGAAATGTCAACAAAAAAACGTGTGTTAGTTAAATGTCTACTTGCTTTATTAAAAGTCTAGTTTTTAGGCTTGACTTCTGTCATGTTGAATTCACCTAACTTTGGAGGGATGTTCCAAAGATAAATATGTATCAGAATATGAAATAAACACTTTTGGCCAAGATTTGAAAACTTAATTCAGAGAATTAAGAGTTGTTCTTCCAAATTCGTTTTGTGAAGAACCCTACCTGACTTATCACTCTTCAATCACAAAGAGTGTGGCGTCGAAATCCTAGATTGATCTTTGTGGCGTCCAGATCGACTTATCAAAGTATCATTCTAGTTTATCTCCATCTTATTTACCTTAAATCACTACAATCCAGCCTAAATACCAAAAGAAAGACAACACAACCAGACCCATCCTTCATCCATTTTCATTATAATCATTGTTGCCGATTTTCAAATCATTCACGGCACATCATCTGGTATCAGAGCATCAGTTGCGATCTAAGACAGGAGCCAAAAACAACAACAACAAGAAGAAAGTTTTGCTGGAATTGAGGTTGACATACTTAACTATGGCTGGAGATAAAGAAGATTTGCCAAGAGGGTTAAGTTTGGAACAAGCACAGGTCATGGGCTTACAACGATCTCATGCTGAGATTCGGGATGAGATGACTGGAATTCGTGAACAGTTGAATACCCTTATGCAAAGGATGCAAAGAAATAATTTTCAACCCCAACCGAGGCAAGCACTTAGGGTGCCACGAAATGATATTATAGAAGCTGACGAAGATCCAAATGGGGATGATGAGGCTGATGATAGGGTCAGACCAAGAAGGCAGAATTATAATCCTCCTAATGGTCTCAAACTTAAGATTCCACCGTTTAGAGGAAGTAGTTCACCTGAGGAATACTTGGAGTGGATTCAGAAGGTTGAAAAGGTGTTTGAATGGTATGAATATTCTGAAGAAAGGAAGTGCAAGGTGGCAGCACTTGAGTTTACAGATTATGCTCTTTTATGGTGGGAAAACGTAAAGATTCAGAGGAGAAGGGATGAAGAGGAGGAGATTGCAACATGGGCAACTATGAAAAGAGTGATGAAGAAGAGATTTGTTCCTGATTACTATAAACAGGAGCTATACATCAGACTTCAGACTTTGCGACAGGGATCTTTGACTGTGGAAGAGTATGTGAAAGAGTTTGAATTGCTGCAGATTCGATGTGAATTAATGGAACCTCAAGAGCAAACAATAGCTAGATTTCTTGGAGGGTTGAGGAAGGATATAGCTAATGTTGTTGAGTTACAACCGTACATCTTCCTTGAGGAAGTTATAAAGCTTGCAACCCGAGTAGAGAGGCAGCAGAGACGAGGAGGTGTCCGAACTAGTGTAACTACGTCAAGCGCGACAAGGGCTGTTTCTACGCCTACACGAACATGGAGCACGCCTAAACGAGATGAGAAGGTGGAGTTTAGCAAGGGGAATACCAGTTTTGATTCTTTGAAGGGAAAGGAGAAGGTGACAGAACCTCAACACCCTAGGAGGTCTCGGGACATCAAGTGCTTCAAGTGCTTGGGACATGGGCATATTGCTTCGGAATGTCCAAATAAAAGGGTGATGATTTTGCATGGGGATCATGGAGAGCTGATCAGTGGAGATGAGGTTGAAACTGAAGACGAAGATCAGGTACAAGTGGCGGAACAAGAAGAGGATTTCGAACCAGTGAAGGGAGATTTGTTGGTTGTTCAACGGGTTCTGAATGCACAAATTGACGTTAGTGATGAGCAACGCGAGAACATCTTTCATACTCGATGTCAGATTCGAGATAAGGTGTGCGGGATGATCATTGATAATGGAAGTTGCACTAATGTTGCGTCAACTACCTTGGTGGAGAAATTGGGTTTAAATACCCTTCCACATCCCAGACCCTATAGTTTGCGATGGCTGAATGAGAATGGGGAGATTCGGGTGACAAAGCAAGTTCGTGTACCTTTTTTCCATTAAAACCTATCACGACGAGGTTTTATGTGACGTTGCACCAATGTCAGCTAGCCATTTGTTGCTGGGTCGTCCATGGCAGTTTGATAAGGATGTGACCTACAATGGACGAAAGAACACTTATTCTTTTATGCTGAATGGAAAGAAGGTGAACTTGTTACCACTGAGTTCTCAACAAGTTAGAGAGGATCAGTTACGAAGCCAACAAAAAGAGGTGACATCACGAAAGGGGCTGTTGTTAGCCAAAAAAGGAGACATCAAACAAGCATTAGCCACAACAGGGCTTGTTTTCATGGTATGGGCAAAGCAACTACTACAAGTAGAAGGATTGGACTTACCAAGACAGATTAAGGAATTACTTGAAGAATTTAAAGATGTGTTTCCAGATGAATTACCTAAAGGATTACCACCTATTCGTGGTATTGAGCATCAAATTGATTTGGTGCCGGGAGCTTCACTTCCTAATAGACCAGCATACAGATGTAATCCAGAGGAAGCGAAAGAGATTCAAAGGCAGGTCGGTGAGCTCTTAGAGAAGGGCTATGTGCGAGAATCACTTAGTCCATGTTCCGTACCTACTTTGCTTGTACCGAAGAAGGATGGTACCATGAGGATGTGCATGGACAGCCGCGCTATCAACAAAATAACAGTTAAGTATCGATTTCCTATACCCAGACTTGATGATTTGCTTGATGAGTTGCATGGTGCTGCATTGTTTTCTAAAGTCGATTTGATGAGTGGCTATCACCAAATTAGAATGAAAGAGGGAGATGAATGGAAAACAGCATTTAAAACTAAACAGGGGTTATATGAATGGATGGTTATGCCGTTTGGGTTATCTAATGCGCCTAGTACATTTATGAGGCTTATGAATCATGTTTTGAGGAAGTATATTGGGCTGTTTGTTGTAGTATATTTTGACGACATCCTGGTGTATAGCAAGACCTTTGATGATCATGTGAAGCATCTTAGAGTTGTGTTTGAGACTTTGCAAGATTCTAAGTTGTATGGGAAACTCACAAAGTGTTACTTCTGTAAAGAAAGTGTCGTGTTTCTTGGATATATTATCTCTAGCAGGGGAGTTAGAGTTGATGAGGAGAAAATTGAGGCAATTCGAGATTGGCCAAAACCTGCTAGTATCACTGATGTGAGGAGTTTCCATGGTTTAGCTTCTTTCTACAGGCGATTTGTGAAAGACTTCAGCTCTATTGTTGCTCCTATGACAGAATGCTTGAAAAAAGGGAAGGAGTTTAGATGGAGTGAAGATGCGCAGAAAGCTTTCGAGCTAATTAAGGAAAAGTTGTGTACAGCTCCAGTTTTAGCACTTCCAGACTTTGCTAAAACATTCGAAATAGAGTGCGATGCTTCCGGGGTTGGAATTGGTGCTGTTTTGATGCAAGAAAAGAGACCGATTGCATTCTTCAGTGAAAAGTTAAATGGAGCGCGTTTGAACTACTCTATTTACGACAAGGAGTTCTATGCTTTGATTCGGGCTCTGGAGGTATGGCAGCACTACTTGTTGCCTAAAGAATTTGTTATACATACTGATCATGAAGCCTTGAAGTATCTTAAGGGGCAAAACAAGTTGAATCGAAGACATGCTAAATGGGTGGAGTTCATGGAGTCATTTCCTTATGTCATAAAGTACAAGAAAGGGCAAGTTAATGTGGTTGCTGATGCTCTTTCTAGGAGGTACACACTGATCTCTATGTTGAATGCAAGGCTGATGGGTTTTGAACAGGTGAAGGATCAGTATGCCAATGATTCCTACTTTGCTAATGTGGTTGCCGAATGTGCAAAGGGAGCTTGTGATGGGTTCTTTATGCATGAAGGTTACTTGTTCAAAAATGGGCAGAATGTGTATTCCTTCAGGTTCGTTACGGGAGTTGCTTGTGCGAGAGGCTCATAGTGGCGGTCTTAGTGGTCATTTTGGGGAGAAGAAGACTTATGAGCTGCTGAAAGAACATTTTTTTTGGCCCAGCATGTTACGGGATGTACACAAGGTGATTGAAAGATGTGCTATTTGCAAGAGAGCTAAAGGTAAAGAGAATGCGTATGGACTCTATATGCCACTGCCTATTCCAGAGCAACCATGGATGGACATTAGCATGGACTTTGTACTTGGACTACCGAGAACACAACGTGGGAAGGACTCAATAATGGTGGTGGTTGATCGATTCTCCAAAATGTCCCATTTCATTCCTTGTACGAAAACTGACGATGCAGTACATGTTGCTGATTTGTTCTTTCAAGAGATTGTTCGTTTGCATGGAATTCCTAAAAGCATTGTCTCTGATCGTGATACAAAGTTCTTAAGCCACTTTTGGAAGACTCTTTGGAGGAAACTTGGAACAAAGTTACTTTTCAGTACGGCATGTCATCCACAAACTGATGGACAAACTGAGGTAGTAAACCGAACTTTATCTTCTTTGTTACGAGCTGTTATACATAAGAATTTGAAGAGTTGGGATACTTGTTTGCCGATTGTGGAGTTTGCATATAATCGTAGTGTGCATGGGGCTACAAAATTTTCACCATTTGAGGTTGTCTATGGCTTTAATCCTTGTGTTCCTATTGATCTTGTTCATATTCCAATTGATGAGAGGACATCTATGGATGGAATTAGAAAGGCAGAATTGATGAAGAAACTACATGAGCAGGTTCGACTACATATTGAGGAGAAAACAACAAAGTATGCTAAACAAGCTAACAAGGGGCGAAAGATGGTCAGGTTTGAACCTGGAGATCTTGTTTGGATTCATATTAGCAAGGGCAGATTTCCAAGCAAACGTAAGTCCAAGTTGATGCCAAGAGCTGACGGTCCATTTCGTATTATAGAGAAGGTGAATGACAATGCGTATAAGGTAGATCTTCCTGGTGATTACAACATATCAGCTACTTTTAATGTGAAAGACTTATCTCCGTACTTGGATGATGATGACGATTCTGATTTGAGGACAAATCATTTTCAACCCGAGGCTGATGATGTGCATCATGGGAATTATAATCCATCTCGTAAAGCTGAATCTAATATGCAAGAGGATTCAGATGGTCCAATGACAAGAGCGAGAGCGAAACAACTACAACGGGCCTTGACGAATCAAATTGCAATGATTGAAGCTGCGTCGGAGTTAAAAATTAGCAATCAGTTTGAAATTGGTTCAAGGGTGCTTATTTGCCTACAATTGGAACTTGGAGATGGGAAAAGCCCTTAATGGTTCTTTTCATGCTGGGCTACTTGTATTTGGATTGATAATGCAAGTGAAGGAATTGATGCTGTTTTACGGTCAGAACAGTAGATGGATTTGAACCCGAATTTGAAGTCATCCAATGCATGTGAAAACAAGATTTATGTAGGTAAAATTCAAGTTCAGAACGTGATCTTTCTATATTGTCCAACCATGAGTGCATTGGACTTTTGTGTCAAAAGTTATGGCTGTTTTAAATTTCGTCTGCATATGTTTTAGAAATGTCAACAAAAAACGTGTGTTAGTTAAATGTCTACTTGCTTTATTAAAAGTCTAGTTTTTAGGCTTGACTTCTGTCATGTTGAATTCACCTAACTTTGGAGGGATGTTCCAAAGATAAATATGTATCAGAATATGAAATAAACACTTTTGGCCAAGATTTGAAAACTTAATTCAGAGAATTAAGAGTTGTTCTTCCAAATTCGTTTTGTGAAGAACCCTACCTGACTTATCACTCTTCAATCACAAAGAGTGTGGCGTCGAAATCCTAGATTGATCTTTGTGGCGTCCAGATCGACTTATCAAAGTATCATTCTAGTTTATCTCCATCTTATTTACCTTAAATCACTACAATCCAGCCTAAATACCAAAAGAAAGACAACACAACCAGACCCATCCTTCATCCATTTTCATTATAATCATTGTTGCCGATTTTCAAATCATTCACGGCACATCAATTCTTTTGTGAGGTTTATTTTTCTTTTCAATTTGCCCTTCAATTCAAAGTTTGCTTATATTTAAGGTTTGACCCTAAATAATTTGATTTTTAATTTTGATTTTAAATTTGTGAAAGATTGCATGACTAGAAGATATTAGCATTCCTATAGCGTCTTACCTGAGATAAACTACATTATTTTTTTATTATTATTATTTGTTATGGTTTAATGATGTCTATCTTTACCGACTTTCTATGGCAGATTTATTACGATGAACAAACTCTGATTTTTTAAGTCAAGAACTCGGTTTGAAAAAATAAAATATCTTTAATTATCGCTGGGGCTTCTTTTAAGGTAAAACTAGAATTTCTACTACCGTATCATTTCAAATAATATTTCAGATAAAATTCCTTGTGGATTTTATCATTATATTAGAAGTGAGTGGGTTATATTATTCACAATAATATTTTGAATATTAGCCGCATATAAGAATTTTTATCCTTACATTAAAATGAATAATAAAATTATTACCCCTAATAATATTTTGGATATTAACCCTTTTTAGGGGTTTTTTTCATTGTATTAAAAGTGAATAATATTTTCTTTACAAAAAATATTTTTTAAATGTTTTTTAAAATACAAGTCAAAATCTTTTAGAATTTTACAAACTTGTTTAAAATCCATGCAAAATATATATATATATATATATATATATAAAACATTTAAACCAAAAAAACTTTTTAACAAAAAGCATGGCAAACAAAATAGGTATTAAGCGCTTTGTCTCAAATTTGTTTTTACCCGACCTGACCAAGCTGACCGGACTATGTTGACTTAAAAATTTTTGTTCGATCATAAATTGAACAAAAAATTCTGGTTTGACTTGAAAATAACCTAAAACAAAACCAAAGCTAAAAAATAGATTAAACACCAGAAACACAAAAAATTCAAAAAAACACTTAAACAAAACGGATCAAATGCCAAAAAAATAAAGAATACCAAGAATAATAAAAAGACACTGAACCAACCAAGCAATATGAAACCTAAAACATACTTAGACTTGGTCAGAACAAAGGTACATACAAGTTGGAAATCATGCAAGGATCAATAATCTAGCATCCATTCACTTCGATAATTATCACTTAAATATCATGATTTTGTCAAGATGGGTTTCGATTCAAAACCAAAACCCTAGGATTAAAAGCAATATAAACATGTTATTAATATGAATAAATACTAGATTATTGGTTAATCATGCATAAGGAAGGGTTATGTGCAAGGAAATGAACCGGAATTGGTCCAAACCTAGGAGCTAAGGTAATGTCCTAAAAACATAAAGAACATTGCCTAAAAACCCAACAAAAAAAAAAATACCAGCCAAGGCAATCATTGCTAAGCTCGAAAATGGGTATTTTTGGCTTCTAAAATATGTTTTTTTTTTTAATCCAAACAAGTCACAATATCATACACAAACATATTTGAACAAAAAAAACCATCAAGGCATCAAAATCAAACATGGGATACCAAATCAAAAAAACATATCAACTTAAAAGTTAAAACAACTTCTATGGTCATGCAACATGGATTTAAAATTGGTTTTCTTAACTCATTTTATGCATGAACATACCCAATAAACTCAACGTAAACATTTTTGCTTTAAGATGGATAGCTTAAGTTAAACAAAAACTAAAACAAAACATTATATAACATAAAAAAAAAATTAAACGGCAACTTTAATATATCAAAAACATAAAAAGACTTCAAAAGAACATCATTAAATTAAAAAAAAATATGTATATATAGCAACAGAGAGGTGAGTGCAACATCACTTATTAAGCATTTCAAACCTCTTTTCTATGCTTGTTTTTATGTGTGTGTGTGTAAACAATGAAAGTGAGACATAAAAGACATCCTTTTGGATCAGCAGGGTATACCTAGAATAACTACTCTCTCTTAGCTTTTATTTGGGAAATTTTGCCCCTCACAAACTTACAAAGCTTAAGAAAACTTTTGTTTAGATTTTTGGACCTCTACACTTATGTTTCTTATTGATATTTCTCTTATCTTTTCCTTTTTTGCCATTTTTTTTTTTCAGCCTCTTCTTTCTTTCTTCTTTTAGGGAGGTATTTCTAGGATTTTGAGAGGTCTTGAATCCATTTACGACCTATTGATCTTCATGGAAATGTTGTAAACCCCTTAATAAGAACCTATTGAGAAGTCTTTGTATGTGAACACACGAAAAGCAAATCGGTTTTTGCATAATGGTTGCACTGTTAGGGCTGAATGAGTTGCCCAATTTCAAGGCCTCATTGAAACAATTATGATGTCATCGTTTCCTGAGACCACCTGAAGTTGGTAGAGCAGGTGCACATTTTTCATTAAGATCCAACTTTGCTCAATTTAAAGGTCAACAGCTCCACATTCATTCACTTAAAATTTCTATTTGATCAACCAAAACTATCAAAACAGAGATGCAAACTAACGAATGACATGTCATTCACTTTCTTTTTATTAAGTATGAACGATGCATCGTTCAAGGTTCTTAATTTGGGATTGAAAATTTTCAATTGAGCCCTTATTCTTCCAATTGCTTTTGATTGTACTCGTAATTGCCTCCAGACTTTTAATTTCATGCAATTTCACCCTTGTCAAACTCAATTATTAGCTTTAAAGTTGACCATTATTTTCATTTTAGTCCTTAGTTCTAAATTTGTGCATTTCAACTCTCAATTTACCAAGAAACTTTTAATTTTTTTAATTTGACCATTGATTTGATCAATTTCAGCCTCTACATTCACACATCTTTTCTAGTTTGGTTCTTGGTTTAAGATTTCTTCAATCAAATCTCTAATTACCCGTCAAAATTTAATATTTATGCAATTAAACTCTTGATTTGATCAAATTAACTCTTAAAAATTACAATAGACTAAACCTTGAAAAATCTAATTGAGTCCTTAAACATTTAATTTTGAATTTTTATCCTCAATATCAAATTTTTCAATCTTGTATATTTTGATATTTCTCAACCAGTCTTCAGCAATTTTGTAGGTGTTTTGGTATATATTCTTCTCACTGATATATATTTTTTATTTTCTTTCAAAAAAATTTCAATTCTTTTATTTTTTATTATTTTATTTATGTGGAGCTCCTATATAAGTAACACCAATACATCAAAATAATTAAAAAAAAACTTAAAAAATATTAATTTAATATTTTTGTTTACAGATGCATTTTTAAAAACATCTAATTAAAACAATGCTATGATTGTTTGTGTGCGTGTCTCAAGAGAGAGAGAGAGAGAGAGAGAGAGAGAGAGAGAGAGATTTTTAAGATGGAGCCAAAAAATCTTTTCATGGGCGATATTGGCGTCAAATCCTGCATGCTAATCAACTAGGCAACAATGGCAGGATTATATTGAGAGGGGGGGCAAAAGATAACAGTAAACTCTGCTAAATCCATCAATGGCATATGTTCATGAAAAGAAAATTATATATAAGACAATATTTGTGTTGTCAACTTCATGAGAAAGCAGCGATCGAGGGCTAGCTGCCTCCAAGACAAATGAATTCTCAACACAGATGGCATAAACACCAGCTAGCTACTACTTTTCTTTTTCTTTTCTTCTCTTTTGTAGCTTGAATGCCACAGCCTGCTGCAATTACAGCGATATTGCTAATTTGTTGCGTTTACCTTCAGTACCTGCTGCAATCCTGCTGCAATTACAGCAATATTGCCAATTTGTTGCGTTTACCTTCAGTACCTGCTGCCTGTCAGCATTCAGCCCCGACCATTTCTGTAGAGATCTCCATCATAGCTCCACCACCAAACCCATTAAATATTGCTCACCAAGCAACACCTGCAACTGTAGCACACTTGCATCGGTGCTTTTTTCCTCTCTTTTTCACAACTTGTACTCTTTTTCTTTTTTTTTTGAGTTAGATTTATTATTGATATATATGTATATATATACACTGTCATTTCATTTCATTTTTTTTTATAAAAAGATGCTGTGATTAATTAAATTAAAGGCTATTCTCATAAAAAAAAATGTATAAAGTAAAGCCTTTTGTTGCTGGTGTTCTTTCTTTCCCTTTTTTTTTTTTCTAAGAAAGCAGGTGGAAAATCAATATTATTATTATTGCCTAACGAAAAACTGTCCCGTCACGCCCATGAAACAAATTGGATGGAAATAAACGAGAAATATATCTTTTTTATTATTTATTTGGGATGTCCGAACTAGTTTATACATACTTCAATTAATGTTTATAAATTCTAAAATTAATAACTATTTAAATTTCTAGCAGGTATTAATATTAACAATCAAATAAAACTACACATAACAAGAAATATACATCTTTGCCATTGCCAGTCACGAGTCTCCATCAACGCACATGCTACCTTATCACTGTGACCACCTGCCTAAAAGACAAACAGCAATTAATTACAAGTCATTAAACCAAACAAGTAGGTTTGCTGAGCATTAAATTGTGTTGGGTTTAAGGAAATATCATTTCTAATATTTTTTCAAGTTAAAAATGATTTTAATCGCGCAGACAAATATAGCTTGATTAATATTTCTCACCCCATAATTTTTTTTATATTTCCTCTCCGTGTATAAAATCAAGAACCATGCAAGTGTTCGCAATCTAGTTGGGAGTACTGCTGTCTCTTTACGCGACCTGTGATTAGGGCAAAGAGGGATCCACCACAGAAGTTGCTTTCAAGCTTGCTACTGGTCTATAAAATCCTCAAGAACACCAGATCCATCCACTACAGTTAATTAACCAGATGGAGTTTATGATCATGGAAAATAAATGGGAATGCCTGAGTTAGATAGGGTTTATTGCTTGCATTGAAAGAAATCTTGAAGCAAGGCAGGGGATTTACTCATCAGAAAGGAGAGGAGTCTCCTTTCTGCACCTCGCTTTTCTGACGACGGACACAGGGTTGGTGGCGGGCACCTGTCTCTGTGAATTTATTAATTTGACTCTGCATTTGCATACAGTAGAGGAGTCGAGTCCTTTGTGCGAAAACATCATATGGGCCATTGATGTTGTTTGCAAGTTGCATGCATCTGCAAGTTGGGAAACGTATATTGATCCTCCATATATACACGTGTATCAGCCTGGAACGTTAAGTTTTTCCTCTCTTTTATATTAAAAAAATATTTTTTTTTTTTAATAGGTGAGGTGATTTTTATTATTTTCTAATAATATCAGATGTGATTTCTATCTATTCTCATTATATTTATCTCTCTCTCCCTCACTCTACCATGTTATAAATATTTAGTAGTTATAGCGTGAATGTTATAAAAAAAAATTTATTTATACTGATGTATCTCATAAGTTTCATATACAATTAATGACAAAATTTACTATGTTAATAAATACCTCTTGGAAGGCTATTATATGACACACATTATCTTCAACGCTATTTGTAAAAACATTAATTATATTACGTTATCTAAATCTCTCATTCGAGGACTATAATGATATTATTATCCCATATCAACTAAAAAATAAAAGTTTTTAATAACTTGTATAATACAAGGGTTACTTCTCTCTCTAAAAGATATTTTTTCAAGAATAAATTTTGTTATATTGCTGAACTCATATCAATTAAAATAATATCTTTTAAAGGATCTATCATATATGAATATCAATATTATTATCATTATAATATTGCAAAATCTAAGATAAGAAAAACAATAATCCGTGAAAGGATTTTAAAAGTGCATCAATCTCCCATAAAATATAATTTTATGTTGTTCACCTTGAAAAAAAAATCCAGAAATTCTTAATTAAAGTCTCCACTTCACCATCAAATATATATATATAAAGCATACACTATCTTCTTTTTCAGCTATACTTATGGTGAATACGAAGGACAGGTTACATCCAACCATGTAACTCCTAACATTTTCTTTCATTGTATATATTAATCATTCGAAATCTTGCACTACTTAATGTCCTTCCAAGAAAAAAAATTGCTTTTGTCTCTATGCAATTCAACAACATTAAATTAAATATTTATTTTATTGCAAGGTACAGCTTAATTTATTCTGTCAATATTGTCAAGGTTCTCTTTCAACGCATGCAAGACAATGATGTTAGATTGGCCATCGTGCTCGTCTCGAGGAAACTCTTGAAATCGGTCCAAGTGTGTGAATAACAAGCAACAACATGCATTAATTTCTCAAATAAAGAATGAAATTAGGGCTAGCTAGCCACCTAAAATGAGAGATCTCAACAACTAAAATGAAATCGTGAGATGTGAACATTTCTTCACATCTCATTAAGGTTTGGTACGTACAGCTATATATATATGGTTCTTAATTGTTCCTTCTTTCTATTTTTATCTTTTAATCATGGGAGGGAAGAACTGAAAATGAAAGAAGAGAGAAAAAGTCGACTCTCTAGATGAAAGCTTTAATCAATAAAATGGTTAGCTGAAAGTCAGCTTAGATAATTGGATTTATTAATTTCTCAAACTAATTTAGGTTCTGAATTTAAAAAATGGTTGTATGCCAAAAAAAAAAAAAGTTCTTTGAATGATCTGCCTGAATTCAATAAGAGTTGGTGTCCTAATTCAATAGGAGTTGGTGGCAATAAGAGTTGGTTTTAGTAATAGTTTTTAGACCCGATTCAGTCCAAAACCCGGGTTTCAGGTTTTAACTAGGTTGTCTATGTCAATTTTAAAAAAAAATTAAAATGAATTCGTTTTAGTAAAAAAAACAAAAAAAAAAATTACAGGTTGCAACTGGATTTTTGACCAAGTTGCCGGGTCATATTGGATTTTTTCTTCCCCTGTTTTTTTAGCCCAGGTTGACCTGCCGGACCGGATCAGGTTTCAAAACTATGGTTTTAGTACTTACTAAAAAAGACTATATATATTGAAAGTAAAGTTATATATTAAGTTTAACATATCCCCTTTGATCTTTTCTTTTCTTTTTTTTATGTTTTTCAGAAACATGTTCCTATCAAGTTTAAATCATACCAATATGAAAATATCAAGAACATTTTAATTTAGAAATGCAAATATGTTATCCCCGTAAACATGTTTATGATGCGGGTTGGATTTAAACTCAATTGCTAGACTCTGAAAGAGTTATTAATGTTAATTAAGTATTTGAATGGAAAACTATTTTTTTTCTAAGAGAAAAAAGACATACTCACCCCAAATTCTATTTTAAATTTATGCATTTTTTATTTTTTTTTTATATTAAAGGTTAATTTTTTCTTGTCAAGAATGAATGATTTTTATTTTTGTAAATACATCATGCAAATAAATTCTCTCTATATCAAATATAAAACAAAAAAAAATAGAATAATATCTTTGAAATATTATAAACTTATAAATAATTAAAATCAATAGCTACTATTTAAAAAAGGTTAATAAAAAATTAAAAGATTAGATAGAGAGTATTAATTAAAATTTAAATAAAACATCAATGCAAAGTAAACAATACTAAAAAAATATCTATTTTTCACAAAAAAAAATATTGAAAATAAAGTTATTAAACTCAATACAACTCATTATCTGATTATAGATCTAGATCACAGAATTAATATCATTTCAATATTTATTTTTTTAAAAATAATGTTATTTTAAAATATATATATATATATAACAGGATTTTGATCGGATCAATCAAGTTTTACCATGTTATTAATTCTTATTTAATTTAATTTTAAACACAATTTCAACTAATTATAAGCTAATTATAGGCCAACAAGTCACCAAATTAACGTTAAACTAGCAAGTTTAACAATTATGATCGAAAGCAAACAGTAATTTGTGGCATAAATTGCCATGGATAGGACCATGCTCGAGTAATAATCAAGGACAAATTTTTAATTGATCATGGCATGTAGTATGCTTCATTTTCCAGATCCAATACTTGAAAAGGAAAAGGAAAATAACATTGTTCTGGAGGGCCCTTCTGGGCCAACTCTCAAAAATGCAAACTTAAGGAAAGCCCAAGATCTTCATAACCAAGCCTCTTGGTCGTGGCTGGCCCACGGTCCACGAAAGGGCGAAACTCGACCTCTGGGTTCCCAGATTTTTAAGCTACCTTTTTTCTTTAATTTAGTCCTTGTTCTTTTTTGTCTTCTCATGATTAGACATTGTGCTTTTGTTACATGCAATTAAGTCCTTCTTTCATTTTTATTTTTTTTATCATGATTTTAAATGAGATATCAATGGTTGAGTCTATTATTTGGCATAGGAGACTACAAAAGATAGAATGTAAGTACTGCAGAGATACAATGCCATCATTTTGTTCATCTTCTCTAAGCTCCTGTTATTAGTTTATTTTAGATCAAATCTTGTTTGCTATATACAAAAAAACTAGAATGCCTAGGAGAAACACTGTAGATCCACTCAGATTTTACTGCGTTCTCATTTTGTGGTTTTTTTTTCATTTTTGTCTTCTACCTTTTATTTTTTACAATTTCATCATTTTGTCTGCAAATTAAAAGGAAATTACTTCAAATTCGTTGAGGAATGACAAGATTAAAAGAAAAGGAACTCAAGTCAAAAAAGGCAGAGAAAATACATTTATCTCTTGAATGATGTAAAGAAATTCATGATTTTTTTTGTGTTCGAAAAATAGATTAATTCAACCCCTTTTTTCATGTTCTTTTATTATTATCCATTCAATAAAAAATTAATTATAATAAAAGAAGTTATTAAATATAATAGAATTAATTATTTATGTTGCGAGATTGTATATCTTAATATATATATTTATTTTTTTAATTTTTTAATTTAGCTTTTGGTTATAGTCAATGATTATTTTTGCATTTATTATCACATATAATTTTTTATTTAATTAATTAAATACATGTATAAAAAGTTAGAAATTTGCTGTTAGAATTTTTTTAAAAATATCAAAAAAACA
Source organism: Populus alba (assembly GCF_005239225.2). Classification (NCBI taxonomy): domain Eukaryota; kingdom Viridiplantae; phylum Streptophyta; class Magnoliopsida; order Malpighiales; family Salicaceae; genus Populus; species Populus alba. Next base: position 2,229,552 of record NC_133295.1, read on the forward strand.
CATTGTAAATGCTTGTGCAACTTTTATTTTTTACATAAAAAAAAATTAACCAAAGTCCACGGTCAAAATATGGGCCCCGGAGCTAGCCATGTCTAGCTTATTCAGATTTTCATCTGGAGATCCAAGGTTTTAGAATATGTTTGGCAATGTGATAATGGTTATTTTTTAAATAATTTTTCATGCTGAAATATATGTTAATGATATTTTTTTATTTTTTAAAAATTATTTTTGATATCAGCACATTAAAATGATCAAAAACATACAATTCATGTTAAATTTTAACAAAAAAAAATTAAATTTTTTTTGGAACGCGATTTGCACCGTATTCCCAATCAGTCTCTAATATTATCTAAATTAAAGAATCTTTATAGAGAGAGGGGGGTAAGTTACAATTAACTTATGAGAAATGCATGTATTTTGATTAGAAGATGAACATGAATGAACTCTCTGTTGCCGAGCCTTGAAGAAAATTAATTGTGAAAAAAAAATATTATTAGCATGGTATTTTAAAAGGAGAAGATCCCCACCATGCTTGCACATAACTGTTTAAGTTATGCTACATTAATTTTAAGATTCATGCCCAGAATCACAATCTCCAGGCCCAGTAGAAATGAAGACATAATAGCTTACCTTAAAAATACCATTGTTTTGAAACTTAATCAATGAATATCATGAGAGGATCAACTAAATTTATTTTTAAAAAATTAAAATGATATCATGTTAATAATAAAAAAGATTTTTAATAAGGTTTTATTTGAATTGATCACTCCCAAAACAACTCTAGTTTTTTTATTGGATTAATTCAAGGTAATTTTTTGGATTCTTGATAGCAGACCTTGCCATCGTTTCAGCAATAAGAGAGAGATGCTTGTGAAAAGTATATGATGTAAATAATAAGCCTTGAAAGGCAACTAAATAACGAGGGCAGAATATGATTTTCCTGTACTTGCCAGAAACGTAGACAGGCCATCTTACTGTTTAAGCAATAATATCATAAGAAAGTCTTGGTGTAAACAATTATTTATGGAAACAATATTAAGATTGGATAAAAAAAAAACAAATCTCAATTTCATTAGCCTTTAAGAAATATTAAATTATAAGAACTTAGCCGACACATTTAATTATTATTTTTAAATGAAGTCTTGTTATGTGAGTAGACCACGACTTCATTCGAGCTAGATTTTTAAAATTTTATTTGAGAGTTGACATATTGTTACCCAATCAAAAACATAAATTATCTAATTCTAAGAAGTGTAGCTTAATATGTTTGAATATGAGTTTATTTTTATAGATTATTAGTTTGAGTATCACAAACCTCAAGATCACTAAAGACTTATATAGTTATTAACTTCAAGGTATTAAAAGATTAGTCGAGATAGGTATAAACTAACTCAAATACTTACAATTAACAAAAAAAAAACCTAGATTACCTCATATCTCAATCAAAATCTATTAACAAAGCGTTTAATGTTTTTGGTCAACCAAGCAACCATTTAATGATAATTGAATTATTTTACTGTGTTGAGAATAATAAAAGCTCATTAAAGGTAGTTTTATATATGTTTTTTTAATTTTAAATGTAAATAAGTTATTTTATCGTGTAAAAAAAATGTGAAGATTACTTTTTCCAACCAATTAATTGTATAAAAAAAAAACTATATTGTTTTCAGGTTGATGGATTTTATTTGAGAAATGTAAAATAATCATTTAACTGTGAGAAAATCCATGATGAACTGTTTGGAAAGTGTAGTTGTAGTTGTTTTTTAAAGTATTTTTTACTTATAAATATATCAAAATAATATATTTTTTTATTTTTTGAAATCAGCATTTCAAAATAATCTAAAAACATTAAAAAAATGTTACTTTAAAGTAAAAAAAATAATAATTTTTTTTAGAAATATTTTTAAAATGTAAAAACAAACCGTGTACAATATATAGTAAAAAGTTGAACTTTTTTTATTTTTGTTTTTTTAACTTTTTTTAGTTTTTTATTTTTATTTTTTAAATGTAATGGCTAAATCTCTTACAGAATAAATAAACAAACAACACTTTCTCTTACAGAATAAACAAACAAACATGCCTTAAAAGATAGCTAAATCACCTGTGAATTTCTTGTACCTGCCAAAAACGTATACAGACCATATGACTGTTTAGGCAATAATATCATTAAAAAAATCTCATTAAGATTGAAAAAAAATAAAAACAAATGTTAATTTCAATAGCCTTTAAGCACATGAAATTACAAAAACTTAGTTGATGCGCTTAATCACTAATTCACTATTATTAAATTCAGTTTGACATAATGAGTCTATATAGAAATTGGCTCGGCAAAAAAAAATTATTTGGTATATTTTTTTTTTTATGTTTTATTATTATTTTAATATATTGATATTAAAAATAATTTTTTAAAAAATAAAAATATATTATTTTAATATATTTTTGAATAAAAAATATTTTAAAAAATAACTATTTATACGTTATCTATATATACCAAGCTATCCTATTAAGATCACAATGAGAATAATGATGATTTTTTATCAAATTAGATAATGAGGTTTAATTCTTTATTATTATTATTTTAGATGAAATATTTTAATTTATTTTTCTCTAAAAATGAATATACAAATTACTAAACGTGCTATTATCTGTGCTTAATATTTTTTTTCTAAACATATCACAGAGCCTCCAAACATTGAGGTATGAACATTTACAAGGTTTGGTATTCTCACCTCAATTTTTATCATGTAGTTTTACTTCATCAGGAATATTAAAATCTTAAAATAAACAATATGAACTTATAGATTGAGGGATGATATGCATAAATTAATTCATTAATGGATTCGTGCACTTGTCAATGGTTTTATGGGATTGGAAAAAAGCAAAATTCAAATATAAACCCATAATTTTTAGATCTAGCCCGATCTCAAGCCTAGAATCAGAGTTTTGACTGGATCGTCCAAATCAATTTTGTTTTTAATCAAAACGGCGTTGTTTAGTAAAAAACAAAATCAATGGGTTGCAGCTAGGCTTTTTATCGGATCATCGGGTTATACCGACTTTTTCCACCCTATTTTTTCTTTAACCCGACCTGGTTCTAGTCCTGGGTCAGCTGGCTCCCGGATCAACCTGTCAAACCAGACAAGATTTTAAAATTATGCATAAACTTGTATGATATTAGGTATCCAAATTATCATTCTATAATAATAAAAAAATAGTTTTTATTTAGAATAAATTAGGGGTGATCATTTTCGGTTCGGTTGATTTTTATTTTCTCAATTTAATTAATTTTTTAGTTTTTTTTTATCCTAAAAAAAAATCATTTAGAGAAGCCAGACAAGTATGGGCCCACAATCTATCACTATTGTCCAGTCCTTTCTATCCCTATTCCCTACCCACAAACACTTCGTCATTTTCACTTCTATTATTTCTGGAATCTAGTCCAGTACTCATTTTCACGGCCACCATTTATTGAATTTCAAGCGTGTCGCTAATGTTGTGGATGCATGGTACTTTTTTTTTTTTTGAAGAATATTTCAATTAAAAATATATTCAAATAATATTGTTTATTTTTTAACATTAATATATTAAAATTATTAAAAAAACATTTAAAAAATAATTTAAAAAACAATTACATATAGTAAAAAATAATTTGAAAAACATTTTAAATTGATATAATTATATATATCTTCAATTAAAAAAAAAACAAAGTATATTTGTTTTTTAAAAATATTAAATTAATATTTTTTTAAATATTTTTTTGATGTGTTAATATTAAAAAAAAAAAAATTATTTTAATATATTTTCAAGTAATTTTTTTTTTAAAGTATCATGTACCACAATATCAAAATATACTTAATTCGACTGAATAAACTTATCCCATAACTGAGGCCAGATGTAAAAAAAAAAAAAAAATCAATTTGGTGTTTATTTTATTTGATCTTTTATTCTATATTTTTAAAATGAAAATGTTTTGATTGTTTTAAAAATATATTAAAAATTAACTTATTTAGTCCATTATACAAGCATTGCATCATGTGTCCATAGGCCGGGCATCCTTGTCGGTTGATGATAAGGTGTGTTTGGAAATGCGTCCAACCTGTGTTTTCAAAAAAAATTTAATATTTATTATGTTTTGAATTATTTTGTTGCACTGATTTCAAAAATAATTTTTAAAAAATAAAAAAACATTATTTTAATGTATTTCAATATGAAAAGCACTTTGAAAAGTAACCGCGACCAAACTCCAAAATATACCCTCATTATGATCTCACGGTAGGATGGAGAACGTGTTTGACAGTGGTTAAAATATTATTTGTGTAAAATTTAAATTTTTATTTTTTATATTTTTTTAATCATTTTAATATTTCCTAAAAAAATAATTTATTATAATTTTAAATAAAAAAACATTTTAAAATATAACATCTACTACGGTCCTAAACTGCCAATAACAAATCCATGGATTTACTTCGAGAGTCATGTTCACAACAAATTGCAGTAATCGTCCCATAAAATTAAAAATCAGGGAAACCTCAATGTAGATGTCCTCGATTTATGCACCCATTCTCCGTTGTTTTCTAAACTTAAAAATTTTATCAATTTGGTCCCAAACTTTTCAAAGTAAATATTCACTGGCTTTTTCACTCGAATTTCTCAATGCTACATCGTTTTCTTGCATGGAATATACAACATCAGATGGAAAACACTAACAAATTGATGAAAAAAACTTATTGAGAAATGTAGTAATTGTCCAAGACCTAATTGATAAAATATATAGGTTCTATACAAAGTTAGGGACTAAGTTGAGATTTTTTTTAAAAAATATAAATGCATTGAAAATGACCAACTATGTGAGCCCACAAAAAAGTTAATGTCGGTGTAGAGTTTACGCAATGTCTCCATTTACATTCATTTATCAATTATATGTTTGAAACCAAAGAAATCTATAATGATAGCCTTTGTTAAAGTTAGTGTAGGTTTGGCAGGTTAGGTGGTTTTTTTTAAAGGTATAATTTTTTTAAAAATATAAATTATATTTTTAAAAGCTAAAAATATATTTTTTTATATAAATCCCGTAAAAAAAACCAAAATCACCTCCAAATTAAACACTCGCTTATACTACTAGCTTGTGTTCGGAATAAAACATGTGGTGGGATATATAGAATTGTTTGGTATTACAGATTTTTAAATTATTATTTGTAAATAAAAAATAAAATCTTTTTATAATTATTTTTAATAATAAGTTGGTTAACCTTATAAAGTTTAAAATCTTTAAAAGCAGTCATGATTGGGTCCTTTATTTTTTTTTAATTTTTTTATCTTCATCATATCTTAATCATATCAATGAATTCTTAATCAAAACATTTCTTTGTTTTTAGTCAACAAAACTGTTAAGTAGTCACGTGAACTCACGTGACATTAATTTTTTTAAATATTTTCAATGAACAATGTGAAACATATAAAAAAAAACATAATCTCTTACATTTTTCCAATGGTTGTGAAACGAAAAATTTAGTAAATTCATGAATTTTAAACGGGAAAGAGAGAAATTATACAATTTTCTTATAATTATTTAGATAGTTTTTTGAGAATATGATAATAATTATTTTTTAAGTGTTTTTTGCTAGGAAATGTATGAAAATAATATATTTTTTTATTTTTTTAAAAAATTATTTTTAATATAGCACATAAAAAAAATAAAGCAATTTTTAAAAAAATCACAAAACACTATCTTAACTAAAAAAACAAACAACCCCTTAATCATTCTATTGATTTAGACTGACCAAAGGATTCTATTGAGAATTAATTGATGCCGGGGACATTTTTGGGGTTTGCCCTAGCAAGTTCTTGGTAGGCCATGGTTAAAGAAAGAAAAGGCAAATCACGATAAAAAGAGGCATGTACTTTGGAGAAAGAGATGACCGGAAAACATTAACAAAAATAGATGAAAGATACCTTTGTGTTATTGGTTTTCAATAAGAATTAGATAAAATTTAATTTTTTAATGTGTTGATATAAATTTTTTTTTTAATATATTTATAAATAAAAAATATTTTAAAAAAATAACAATAAATCAAGATTGGGGATATTTTTAGGGTTTCCACTAACAATTTTTATGTAGGCCATGGTTAATAAAAAAAATATACAAATCACGGATAAAAAGAGGCATGTGCTTTGGAGAAAGAGATGCTTCGGAAAACACTTATAAAAATTAATGAAAGATACTTTATTTGATATTGCGTTTTCAAATAGGAGTTAAAATAACTTTATCGTGATTGTGCAAGAACTAATTGATAAAATATATAGGTTCTAGATCCAATCGAGAATAATTATATAAAGTTTGGGATTAAAGGGGTGTTTGTTTATCTAGTTATGCATGTTTTTAATTTTTTTTTATTTATTTTTGTTGTTTTAGATTATTTTACATGTTAATAATAAAAATAAGATTTTAAAAATAAAAATTAATATTTTAAAATAAAAAATTCTTAAAAAAACACATAAAACAATATGCAGGCTCGAGATTTCCATAAATATACATTGAAAAATGACCTGTAATGTGAGCCCACAAATGTCAATGTCAACTTTATCCTTTGTCCGTTCCAGCATTCATAAGTGTAACTTTACTGTCAGTCATATGTTTTGAACGAAGGAGAATCTCATTACGATAAATCTATGTGGTTGAGAATGATTGTAGTTGTTTTTTAAATAATATATTTTTTTTTTTAAAAAAATTATTTTTAATATTAATATATTAAAATGATTTGAAAATATTAAAAATATATTAATTTAAAATTAATAAAAAAGTAAAATAATTTTAAATTTTTTTAAAAATACTTTTAAAATATAAAAACAAATATACTCAGTTAAAGTTCCACATTAACTTTTGTGTCGAGATTAAGATAACATTTTATATTTGATATGATTATTTTATTTAAAAATATATTAAAATGATATATATTTATTTCTTTAAAATTTATTTATGGGGACTTTTTTGGGACAGGCCAAGGCTAAAAAAAACAGAAGAAGAAAAAAGCACCCCACGATAAAAAGGGGTACGTTGCTTTGGAGAACATGGATGCTCTGGAAAACAGAAAATTTTTCTTAGCGGGGAAGGAAAACTCCAAGGCAACCGCCAATAAATAGAAAATGGAGATTTAGGAATTTTTTATTTATTTGAATTTAAACAAAATCTCAACAAAAACGTCTCTTCCATTCAATTTTATGTTTCAGCTTTATTCCCCGTTAGAGTGCTACTAAAAAAATATTTCTTTCATATTTTTTTAAAAATAATTAATATATTGGCTACTACATTACAATACCACACATAAATAAGTGGTTTGAATTACTTTATGTTATAAAAGAGAGATTAATATATAAATAACGAATAATAAGAAAATCACGGAGTTTTATGAGATTTTTTTCATATTTATATCTTTTGCTCCTTAATACATCTAAGAAGTAATTATTAATAATTATTTTTAAATTAATATAAAATATCTTCAAATTAACACAAAAATATGATAAGACATGACTAAGTGCACATAATTATTACGCAAACTTGGAATGAAAAAAGAGACAAATGATTATTCAACCATTGATGATATCCCTAAGTGGTTAATTTTACTTTTTCCCAAGATTTCCTCTTTGCTAACATACGCACTGTGCGCCTAACATCTTATCCATTTTCCAAAATTTCCTTTTCACACGTGGCTTCATAGTGCAGTTTTGTCTCATAAGCCCAAACAGGACCCAAACACGAACTAATTTTCATAGTAGTCCCTAAAGCTATGAATTGCTATAGAGGAGTCTCTGAAGTATCATAAAATAATAAAATATTCTACTGTATCCTAAAAAAATATTCCTATTTAATAAACCAATAACGTCAAATATTTTACAAAATATCATGAAGAATAATAATAAGGAAATTACACAATGGACCAGTCAAAAACAATCTAGCAAAAGTTATTATTTATAAGACTCCACCTAAGGGTCGATTTGGACTAAAGATGTAATTTATGGGTTAGATAATTTAAAACGCTTCAACGGGTCTCCTTAATTTATGATTTTTTTTAAAAAACTTCTAAAATAATATTGTTTTGATAAAAAATACAAATCAATTCAAAATAAAACCTAATCTTACCCATGTTTTGAATTGACATGTCGTTAATCCACAATACACAATTTTATAATTATGTCGTCAAATATTTCATTAAACCTGTTAAAAAAAATTAAAAATTTATAGATTTATTCTTTATCTAATGACATTTAAAGGAAGTAACACTTTGCGCGCTCTAACTATTTTTTACTTAACACACGCTCTCTTTTCCTAACAGTATTTAGAGTGCATTTGTTTAAGTGATTATGCTTTATTTTTTTTAAATATATTTTTATTCTAAATAATTTTTTAATTTTTAATATTAATTATATTTTTTTAAAATAAAAAATATTATTTTTATATATTAAAAAAATATATTTTTTAAAAATAATTATTATAACAATAACAAACACCACTTTAACATAAGATAAAAGTTGCTTTTCACTTTTCATTAAAATAATAATTTTATTTTTTATTTTTTAAAATTCAATTTCCGTATAAACATATTAAATCAATAAAAAACAAAACAAAAAAAAAAATCAAAAATTTTCAAACAAACACAACCTTCTTCTCGTCATCTTCCTCACAACTAGTATATTCTCTACTCTCTCACTCCCTTCAGCTCCTCTTTAACACGCATTTTCTGTTTCTCACTCTAAAAAAACCTAAATTTTCTGACCAAATTCTACTCCCCGCCTTAACGGAACAAAGAGAGTATAGCACTCTCTCTTTTTCGACTCTTTAAAGATAACAGAAACGTTGTCGTTCTTCATGGCTTTCTCTTCCTCTCTCGATGGCTGATGCTTTACAGCTCCAGGAACACTAGCACGGAGTCTTGATACAGAGAGAGAAAGAAAGAATTGTTTTAGTTAATTTTATTAGCTTCTTGAACGTTCCGTTCTGCTTCCCTCTACGCATGTATGTTTGTGTGATGAATGTATGATTTTATTAGTAGTTTCTACGTATGTATGCATGATGTGTGGGTTTATATAAGTATGCATGTATGTGCTTTAACTTATCAGTCACGCTACAAACGTACGAAGACAGAGAGATAGAGGTTGGTTTTTAGTAGCTTTTTTAAGGTTTCAATATTTGATTTTTTTTAATTTTTATTCTTCTTGGACAATTTTGGGTTTTTTTTTGTGTTTTTCTTTTTATTTAATGGTAGGTATAGTAAATGACAGTCAAAGGTTTGATTTTTTTTTTTTTAAATATTCCCTTTTCCTGGATTATGGGCCTTTTTGCGTGTTTAGTTTTTTTTTGTTTTTTGAATTTCATGTTATATATAGTGAATAACAATAAAAGATTTGATTTTTTTTCTTCAAATTTTCCTTTTTCTTGGATAATTTTGGGTCTCGGGTTTTTTTTTTTTTGAGTTTCATGGTAGATATAGCAAAAAATAGTCAAAGATTGAATTTTTTGGACAAATTGATTTTTAAACAGAGAGAGAGAGAATGATTTGTAAACTTGATTTTGTTTGAATTTTTCTTTCTCTTGGACAGATTTTTTGTTACTTGCTCAAGAGATTTTTTTTTTTGGACAGAGTTGGGTAAGATGGAAGTGAAGCCGAGTAGAAAGAGACAGTTGGAATTGGTGCCGCATGGTGGTGGTGGTGGTGGTGGAGGAGGAGGAGGAGGAGGAGGAGGAGGAGGAAGTGAAGGGGGGGTGGTTTACAAATTCAAGATTTTGTTACCGAATGGAATGACTGTGATTGTGAGACTGACTGATCCGAAACCTGAAATGTGGGTGCAAGACTTTATTGGTTTGGTTAAACGAGAATATGCTGTAGCTCAAAGAGATTCATCACCTTTGATGAAAAAGAAAAGAACTTTGAACTGGGAAAGTGAAAGTTGGTTTGTGGAGGATGGAAATGGTAATTTAATGAGGCAGAGGCTTAAGTTTAAGTCTTTCAAGCCGCATAAATGCCACATCCTTCGGCTTCACGTGAGTGACATTGTAGTTTAATTGAAGTGCTTATTCATCTTCTGTTTTGTTGCTAAGAAAGAAAGAACTAGTGGTTAATTAATGATGGATTTGCTTTCTTTTTTTTTCTTTTTTTCCTGGTGAAATTAGGATGGATCCGCTGAGGTTACTGATACTTTTGAGGTTAGTGGTGTTTGTGGTGCTTGTTTTGATTATTTAAGTAATTGGTTACATTTGGAAGGGTTCTGGTTAGTTTTGTGATGATGGATTTAAGTTGGCTTTTGTAGAACATGTGGGATTTGACTCCTGATACCGAATTACTTAGGGAGTTGCCAGAAGAGTATACCTTTGAGACCGCACTTGCTGATTTAATTGTAAGTTTGTGGAATAATTGTGAGAATGAATTGGATCTTGTGCTACTCTTTTTTTGAGTAGTGAACATGGACTCTGCTTTTCATTTTCTAGGATAATTCCTTGCAAGCAGTATGGTCTGTTGGTGAAAATGGGAGGAAACGGATCAGGTATGTCATTTTGTTATTTATTAATTTTTATTTTTTCTTAATTTATGCCATCATTTGTGTAAGCACCTCCCCAGTTGCTTCTGTATGGGAATTATGTTAGGACTCAAATGGCTAGTAATCAAATATTTTCAAAAACTATTGTTGTCATTTTAAAAGCTTTCACCAGTATTGATGAATTACTCTGTGATGACAGTTAAATGATAGCAAAGCCACCTTTTAATCCATTGTTAAATCCATCATTTAAAGTATCTGTGGTGATTGTTCAGGAGTTTTTCCAATAGTGTAAGAGAATTCTGTTTCTGAACAGAAAGCTATTCTATGACATTTACCATGTAAAAGGACAAGTGTGACAGTTTTTTAGTTGCATCTGTGTGGTGTTTTATTTTTAAACTTTAGTGATATGCTGTTACATTAATCTAGTGCTTTTGCAGTGTGGACATTATGAAGGATAAGATTTCAATTTTCGATACTGGTCCTGGAATGGATGCTAGTGATGAAAATTCTATAGTGAAATGGTACGTCACAGCAGCTTTTCTCACTCTCTTCATAGTTAAGGTTATTTCTTGATGGGTAGGTGGAAGTTTGGGTGCATCTGGAATAGCAAATGGGGAGTGCACTAGTTTAGAAGGGCATTAAAACTGTGTTTTTTTTTAATGGTATCTCCTGGATAGAAGAAACAGAAATATTTCTTATGGTTATGAATCACAGGTTCTGAAACAATTTGTTTCAGAGGGACTTTTCTTCATGTTCTTTGAAAAACTGCATGTTGTAGAGGATGACAGATCTCTGAAGAAAGGTGGAAATATTTTTCATTCCATAAAGATTATCCCTCAATTAATAAAACTGGAAGAAAAATGATTGAACAGCATTTCTGATTTAAGCAGTCGGTACGAGATGTAATTCTCACTAAACAGTATAGAAAAGAATTCTTTAGAAAGTAAAGGAAAATTTTTTAATATGTTTGCATTTCTGAAAACTGTAATTGATGGTTAAACGTAGACATGATGTTGAAAGAATTTAAATATTTTTTCCAACCGAAATCATAGGAGTATAATTTATATTTACTTTGTTTACATAATGATTGATTTTTAATATACAGCCTCTAGTGTTTTTTGTTCCTTGCTTGACATGTTTTCTGTAGATATTATGGCAACTAGGTATTCTGGACTATCATTTTGTCTCTTGCTTCTTTGACCCTGAACTTTTTTATTCTCTATCTTGTTCAGGGGAAAGATGGGAGCCTCACTGCATAGATCATTCAAGGCAAAAGCAATAGGGGTCAAACCTCCTTATTTGATAGTATGTTTTAGTTCAAACTTTCTGCTTACTGTCTAATATGTGCTGATGTAGAGTGGTATGCTTTGTGTACAAAGCACATTAATGCTCTGAAATTTTATCAACTGTTGAACAAATCCTTTGATCTATATACGATGCAAATCAAGATTGATGGCGTTAGATGCAGAGCAGTGATTTATGTAAGGTCCAATGATACCTTTGCCTTCCCTATGCTGGGATGCTATTGTTGTTGTTGTATTGCAACAGCTTTAAAATTGTCATCATAAACTAACCAGAGATTGTTCTCAAGTTAATAAACTTGCTTTTACTTTGCTATTTTTGCTCTATTTTTTATGATGTTGTTTTCTGCATTACAGCCTTATTTTGGCATGTTTGGATATGGTGGACCAATTGCTACCATGCATTTAGGGAGGTATAAAACCTCTTCTAACCATCTTGTTGTGTGGTTGCTCCAGTGTAGTAACATGTTAGTTTGAATGTTGGTCTAGCTCATTTTTCTTCCCTATTATAGACGTGCTTTAGTATCTTCCAAGACAAAGGAGTCAAAGAAAGTCTATACTCTACATCTTGAGAGAGAGGCTCTGCTCCGCAGTTCTGGTTCTGAACCAACTTGGAAGGTAAATAAATTCCGTGAACAATTTATTCTTTCCTTTTAAAGCAAACTTTTTTTTTTTTCGTTTTATGATATATCAAATTTCAGTTAAGGCTATTTGTATCTTTTATTTTTAGACTAGTGGAGGCATGAGGGATCCTTCAGAAGATGAAATTGGAAAATCCCCTCAGGGAAGTTTCACAAAGGTGAATATCTGTTGCTTCTTGCAGCATTGTTAAAATCCTCTTGAAGTAGCATGTGAATTGTACTATGAATAGCAATTAAAAGTGAGCTCATCTGCTTAATTTTGCTAAATGATTACCAGGTTGAGATATTGGAGCCTAAAGTAAGAGACTTGGACAGATTTCAACTCCAGTGCAAGCTGAAGGACATATATTTTCCTTATATTCAGGTGTGCTTGCAAGATTAAAGAACAAAAAAAGAACTCTCCTCATATACAAAAGAGTAGATGTTTTGTCATTGTAATTGGTATTGTTGCTAATATCTTATGGTTGTCATTTTCTTGAGGAAGCAACAAAGTTTTGGTTGGAAAATGTATACAATTTTGTTTTTCTATGATTATGCAGTGAAAATATTTGGTTCCAGTCAGTATACTGTCTTTGTCATTTATCAATATCTTCTGTTCTGTATTGGAACAAGGATTGTTATCTTTTTTTTCCTTTTAATTTGCAATGAAGGTTTTATGTATGATTTAAAAGAAACCTTGCTCAAGAGAGTAATCTTAAAGTTGTTCCTTATTTTCTGCAGTTAGTAACTGAAAATATTACACTTTCAGAATCTTGTGGTTGAACCACACTGAATACTTAAACCATTTTTACACGGTGACTTCTGATGAAAATTAGTTAAATATGATGTCATTTGATGACATCAAGTTTATCAGCAAATTTTGTTTTGCTAGTAACTTTTGAGGCATTCTAAGTAAAAATCTAGCTGGCCACAGAGAAAAAAGAACTGCATGAAATCTAAATGTTAAGTTGCTACCTTCACAAGTTGGTGCTCTAACATTACTGAGTTTGTGCAAGTTTATGAACTGATAATCCTCAATAGAGCATGATGCATGCTTGTGACATTGCACTTAGTTCTTAGTTAATTTTATTGGCATTTTGTGTTCTTATTTGTTTTGCAACATTGTTCTCTTTATCTGCATGGATTTGCTCTTATCAAATGTGCTTCTCTAGAACAGTAAGTTTGACTTTCATCCTGCTACATATGCACGCCTCTATATGCATGTGTGTATATTTTTTCTTTTATGTAAAATAAATTAAGTCACTCTATCTAGTGCTGTTCAAAGAGTCAGTTACTTAAAAGTGCAGTGATGAATTCCACACTGCTGAATGAACAATCCGCAGCAAGGAAAATAATTAACTACGATGTCATTTAAATAGCTCATAGTTTTTCTTTCTATTTTGTATTTATGCTTGAAGGCAATTTACCCACTCATTTCCTTTTAAATTCCAAACCTACTCAACATTCATTACAGTTTAGTAGTTGATACTTCACAATAGATTTTGCATTTGTTAGGATAATAAGAGGATGTATACTAGACTTTATAGCATAACTATCATTCATATAGGCACCATAGATCACTGATTTCTCTAGATGATAGAAGTTTTTCTTGTGCATTATTATGCTTTGTTCTCTACTTTCCAACATTTAACGTTTCTGAATTATTTTGTTTCTGTGCAGTGTGATGAGGTGTCCAAAACTGGGAAGACTACCAGACCTGTTGAATTTCAGGTCTTATATGTTGCTGTTCTTGCTTTTGAATATGTTGATGTTCTTGATTTTGAATAATTCCTTGGTATATGTTAGACTTTCCCTTGTAACCGCAATGTTGCATGCACTTTACATTTATTTTCAAAGGAGGAAAAAAGATTTCCCTTTATTTTGGATAGAGTTAGGTTTTATGTGAATTTTTATGAACTTAAACGTTTGATGGAGTTGATATAGCAGATGTGAGCTACTGATCTGCAGCTTCTTACATTTTCTAATAAAATATGTATCTTAGAAGTAAATAATAATAGCGGCGAATAAGCAAAAAAAGGAATAGCATATGGGATACTCGAACTTTTTAATTCTGTTAATGACTGTAGGCTGATTGTGTGAGTGGTCAATTCCCTTAACATAGAGCACCACATGCTGGCTGTTCAGGTTAATGGTATTGATTTAGCTGAGATTGATGGTGGGGAGGTGTCAACTACCAACTTGCACTCTTGCAATGGTCCAGAGTTTGTTTTTCAGCTTTGCTTTTCCATCAAACAGGATGTTGCCTCAACCAGAAGCTCAGGTGAAAACACACTGTTCCTCTTTGTTAAATATATGAAGCTAAATTTCTGGTATTATCATGAACATCTCTTTTCATATTCTTTAGCTAGTATGCTCTTTTCAATTCCTTTGTTCTTATTTTGAGTTGTGGCCGGTGATGCCATGTGAGCTGTTAGCATATGCCAGCTTTGAGCATTTCTAGAATTAGTTTCTAAGAATGTGATATTTCAGGTTCAAGGGCGTCTCAAGAAGCCAATGCACGTATAAAGTGTGTTTATTTCCCCATTTCTGAGGTACATAAACAGCTAGCAAAACTTATTTTCTTTCTTGTAATAGAGTTTTTGATTTGAGAATTTGCTTGTTAAAGGGAAAAGAGAGTATTGAAAAGATATTGGAGAATTTGGAAGATCAAGGGTGCGGAAATGGAGAAAGCTTTGAGACCTTCACACGTGTCTCTATTCGGAGGCTTGGCCGTCTACTTCCAGATGCTCGTTGGGTTAGTTATCTGTCTTTCTATATATCCTAATTAATTTGATTGGTAGATGAACCACTATCTGCTATTTTGTGCATCATACCAGTTCTGCTCTTAATATTTAGAAGTGGGAAATTTAGTATTTGAAAAAAAAAAAAGACCAAGTTTTGCTGTGTTCAAGATATAGTCAAGGTTTCAATACTTCGATACTAATTATCAAGGCTTGCTATGCATTCTCAGAACCATGCTGCGTTGCTGTTGCTGTACTTACAGAGCTAAGCTGCATGTGGATTTTGATTTGCGCATGCATTATATCAATGATACAGTGTTTAAGTCTTAGATTCTTAGTGAGGGTCAAAATTAACTCCAGTACCCATTTGTTTAGCATCCTCTATTATCATCGGAGTTCATAGTTCCTGTATTTGAAGATTGATGCACTAGGTGATTGTAGTCCATCTTGATATAAGAAATCTAAGCACAAGAAGGTGACTTGAAAATTTAATATGTATGACAATTACTAGATAAAGAATTCTAACAAATGGTTCCTGCAATACTTGGAACTTGCTGGCTTTTACATGAATAAGCACCATGAAATTCCAGAATTATTTAGACTTGGTGACTTGTCAAGTAGTGTATAGGTAACTTGCTTAAAAATCTAGGCCAATGAAGTGCTCATACTAAATACCTTCTGGTTTGCTTCAAGCATGAAGTAATGGTGATCCTCTAGGCAGAAAGTTCATGATGACAGTCTCTGAAATATACAAATCTTGGAAGATTTTCTGGTTTGTCTCCTTCTGGAGCTACTAGTTGCCCCATCTACCTCTGTTACATGATTTGCTTAGGGAGTATGGATTATAGGGTTAACTAAACAATTGCTTATATTATCAAACGTTTGCAATGGTTTCATTGTTTATTGATTCTAACACTGCTAGAGAACTACAAGCTAAGAAATCAGACTTAAAGTTGACTGCTTGCTGAGCTGCTGTCCAATGCTATAGAAATTTGTTGTTAGATGTAAGAATTTCCTTCTGCTGCATGTTATGTCTTGTTCATTCCACCCATTATTACTTCTAGGATTTGAGAAAGCAACCTGTATTGACACGTTAATGGAACTTCAAAGGGGGCATCCCTCAATATTGAACTCAGGTGAAACACTACCAGGGGATGTTAACTTTTTCACTCACGTTCAATTGTTGGGACTGCAGATTATGAGAGTCAGTTAAATTTTACCTTTTGTGCATGCATAAACACTGATACACAAATTAAAAGGAATTGAGGTAGTTGCAAATCAGGTTCCAGGGAGGAATTAAACAAAACAAAATATTTTGTGCTCTAGTTCTGTTTTTCTGTTTGCACATGCACATGCTCTAGTTTCATTCATTTGTTTTTACAAGTCTCTGGTGCTTCAACCTTTGTTTTACTGGTTGATCTGCATCTCAGTGACTATTGCACATAATATCAGTCATTCTGCTTCATTGTAGGCATGTCTTCCTTTTATGGAATTCAAGCAGAAAAAAGGAGATAAAGCTCACATATTGAAGAGATGCTGCTTAAGAGTTAAATGTTTTTTTGGTATTTCTTCTTTTTTGTGGAAATATTCTCATCTATTATATCACATTTGTAAAAAAATTCGCATCTCTGTATATTTTGTGTACTTTTTTCTGCAGTATCAGTACTCAGCAGAAACTGTTGTATTTGCAGAGACTGATGCTGGTTTCAATCCAACACCCTCAAAGGTAAGGAACTTGATGAAGTCTACAGCATGCACACATGTTTACAATGTTATTTGCCACAGCTTGGTGTTTAATATGCAGTTGTTTACATGGTATGAAGTCTAATTACTTTCATTGGATCGATTCCTCTTCCTTTGTTATGTCTTCTCACTTGGAGCATTAATTTGTGCAAATTTTTTTTTTAAGGTAAGTGTTTGGTGTGTTGGATAAAGATGGACTTCACATGATAATTTTTTTTTTGTGAAGATGTTTGGTGCACCTTTGGACAGCCTGTCCAAGGTTGTTCTAGTAGATAAATTTGTTTCACTAAAAAGGGTAGGACAAGTTTGTCAAATTCTCAGCAAAAGGGTTAGCCCGGGTTAATCTGGGTCAACACAAGGATAAAAATGATTATTATTATTATTATAGTTGAAAAAAACTGACTCGAGGGTTGACTCGAGGCAAGGTTCGGGTCACAAGCCGGGTTGACCATTGACCTTGTTCAATATAATGATAAAAGTAGTTATTATTATAATTTTAAAATTCGACTTCTAGTGTTAAACATTGACCCATGTCCATGTAATAAAAATGGTTATTATTATAGTTTTAAAATTCTACTTGGGGGTCAAACAAGGGCAAGACATGGGTCATGGGCCGGGTTGACCATTGAACCAAGTCAACATAAGAATAAAAATGGTTATTATCATAGTTTTAAAACTTGATTTGGAGGATTGATCTAGGGCAAGGCTCGAGAGGGTCAACCCAAGTTGACCAAAAATTTAAAAAAGAAAAGAAAAGAATCAAATCAACCTTGTTTTGACAAAAAAAACTCAAAAAAGATTAATGGATTTTTTACCCGTATTTTATCCCAGGCCGACTGAGTCGTAGGTTGACTTGAGTTTTTGACAAGGTCAGGTCGGATCAATCCTTCTATTTTTTCTTAAACCCGAATTGATTCTAGCCCTGGAGTTAGCTGGGTACCATCCAATATCTATCAAATATAAAATAATACAAATTATTCAATCCAAAGCAAGTGAAATACAAGATAAGACAATGTTTAGTTCAATCAATATTGTTCAACATACCAAACACAACCTCCATATGCTAATAAAAATAATTGTTTAGTAGTGGCTTTTGTTTAGTTTATAGTTTACAAAAAAAAAAAAAAAACATATAGAAATCTATGCTAATAACAATCATAACACATTTCCTGTCACCTTAGAAATGCATCAGTAGTTGTTTGGCTAATAAGTGAGCAATTATTTCTTATTCAATATGTATTCTGCACTTTGATTTTTCATTGTTCTCCTTATGCCATCAAAATCAGTACTCTTTAGCTTCGGTTTTAAAAGGAAAAATAAGTTCAAAAGGCAAAACTTAGGATTGGTTCAGTATACTATTTCTTTTTCAGTCTTGAAAAACTTGTTCATTTGTTGAAGACAAATTTTTCCATAAAAAAAAACATCAAGATTACAAATATTTTCATAAAAAAAATCTATATAGTCATTTGTGATAATCTAATTGTAGAATATTAATTTTATTTTATTCAAATTAAAAGTTATAATGTTAACTAAAAAAAAGCTTTATATTAGATTAGTAATAAAAATTAAATTTATGACACCAACCAAATATGAAAATATATAAAAAATAATTTTAATCTCTTACATTGCTAAAAAGTGTTTGTATATAAAAGAAAAGATAATAATATTTTTCATGTTTTTTCATTTGAAAGACAACGAAAAAATTTGTAGTGGAAAATTGTGTAGAAACTCTAAAATATGTTTTCCAAACTCGTATAAATTTGGAAAACTAGTTTTTTGGATAGATAAATATTACATCTGAACAGTAAATTCTAGCCTTTGCTTTTCTGACTCTAGTTTTTTAGAAAATTGGAGTATTGCTCTATTTCTGAACAGCTTCTTAGGTGTTCTTGTGCACGCATGTACCTTGGTAACACGTTGATGCTTTAATTTTCAGCTGGAGGAATGGATAAGCACACACACACATCTAATAGCCAACTTCAATCACTTCAGGATATTGTTTAGGCAATAAATACACTCTTGTAATGTAAATGTAGTTGTGGACAGTTAAATGAACCTTGTTAATGTAAATAAACTGCAATTTACAGACTGATCTAGCACACTGCAATCCTTTTACAATTGCTTTGAAGAACTTCAGCCATAAGATGCTTGAGAAAGAAAAAGGTTGTGTTTTTATCTCATTTTCCGTTATAAATATGGAAATAGTTTTAGTTGGTTTAGTCCATTAGATCTTTATTAATTTAATAATTTCATTGTTGTAGAAGTTAATGTTGACATTTCAAGGAATGGTAAATTGTTAAGTCCTTCACATCTGGAAAAGGAGTATGAAGATTGGATTCTTGAAATGCATTCTCAATATGATATAGAAGTCAGTGCTGGTGAGGATGATGGAGTTCTTGTTGTTGGCCCCACAAACAAAATACCTGGCATTTCATCTGATGGTAGGGCTGATTAACATCGTATCTTTTGGAGGGAAACATGTTGGTTGACACCTTGATTTGATTATAAATATTTAACTCATCTGCAGCCCACCACATAATATTTCTAAGTTTAGAATTTGTTCATTCAAGTCTTACTTTTGTTGTTTAATTGTTTTTTTATATCTGATTCTATTTGATCACATAATTTTTATCTTTTCAACTTGTAGTTGTGAGAGTGCGTGATACTTTGACGAGGAAGGGAAAAATTTGGAAACGTGGTCAGAAAATAAAAGTTTTAAAGGGAGCTGGCCCAGGGTTCCATAATAAAAATGTTTACCTAACATTAGAACATTTTTTGATTGAAGGAGTTCAAGGCGATGCTGGTGGTAAGTAACATTTCTTGCAGCATTATGACATTGAACTTGAGGCCTGCACATTTTTTAAATTTAAATGGAACAGATGACTTTCCTATCAATGCCCTTTTGTTGAAATCAACGAACCTGACCTTGTCTTTTCTTGTCTCTATTCAATAGGGGATGCTCGGATTATATGCAGGTTTGCTGTATTTTATATTTTGTTTGCAGAATTTCTTTGTCTGTTAAATATATATTTGTGATATTTTTCTCATGATATATGTTCATTTGTTTATATGGATATGGAAGGCCACTGGACATTGCAGAGGAGAATGGCTGCGTGCTTTCAGTTAAAGATGAGATTGCCAGATTTGATATTCGCAGCTCTATATCAATACCTATTAGTGTGATCGACTCTGGGAAGGTTTGTTTCATGTTTACATTTAATGTTTCTTTTCCTTTGAACACACCTACATGGCACATCTTTATCAATATTTTTTAACTGTTCTGTATAATTGAGTAATTTTTGGAATCATGATCCACTGTATTAGTGCCAAACTATTGAAAGTTCTGAGTGGAATTGCCAACTTCAGAAGCAAAGTCAGAAAGCTCCCTCTACGATTGAAGTGCTTGGAAGAAAACATTGTCGAGAGTTGGAGATTGATGGGGTCAGTGTATTCTAACTGTTTTTCCTCTGCTTATTTTGAAGCGAAGTAGCCATTCGCATTTCCCCCCTCCTTTCAGCATGCTAGGGTAGGACAAATTGAATAGATGTCTTGAAAATCAAGCTCCATACAGTAGCTAAGCCACTCTTATGCTGGCACAAAATTCAGAATTTAAACCTATTGAGTATACATGTCTTCTCAACCTTTATGGTGATCACTAGGTGCTTATATTTTTTTCCATTATGGTTTCTGTTTTTGGTAGTGTAACTATCTATATAATCATGTTCTATGATTTAGGGATTCCCTGCTGAATCTACTGTTGAAGCTGGATGCGCTCCTCCAACGGAAATAGTGGCAGTTGTTCGGCCTGGCTGTTATGTTTCTTCCAGTCATTCAAAGATTTTGGACCAAAAGTATATTGTCAAAACTAATTTAGAGATGTCTATAGAGGTTAAAATCAAAAAATCAGCAGAGGAAAGCCAAAACGTAGGCCATTTATATTCAGCACGCATAGGTCCTTCTTCTCGTAAAGGATTTGATGGCTTGTACATTTTTTCACTGGGTTGCAAGTTACCCAGCTCATTTAAAGAGGCTGGTGTTTACACTTTTTTATTCACTCTTGTAAGTGATGCACTACTTAATCATGTATTTTTTTTCATATGTCGTAGTGTAGTTTATGTTCCTGATCATGTTCTAATGCAATAAAATTGTCTGTAGAGTGATAAAAATTGTAAGAAATATGAAAAAAGATTGATGGTCAAGGCATCTCAAGAGGTTGGAAAGTGGAAGCTTTTGGGTGATATACAGGGAAAACCATGTGTGAGGTAAGTAGCTTTTCATTATTAACTTATTGACTTTCTTTGGATTAAACTGTTTACAACTAACCTTCAAGATTTGATTTTAAATCCTTTCCAATTCATTAAAAAATGGTTTTAGAATTACCGTGTTCCAATCCTTTTATTATATATAATATTTGTAAGTTTTCATTCTTCTTATAAGCAAACAATCATCTAATTAGGGTGGGTTCACGATTTCCATCACTCTCTATTGGGTGTCTTGACATCCACGGCAATCAAATCCCATTTAAATCTGTTCCAGAAATAACTGTGAGGCTAGATTCAATTGTGGGTGTGCTTGCTGAAATAGACAAATTTAAGAAAGGCCTTTCTTCTGATAAATTGGCCCTAAAAGTTCAGGTATTCTTTAACCGTGGCCCTTTTGTAGATGTTGGTGTCTGTTTCTTTTCTTAGGCAAAATGTGCCTCTTACACAATCATGTCTTACTTGGATTTTTTTTTAAAAAATTCAGAATGTGCTAATTGTGAGCGACAAGTTGGATAGAATACGGCCAGAGTATGAAGCCACTTTGGTGATATGCCCTGTAGATGGGTTGGTTTCAGTTTCTATTCCGTGTCAAGGTACTTCGATCCATATGTAACAATGTTGTTCATAATGGCGCAGTCATGATGTTTAATTGCCTATCTTGATGTTCTAGTGGATTCTTCATTTATGTTCCTCATTTTGTATCAGTTATGCCTGGATTAGTACCGCACATCACAGGCCAACCACCAATACAGGAAAAACACTTGCTTCCAGGTTTCGTGGTGAAAGAACTTGTGTTAAAGGTAATTGTTATTAAAATGTTCTGGTGCATCTTGTATTTAAGGACAAGTGGAAAGTCATGGTTTCTTCATGTGCTTATGTGAGCTGTTGCAAATCTGTATTTTGAGATGAAATTAAAGATTGGGTTGTGGATTATTTCTAACATAATTAGAGTTAAAATCACACAAAAAAACAATCATACTTAAATCTGATCACTTTTGCAGCTTCTGAAGATATTTCGTTTGACAATTTTCAACTTCCAAATTGTTATTGTTCATTAACCATTTTAAGTCCCATGCTTCCTTCGATATTATATACCCAGTTATCACTTTCTTAAAGTTTAGCAGCAGGATCTAATTTACAGAACTAGAAGAACTAATACAGTTCAGTGATCCTTCAGGTGATACAAGGATAAAAGCTTAGGGATTTGATGTCTGATTGTAGAAATTCATTTACACCTTGGTGAATGGAGCTTTGACATTTAAATTTCCTTTCCTCATTTATGCAAAATCTGTGACTACAATATAAGAAACGTTATTAAACTGTTATGTATTTAATCTTACTATCCCTTTGCTTTTAATGTTTCTTATATGCTTCTTTTTCCCCCTTTGATTAATAGGTTTTGTGAAATCTGTATCGTACTAAATCATCAAGTGTACTTGATGTGGAATGAAAAATAGTATTAATAATAAAAATTCAGTGTGTATTGTTTGCTGGCTAGATCATAGTGATGTCACATTTTAATGAACCGAGCATGATTTGACTAAATAAGCCAATTTACTTGACATTATGGTGCATCGAAGTAATTTCTTACTATAGATACCAGAATCATCTTTTAGGCATGTATAAGATTCTCAGCACACAAACTGAGTGGAACAGAAAGAGAATGAGATCATTGACTAATTGTTTATGGGTTTTATTGATATGCTTATTTTACTTATGCCTTCCAGATACTTGATGCTCATGGTAACCACATCAAAAAAGGTTTGGAAGTTCAGTTGAATGTGGATGGGTTTCATATCCTTGATAAAGAAGGTTCAAAGCGTAAGGTTTGGATCTCGACTTTCTTGATTTCCAATAATGGTTGGGCTGTGTAGTTAACATTTGGGTGTGCTCATGTTAGGTTAGTATCATGCATTCAGTGAACTGTGAATGACAGTCTATTTCGTGGCCTTAAAATATGTCACATTTTCTATTGTTTTGAATCTCCGTGCAAGCAATGCCAAATACAGTTGAGCATATTGATAATATCTGACCATGTGTTGATAAAAAAAGGTTAGTCTGCATAGAAGATACAGCCTTTGTAAATTTTTTTTTTTTTTTTTGAAGGGGTGGGTGGGCGGGGGAGCAATATGTTAGGGTAGTATCATGCAGATAGTGAACTGTGGATGACAGTCTATTTCATGGCCTTAAAATAGATTACATTTGCCTTTGTTTTGAATCTGTGTAAGCTATGCAAATGCAGTCAAGGATTCTGATAATATCTGACCATGTACTGATAAAAAAAAGGTTAGTTTGTGTAGAAGATATAGCCTTCGTAAAATTTCATTCTACTTTTCATCTTTGCATTTTCTGTTCGGTGCTCTTCTTCAGTTGGAAGGTGGCAATGCGGGTGAATTGATTTCATTCATACCTTTTTAATAAATATGCACAGTAATCTGTGATGCTAGTCCCCATGCATGTTTTAATTTAAGCTTCTCGGAAATTCGTAACATATCCCTACTGATAAAGAGATGGGGGTTTGGCTGGCTTTTCATCTGTTCATTTTACAAGTGAATGAATTTGGTTACAGAAAGCCTTCATCTCTGAGGACAGTTTCTTTTTACTAATAGGTCTTTTTTTTTTCCTGGGTGTACTGAAAAGCAAACTTTTATGAAGAGGCATTGCATTAGTATAATGTGGTCTCCCTGTGGGTACTTTTTTCAAGTAGTAGTGACGCATTCCTTGACCAGAGGTGTCTTTTTTTTTCTTTTTTTTTCCTGTTCCTTTGATGTTGAATGATGCACGCACCTGCTGCCAGCAATTATTCAATGAATATTTGCATTTTGTGTACCAGAAAGTGTACTGCCTAGTTCTGTATATATAACTCCTAAAACATTAGACAGTACCTTATATGGCATGCAAATTCTTATGGTTCATTTGGAGATCATAATTCTTAAGCATGAATGTAACTAGACAGCACCTTATATGGTTCATTTGGAGATCTTAATTCTCAAGCATAAATGTAACAATAGTTGGAATTGAGCGTTAAGCATTGCGATGTGATATGAGTGCTGAGTTTGAACTTTTTCAATTTTAGGTGGACGAGGATGGATGCATTGATCTCAGTGGTGTCTTGAAGGTAACAGCTGGTTTTGGAAGAATAGGTATGCTGTTATTGTGACATAGCTTGTAATCCCTTGATTTTTTTTCTGACATTGTACAACTCTTTCAGATTATCACAAGGCTGAAAGACTTTAAAAGAAGAAAGTCAAACATAAAAATGGTTAAAAGATGAAGTGTGTGTGATCTTTTTCTAAACCTTATTATCACGGCCAAGAATATTTTCTTGTCTGTCCTATGGGATGCTGTTAGTTGTATGAATATGTTTATGTCTTAAGAAACGTTGTCTATGTACCATATAATCACTACTAACTTTCTAGTTTTTTTAATCATATTATGCTAACTTCTCAAACTTTGATTAACTGTGCAGTCAATAATAGTGTTCCTTGATCTTTTCCTAATATGAACTCAGTAGTCTGGTTTCTAAAATTATAGGCATTATTTCTTTAGAAAGCACTTGAAACTTGTAAAATACAATCAATCTCTTGCTCCACTGGTTTCTAGTAAATCATGTTCTGGTAATTTGCATTCCTGGCCTTAAGACACAATTCTGAATGATCTGGCACAAGAACTCATTGACTTCGATTTTGACGAACATTATACTGTATTTCTGTAGCAAGAACTAATAACTTGACAATATGAGGCTAGCTAGTACTTCAGCTGTATTGATATGTTGCAAATATTAATTAGATTTTTCTTCCTTTCTTCCAGTATCATACTCTGTTTCTTATCAAGACAAAGTTGTTTTTAAGCAAGAGCTTCAAACTGAGAAGAGGGAGCTGAGAATTGCATCAAAGGTGAGTTATGTAAGTTTTTGCTTTTTATGGTCATTGATATGTGTCTTCTTATAGTAATTCCCAACTAATTACACTATTTTTCCCTTTCAGCTACCAGAGTTTCTTACCGCAGGATCTGATCTGGAAAATATAGTTTTTGAAGTTGTCGATTCTCAGGGTGATGTTGATCCTCGTATTCATAATGAAGAGAAAGCTGGCCAGTGCCATTCACTAACTATAAAGTCAGATTCATTTAATTTACAGGATGCTATTCAGTATACTTTGAGGCATGGTCGCTGCACTATTCCAGCTATTCGAATCCCTCCAAGTGAAGGAAACTATTGCTTTATTGCTGCTCACTCCTGTTACACAGAGCTGCAGCTGAGGGTCATACTTCGAGTCATGAAAGCCCCAATAGTGGAGTGTGATGAGATTTTATCACCATATTCAAGCAGAAAAGTCCCACTGCTTCAGGACTCATTATCCCTTGAGCATACTGAAAGCCTAATGACGCCCATTGAAAATAATGAAAAGGTATAAATTTTGATGCAAATGCGATCTTAAGAATTAGCATGGAACCCTGTTTTTCTCAATGTAAATGTGCAGCTATGTTTCTTTTATTTGTTTTGGGTGCCCCTGTCCAACATGAAGGTCAGGAGATTTTATGAGTTGTATCTTCAAGTAGCGCTTGTGATATAGCAAATAGATCAAGTCAAGATTTTCAGTTTCTTTCCTGGACTATTCCTGACAGGGACTAGTGGATGACATTGAAAAATATGGCGAGCGAATTGGAAATTCTGAAAGGCAACTAGAAGTCCTGAATGAAAAAAAGACAGAAATTGAGGAGTACGTGTCTGGACTGCAAGGTTTGGAACTACCTGAACAGTTTTTCTCCATTAAGTTTCACACTTCATTAAGCATACATTAAATATCAAGTGCAAGAAAAATTGGACGATCAATAGTTGTCTCTGGATATTTGTCCAAACTTTGGCGTGTGCCTTCAATTTCATGACCATGTAAAATAGTGTTAAATTTGTTTGCCTTGCTAATCAAAAGCAATGATGTAGTGCGGTTGGCTTTGCTCCCAGCTTCCATGGAACCAACCTTGAACAATTCAAACTATGTGCTTACTAAGGAGGAGATCCTGGTACAAATTGAAAGCAGGAACCATTCTGCAGCATCTATTCTTTGCCATTGTTATAGAGATTTATCATCGCAAGTACCACAAAACCATTTCATGGAGGGTATATTCGGGTTGGTTGCCCTCCTTGGAACTGTTCGCACCAACAAGCTAAGCAGGTATGTAGCTATCTATTTTATCTTGTTGTTAATGAGATGAAGAGCTTTGAGCACTTTCTTATGTATAATATTTTCTTTTAACATCATCATTTGCAGGATATTGGCTGAGTTCTTGGGTGAAGACCAAATGCTTGCTGTTGTGTGCAGATCCAAGGAAGCTGCGAGTGCTTTTGGAAAATCTATTTGTGGTCGTTTTCTTGTTATATGCCTGGAGGATATAAGGTACTATAATAGGCTGTTGCTTGCATTTTGATTCCTCTTGATCTGCACCTTATAAACTTGGGATTCCTCTTGCATACCCTTGGGTATTAAGTGGTAACCATGATGTGATTTTAACTAGTTTTACAAGAAATGGATAAATCAGTACCCATGATTTGAGATTTTTTGACAGGCCTTACACAGGGGAGCTTGAATGTGGTGATCCACAGAGGAAACTAAAGCTGCAAGATCCTACATTACAATGTGGGAACGTGCCATCAGGTTTCATTGGGTATGCTGCCAATATGATTAATATAGATACCCCGGATATGAACATAAGCACAGCATCTGGATATGGTCTTCGAGAAACTTTGTTCTATCGTCTTTTTGGAGAACTCCAAGTTTATGACACCAAAGAAGATATGAATGAAGCCGGTGCTTGTATCAAACATGGTGCTGTTTCTTTAGACGGTGGGATCATCAGAGTCACTGAAAATGGAATTATGTCTCTTGGATGCTGGTATGTTTCTCTCTTTCACAGCCACATGTAAATTTGCACATTTATGTGGTTAATAATTTGTGTTTATAACTGTATTTTCCTTCCTTGGATTGGTTGGATTGGTTGTATTATATACATTTTTGCAATGCTACTTCTATCACCGCATCAATTAGGACCAATCAGGAGTGCTAAAAACTTAGATGAAATTCGATGGGCTCGTGTGCATGTCTAGGAGCGTGCATTCATAAGTTATCTCTTCATGTGTTTTATCCAGAAGTTTACAAGATTTGCCTTTTATTCAGGGTTGTAAGAAAGGAAAAGGATGGCTAAGTATGGTTAAACTAAACCAAGTTTAAATTATCTGTTCTCTTCAGGGATTCTGAAATTTGCTTTCCAGTCGGGACCTTGGAGAATGAGACGAGTCTTGCTCCAGAGGTGATGAAAATCCAAATGCAACTCGAAGCAGGCATGGAAATGTTGCAAGATATAACAGGACAGATAGAGCTTGTGACCAGACTCCGTGAAAATGCTTTAAAGAAGTTGAAGAAGAAATCCAAGAATTATATCAAACTTATGGATCAGGCAGTGGAGTCTCTGCGTAAGAGGAAATAGCTGGTGTGTTTTGTAGATAATAGCTATTTGATCCTATAGGATATTTTGCTGATAACAAGCAAGCCTGTTCGTCTTATATATCTGGATGCGCTTCCCTCATATGTTGCTGGTAAGCATATTGTATAGTGTTAGGGTTTTGTAGTATATTGATGATCTTTGAAGTTTAGTTCAAAACTTTGCTTGTTTATCTCACTATAGTAAAAAACTAAACATTTCCGTTTCAAGCATTATTTATTTTTATGTTTTGGTTAAAATTCAATTAATTTCAAATTATAAAATTAATTCTTAATCAATGAAAGCAAACAGGGAAATTTAATATTTTATCATAGAATTTTTTTATATATAATATTACCAGTTACATCTCGAAAATTAATTTATTTTATGTAATTTCTTAAGGGATTGTTTGGTGATACTCCGTTGATGCAATCTGATAAGTGACATGAAGAAATTCATCATATAGTATATTCTTGGAAAAATAAAATGGAAAGATTCTATTTTTAATTACAATAGATTTTGAAAGGGAACGTTGTAATTTGCACAATTAAAAGTTATTATTATGGTGACATGAACATTTTAAAAATGGTTAATCTTAAATTTAAGTTGAGATGGAATGAAAATATTATTTAATTAAAATTATTCATCTAGTAAAATAGATTTCACGATTCGGGTACGAAGAACAAGCCCGCCCCGTTATATCCAAAGAGACCCATGCTTGAATTTACCATATAAGACCCAAAATGTTTCCATAAAGATTGAAAGTCTAGAGAGAGAGAGCGTTATTACTTTCAAATATAATAATAATAGTAATAATAAAAACTAGAGAGAAAAGAAACAAGAACAGAGAGAGTGGCAGAGCCATCAGAGTTCAACTCAGAAGAAAAAAAAAATGTTTCAACCCAGCAACCATCCTCAGGTTTGCGTCACTTCTCAAACTCTCTGTTTTTTCCCCAAGAAAATGTAAGCAAGTTAAATAATATTTTGAACTTTCTTATTTCGCAATGTAAAGTTAAGTCTTTTTTTTCTTTCTTTTTGCCACATTTTCTTGGCAACCAAACTGAAACCATTCGGGTTTCTAAACATGCATGGGCTTGTTTTGGTGTTTTAAGTAATTTGAAGGTCATAAAGACAATCTTGTTGTGTCATGTTAGTCTTCTCTGTATGTCTATTTTATTTTATGAGTTTCTTGAGTGAAAAGAAGAAACCTTTCACGGGAATCTTGAAAAAGCTTGTAATTTGTAGTATTATTAAAGGGAAATTTTAACAGTGAGCTTGCTGATTTTTGTTATGATGGTGGGAATTTCTTATTAGGAATGTGTTTAGGTGGAAATTTTGCAATGTGGGCCTTGCTGGTATTTTAATAAACAGTTTGTTGTGAAATTTAGCTTGATTGATTTTTTTAAAAAAGAAATTATCTATGAGCATGGGATCGCCTGCTTCTCAATAGTAATGTTTTTTTGGAGGAAAAACAAATTTTTGTAGCGGGAACTCGAACCTGAGTTTGAGGTTGTAAGAAAGCATTATAAAGTGAGTTTGTAGTTGGTTTTGCTGTTACTGTTTTCTTTTAACAGGAAACAACACTTAGATGACGAGTCATTGGGTGGAGGAAAAAGAATGTATAAATTCGGAACAAGAAAATTCATTGAGGTTCAATGAAGTTTTTGTGGGATGAGACAATGAAAGAATGTTGCATTCTTTGATGTTGTAAATCCCTTGAATGGCATACAATTAATCCAGAAGATTGCTTTTACCTTGGCATGTAATTTATTTAACCTTCAAATAAATAGCGCACTTTTAGGGAAATTGAATGGAGCTAAAGCTTTTTTATTTGTCAATTGTATATTATCATTTTACTCTTCCCCATTCTGAAGTTTAATCAGTTCAGTGAGAAATTTCTGGCATTTTCTTGTTCTAGCTTGAAGATCCTCGTAGAAAGTAGTGCTGGTGGATTTATCTAGAATTGTATTTTTCTTATTTATTTGATTGGAGAAAATAGTTTTTTTCTTCCATCCTCTGTTGTTCTTTAGAGTGATGCATGTTAATGCCCCATGGTTAGCCATTATGTAAAGAAAATCTTTCCATGAAGAAAAACAAGCTTTTTCATGGGCAGACCATTCTATTCTCTAATTTCTTACAATGTGTGCAATACAAGATAATTTTTCTTATTAGCATTTTGATTCTTACCAAGGCAGCTTCTTTTTTTCTTTCTTCTTTTTAGGATGCATCGTCATCTCTGTTAATGCAAGTGGATCCGAAAGAACCTAGTATGGTTGTCAGCGATGAGATGCAAAATGGAGTATTTCCACAAGCACAAACCATCATCTACAATTCTAAGGTTCTGAAGTAAAAATTAATTATGCTGTAATATTCTTTGCTGCAACTGTCTATGGAAGTAGTGAAATCATTCTGAAGTCTTTTGAGTCTTGATGTGAGTGTATTTAACAGTTCTAATACTGGTGAAGGAGAAACAGTAATGTCATATTAGCTATCGTGACAGAATTGGAAACATTCATTTGATCATCATGCTCTTTTTGCTCAATTTTACTTGTGGTTAGGATCTGTCTACTGTTTTTATGTCTGTGTGTGTAACTATATATATTTATATGTGTCTTACTAAGGAAGGTGTCACAAAAAAGATGCACACTTCTCTATGTTTCTTAAGCTCACTTCTACACATTCACTCTTGATACTTGTAATTTGAGAATATTCTAGGCACTCACTTTGTGATAACCCAAGCTCTGCAGAAACCTGTATATATTCACTCTTGTCACAAAAAAAGATGCACACTTCTCTATGTTTCTTAAGCTCACTTATGTACATTCACTCTTGATACTTATAAGTTGAGAATGTTCTAGCTACTCACTTTGTGATAACCTAAACTCTGCAGAAACTTCAAGATGATTTGCATGTGTTAGGGATGAAAATCAAGCATCACGAAGACAACATTAAGTTACTGAAGAGTCACAGATACAAATTAGACGATTCCATTCTTGATCTTCAAGGTATTCTTAATTTCTTGTTTTCTGCATGCTCATCATGGATTATGAAACATAAAATCCTTCTTAAACAGTGGAAACTGATTAAAAGGCTTAAACATATTTATCAGATTCATCATGCTGCTTACTTGTATGGAGGTTCATCTGAGCATATATTTATCATTTCCATTTTTAAAACTAGTCCAATTTCTGAGTGAATGCTGCATCCAAGATATTAGATTGAACATTAACACTTGTTTGGGATCTGCCATTCTTGTACTCTGTTTTCTCCATGGTTTTTAATTTTGTTTTGTTTGGTTAATGGATACTGGAAATGGTATTTCATTTCATTTCATTTTATGGTTTATGTGAACTCCAAAATCGTGCATACAAGTAGAATAATTTGAATTTCAGGTCAGGTTGTCTAATTTAGAAAAGGAGTTCATTCAAAATCCAATCCTGGAGTATTTTGGACCACGGTTCTCTGTTTGTCACATTTCATACATTTATCCTTTCTTTTTATGTCACAATTTCTCTAAAGGTGTTTTCCCCTCCCAGTTACCCTTGGCAAATATCATTCGTCAACACAACCAAACACTGAAAATGATGCCCATTCCTCTAATCCAAGTGAGGAGGAAACGACCAAACAAATTCTAAGGCATGAAAAATCTGCTGCGGGTATTTTGTGCCAGCTGAAAATGCACCATGACACTCAAACTTCTCATCTGTCATTGACAAAAGATGTACTTGGTGTTGTTGCTACACTCGGCAAGGTAGATGATGATAATCTTAGCAGGTCAGTTGGAATCTGCTTGCTATCTGTTATGCTTGTTTGTCAGGTTGTGAAGTGTGCACTATTTATATCACGATAGCTGAGGTTAATGTTTATAGCACTGTGTAATTTTGAAAAATAGCCCACATCAGTATTCGGTATAATGAAATAGAATCATCACCCATCATTTCAGAAGAATCTGTGCATTTGCAGTTTTCATGCTGGGATAAGTCTCTTTCTGTTCTGTGATGTAGACGTTGAATTTAGGTTCTACATAATTACAGGAGAACTATCACTAGTTGGGAGTTTAAATGACATTAAAATTGATAAAAAAAAAATAAGAAACCTTATTGATAGGATGTATCATTACAAATTACAATCAACCTGTTAAAAGGTGTAGGAATATAATCAAACAATTATGGAAACAAATTAAAATATTCAGTTATTCAAAATCCTTGATTTCATCCTTTGATGTGGTACTTGATTTCTTTCATAATCGGTGATTGTATTGATTTGATTTCAATCCAAATTATACTGCCTTGATTTGTTTTCTCAACAAAAATGACCTCTCTACTTTTCAGTTGAAGGCTTTCTGATAATTTAATCCTTAGTAATATGCACAATGCTTGATTTATCTTTTCTTGTGTTTAAAATGAACGCAGGCTTTTCTCCGAGTACTTAGGTGTGGAGACTATGCTGGCAATTGTCTGTAAAACGTATGAAGGTGTGAAAGCTTTTGAAACATATGACAAGGATGGCCAGATAAATAAAGGCTCTGGCTTTCATGCCCTTGGTGCTTCTATTGGGAAGGAACTGGATGGTCGATTTCTTGTCATATGTCTTGAAAATCTAAGGCATGAATCTTGAATGTCATCTTTTGTCAATCCAGTATTGTAGTCTGTAAAAATTCCATAAACAGCCCGTTCTCCCTTTTGCAGGCCCTATTGCGGTGAATTCATGGTGGATGACCCACAAAGGAGACTCGATCTCCTAAAGCCAAAATTACCCAATGGGGAGTGCCCACCTGGTTTTATGGGCTTTGCTGTAAATATGATCAATGTGGAATGCACAAATTTATTTTTTCTCACAGGCAGTGGACATGGCCTTAGAGAGACTCTATTTTATAACCTGTTCTCTCACATGCAAGTTTATAAAACAAGGGAAGACATGGCGTTCTCCCTTCCTTGTATAAGTGATGGAGCCATTTCTCTGGATGGTGGGATGATAAAGGGTGCTGGTGTCTTTTCTCTAGGTAATCGGTAAGTGGTTCTGCTGTTCTACCTGAATTGACAATTTTAACTTCTCTTCACCAAAGATCATGGTAATATGAAGGGAACTCAATTGCCTGAGGATGTTTTCTGGATTGTTGACATAGGATAGGATAGAAGAAATTGAAGAGGACAAAAAAGAAAAGCAAGATGAAAAGAAAAGGGAAAAACATTATGAAAACCAGAAGGAGAAAAAGTCCTTTGTCAAATTCTATTTTTCAATTGTCAGTTATCCATAATGGTTGTTCCTGAAGTTCAGTTTCTCAGCTGTTGCCCAACCCTAATCAAACCCACAAACACACAAAAAGAAGAGGAGGAGGAGTCCTTGCTAAAATTAAAAAGATAACTAATAAAACAAAAAACTGAATTATAGTAACTACTATATAGGAAAGAAAATAAATATCTTAAAATATCACTTAAAGTTCCCAGGTAATTGATATTAATTCCATTATTCTTGGTTGGTTCCCCATCAATCATGCTGGATCATGTCATGTCATTGAATGATGTCATCTTAGCTGTAAAGTCTGGCACATTCATTTGTGGCCTTCAAAAGGTGGTTAATTGATGATATATGGGAGCACCAATGTGTGTATGATACTACTACATCTTTATAAGTTGTGGAGTCTTATCATTCCAGATCTTCATTTTAGAACTCATTGCCTTTGGTATAGTGTAGCTTTTAGGCGCTCTCATTCTGATGTTTTCCTGTTCTCTTAAATGATAATACATTACTAGTTTTAAACCTGTTTACTCAGTATTAAAGGGTGTCACGTTGACTGAAAATGATTTAAATGGAATCTTTTTGTTCTTTTTTATGATTGATGTCAGGTGTGTTTGTGCAGAAAAATATGTGTTGTACAAGCGGATGACCTTTTTTTACCATACCTATCTTCTGTGTTTTAGATTTGTTATTGTAGATGTCTTTTGTCAATAAGAAACTCACTCTCATTATCTGATATATATTTGCTATATACTTGCATGATCTCCAGGAATGATGTGGATGTAAGATTCCCAAAATCTTCTGTGACATCAACCCAACCTGACAACAACATTGACACCAAGAAGCATCTCAAGGAGATGAAATGGAAAAGGGAAACAATGCTGGAGGATATAAAGAGAGAACAAGCATTATTGGATACTGCAAGGCAAAGTTTTGAGAGAAAGAAGGAAGAGTTTGTTAAATTTCTGGCTCAAAGCTCAGCATATGCAACTCGGGTAAGGCTTGAACATATCTTGTTGTTCATGATTGACAGTCTGCTTTTCAATCATTTGTATGCAGTTGGTTTGATTTTGTGTGTGCATGTGTATGTGCAGAAGCCACGTGGCTTGCTAAGATATAAAGTTTAAACCAAAATGCACTATTTAATGTCAAGAACAATGTAATAGTTGCTTTCAAAAGAAACAAACAATGAAATTAGTATTATCACTCAACTATCATTTTAACGAAATTACTATTTTTGGATTAATAAAAGTAGGCCATTAATCATATTCTATTTCGTTCTTCTATCTATTAATATCAGACGAATAAACTTCGGAGGCAATGATCATGCTGTCATGTTGATAATGTTAGGTCCTTTCTACTAGGAAAAATGTAATCACTGCTAAGAATTTGTTTCAGTCATAGTCATTTCATAATTGAGTAGTTGTGATTGTTGCACCTGAATTACTGTCTTCAATGGAATCAACAGGTGCAGGCAGGATTTACTCCAAGATAACTTTTTAATCGACAAAAGTTAAAACCTCAATGGAGGAAATGGGATTCCCTTCAGCGTGAACATGTTCTGGAGCTCGTGTTCAGATTAAACATTTTCCTTCCCAATTCTCGGGTGAAGATTATCTTGACTGGTTGACAGCTTGTGTAGTTTTCAA
This sequence comes from Populus alba, assembly GCF_005239225.2. NCBI lineage: Eukaryota > Viridiplantae > Streptophyta > Magnoliopsida > Malpighiales > Salicaceae > Populus > Populus alba. The sequence goes on from NC_133295.1 coordinate 2,264,113, forward strand.
TTCACCAAGAGCAATCGCTTCTGCAAATTCTACCGTGCTGGAGCACAAGTGATTGCAAGTCACAACTGTGAACTATACACTAGTGTGTATAGTTCACAGTTGTCCATAGGATTCTGATCTTTTGTACTAGGAAAAGGTGCAATTAGCATGAACCTTGTATTAGTAGCTTTCCGGCGGTTGTGTGTTTTCATCTCCTCCAGGTTGTATGTATATGTACATGTACATAATGGTGCAGTTTAGGTCATTTGCCCATCTAGAGCTGTAATGTTTCTCGAACAACAAACTTACAGTAATGGATGGATATGTTATTGACAATTGTGAATGCGTTGATACTTTTCTCTCTCTATAGTAAAACCTTTTAAATTTCTCTCTATTTTAGAGGGAAACTTTGGCATCAAGGTTCCTTTGGTTTTGTCTTTCCTCCATGGAGCAAATGGTTGTTTCTTCGCTATCGACACTGTTGTGTTCTTATTATATTTCGAATGAGTTACTGAAGTTTTTTAAGCCAATAATTTATATTGGTGTTATTGTTAAAACAGAGACTGACATTCTAGAACTACGGCAGGCACGTAAAATATAGTGAACAAATTTAATTGCTGTTATTGTTGTGAATTAAAATTTTATTGTAATTACCTATCAAAATATTTAATTAATAATATTATAATTTTTAAAAAATGAAATTTAATTAAATATGACGTTCAGAACCGTGATGTCATTTCACTAAACTTTTAGCTACTACTTTAATTCACCATTTCTTTTTATTTTTTACATCGATTTCCCAATCCGTCCAATTTATTGTCAGCTGTATTGTCAGCACTGTATGTTCAATTTGTCCAATTTATTGTCAGCTGGATAAGAGGGTGAAGATAGAGAGTGTGACAATGGTCTACGATAGCTGTAACCAATCGATTGTTTTCTTCCATCGGATTATCAAGGAGCGGTAGATGTGATGTGATCCATCATGGGCCCTACTTTTATGATTTAATTTGTTTCTTTGATATATCAAGAAATGAGTTGTTACGAGCATAGTTTTAAGACCCGGTCCGGTGGTTGGCCCTGTCCAAGACCCGAGTTCCAGGTTTTGACCGGGTCACGGGGTCTTGACTGGGTCGCCGGGTCGGCCGGGTCAAAATTTATTTTTTTAAAAAAATCAAAATGACGTCGTTTTAGCAAAAAAAACAAAAAAAAAATAAAAGTCAATGGATTTGCGGCCGGGTCTTGCCGGGTCAACCGGGTCTGGCCAGGCCAATTCCCAAGCGGGTTTTGGCCTCCACCCGGACCGGTCCCATGCCTGGGTCGGCCGGGTCCCAGGTCGACCTGTCGGGCTGGTCCGGGTTTTAAAACTATGGTTACAAACGTAGATTTAAAATTTAGCTCGGTGGATTGATTTAGAACTCGGTTGATTAAGCCTAAAACCAGACCGAATTTAAAAAAAAAAAAAAAAAAACTAATTGGGATTTGACTCAGACCCAGTCAATCCGGGACCCAAACGAGTTGGGTAAACCCGGTTGAGACTTAGTTGTTTACACACACACATATATATATATATATATATATAATATATATATATATATATACACGTCGTTTTACCTTTTACTGTAAAACTAAACGGTGAAGACAGAAATGAAAAAACCTAATATCTTAAATCTACAATCCACACTTTCAATTCTCATTTCCCAATTGAATTCACTTTCTCATAACAACACGGAAAGCAGCAGCAGCAACCAAACCCGAATTCCCAGTAGGTCGGATTAAGAGAATCTCGACAAAGGCATCAACAAAGTCAATCTAGATACTCTTTTCATCGTCTCCAGCTCCATTGGGTTGTTTATATGAGAATCAGCTAAAACTGCAATCAAGAACAGCTGAAGCTAAAGACTGTGAAACTCGACTACATTCGAGTCGCTGTTAAAAGGCACCACTCTTTTAGAATCTCTTCTCATAACAACACAGAAAGTAGCAAAAACAACCAAGCCCGAATTCCAATGCTCTTTTCATCGTCTCCAGCTCTGTTGGGTTGTTTATCTAAGAATCAGTTAAAACTACAATCAAGAACGGCGGAAGCTAGAGACTGTAAAACTCGACTACGTTTGAGTCGCTATTAAAAGGCACCATCCTTTTAAAATCTCTTCCTCTGCCAATTCAATCATCGAAAAAGTCTACTGTATATACTTTAAAATATCAAGTTTATAAAAGTGATTTTGTTAATTTATTTTATAATTTCAAATAAAAATTATTGTGTTTCAAACTTTCAATAGAATAGAAGAATCAAAGCTTTATGAATTCAAAACATAACTGTACATATTTTAAATATCAAGTTATTCGATATAGTAAACATTCTCTGTCCTTGTATCTTTCTTTCTTTCTTTATGTAAGATATTCCTTAATTTTGCAGAATTAATATTGTTGATTCCAACTGTTGCATTGGATTTTTTTTTTTGTCTGGATAACTTATCTAATTCTGACCCAATTATTATACTAGATGAGGTTTAAAAACAACTATAATTACAAAGAATTTATAAGCATTTTTCATTTATTTTAATCTACGCTTGCCTAGCCATGTGTGCAGTGGTGAGTAATTATTTTTTTAAAAAAAATTAAAATGTTTTTTTTTCACTATTTAAACTTCAAATTAACTTTTTTTTAGATATTCTCTATTTTTTTAAGGTATCAAAAATAAATAAATAAAATTAAAAAAATATTATATTATTTGATGCATTTTAAATAAAAAAATATTTAATAGCCTCGTGTACTCACACGAAAATGATGGAAGACAAGCTCCAGCTGATTGGAAACTTCATATGTTTATTCCTTTAAAGTATTTAAGTACGATCCAGTCGTTTAATTTGTTAATAAACAAATCACATATCCATTTATATTAACTATATTACTATTGTACTTCATTGATACTATATTTTTTAAACAAATATTGCATGTGCAGCTATGCTAGCAAATTCCATCTTGTTAGCTTGCCCATCTTTTCTTCGACAATGATTGAATTTGGACCAATAACAACCGCTGTCATACATGCACCTTGTCTATTGTTTTAACAGCCTCAAGCTCAGTAAGAGAAATTAATAGTGGTGTTTGTAAGAATGGTAGAAGTTTATTTTTTAAAATTATTTTTGATATTAATATATTAAAATGATTTTAAAAATATATATAAAAATTAATTTCAAGTAATTATTTTTTTGAAATATTGTTTGGAATATAATTCCCAATTACCTTTAAGAAGAGGAAGAAATGTGATTTTGTAATGGGAGCTTTTTTATATTTAAATTCATCAGATTGATATAATATAAATGAAGGAAGAATTTTTAAGACTATTTAAAACCTAATCTTTCAGCATAAAGTACAATTAAAAAAGCATCCCATTTTTTTTTTTTATTTAACTGATATGAAATTTAATTAATTCACATGAACTCCAATTTTTCTGGAATGCCTTTAGCTCTTTTTTTTTTTTGTCAATAGCATTGTATACAATACCACTGAAAGAAAAAACCGGTGTTTATTTTGAATTGCAATAGAAATTTCTTTTTAAAATGTATTTTATTTGAAAATATTTTGAAATAATATTTTTTTTTATTTTTAAATTTATTTTTTAATATAAACACATCAAAACAATCTAAAAATATTAAAAAAAAAATTAATTTGAAGAAAAGAATTTAATTTTTTTAAAAAAATAAAAAATTTAAATTTACAAAAAATATTTTTTAAAAAATACTCACACTTCATTAGCATACACACAGTAGTTTTTAAACATGTGCTGAAAGCTACAAATATTATATAAAAATTGTTTGGGATTGCGATACAAATTATATTTTATGATTTTTAAAATTTTTTATTTAAATTAATTTTTTTATGTTTTTATATCATTTTAACATGCTAATATTAAAAAAAATTAAATATATTATTTAAATATTTTTTATTTAAAAAATAACTATTATTATATTCTTAAATATTTTTTATTCTTAAATATTTAGAATGTTCAATGTAGCCCGTGGTGAGGCAACCGTTGGTGACGTTTTATGCTTTGAAATCATAAAAAAAAAATGTTCAACAAGTACATAATCCCATAATTTTTTTTATGATTTTGAAAAATGAGAAGATCTACCAAATGACATCACATCAAATTAAAAGAACCATAAGTAAGAACTTTTAATTATCTTTTTGTGTAATATACAATTAATATTTAATTTTTAATAAAAATAAGAATTAAAATATTTCATAAATTCACTGGCACTTATGGAATGTATAATTAATTAATGGGAAATTTTGCTTGGAATTTTTTCTCTGCACCTTCACATTACTTTTCCTTTTTCTTGTTTTGAATATTTTTATGGGCTAACCATGCGTACTATGATATTAATTGTTTTTTAATTGTTTTTAATATATTAAGATAATATTTTTTTAAAATTTGTTATTAATATCAATATATCAAACTAATTTAAAAATACTAAAATAATTAATTAAAATAATTTAATTTTTTAAAATAATTTTTAAATACAAAAAAAAAAAATCTTACTTATGAACCCTACCAATGTGCATGCACGGCATCTTGAAGAACAAAATTCAAAAGGATGAAAACTACATATTGCTGGGAAATTTGATTTGAAATTAATAATTTGTACGGATGGACGTGGCATGCTTTTCAGTTTTCTGACCCCTTTCGAAAGTTCTAGGCTTCAAGAATAGGACGTCGTTTTGGTAATGCGATAAAAAATATTTTTAAAAAATTTTGAATTTTTTTATTTTAAATTAATATATTTTTTATATTTTTAAATTATTTTGATATGCTCCTCTCAAAAAATAATTTTTAAAAAAAATTAAAAAAATATTATTAATATATTTTTCTGAATAAAAAGTATTTTTTAAAACAACAGCAACCATACAAGTAAATTCCTGAGACGTGGATAATTTGAGGTTGCTGAAAACAAATTAAAAATAAAAGAAAAAAAATGAGATTGTTGAATAGAATAGTAGAATTTTTTTCCCTTACCATTCTAACATGTTCCAGTCTAGTTAGATGGCTGGGCTATCGAGTTTTGGGCCGAACCAATAGGTCCAATCCGGAGTTCATAACATTACTTGAAAGGGACGCGGGCGGCGGCTAGATTCATCTCTTCCTCATGAGATGTTTGACTTGTCTAACCTCGTCTGTGGAACTTATGGGACTCCAGGCTGCTAGTCCTGCATACGTGGGTTCAATTATTGTAAACTGGAGGGGCAAAATGTACAGTTAACAAACTCACTTTGGCTGGGCTATCTTCTTCTTCTTCTTTTTTCTTCTTTTTTTTAGTTTACTTGGAGATTATGGAGCAGCTATGTCTGCATTTACATTTATTTTCTGAAGAATATATAAATATTGGACTCCTTAAGGTCGACGTTGTAACTTTTGTGTCCAAATGAATAGCAATGCCATGGACGTTATGAGCTAGTGGTATTGGGAGGAAGAGGAGTTGGATTCAAATATCCACCATGAAGGGGATTAATCTAACTATCGTAGCAAAGTACCTGAAGGAATAATCTGGCCATCTCTTATATGGGATGCACTCGTACTCAATTCCAAACAAATGTCAATAAATTGAACCCAAGAACAATATTAGCAAATTCTGTGGTTATTGCAGAAAACGTTCGTTGCTACTGGAGCTTTATGAAGTAAATATCAAGAGATTTGTGCACGGTGAAATCACATAGATGAAAAGATCCATTCACAAACCGAGTAAAAGGGCAAGATTTATTTCATTAAAGATGAAAATACAGAAGCCACGGTGCCTTGAAGACACTGTAGCAAGCACACCACCAGGCTTGCACAATTTACATTCCAACGGCTTACCCTGCTTGAGAAGTCTTGAAGTGAATAAAGCCATCTTACAGTGCTTAAGCTTCTCTGACGGGCTTCTAGCTCTGGCAAATACATCAATATCATCACTTATGGTGCATATATATATATATATAACGTAAGCAAATTGAACTATATATTATAGCACTGCAGCCTTCCATGAGATAGAGACCCAGCTAATTGCTACTTCTTGCCCATATAATAATATTTACTAATTAATATATATATATATATATATATATATAGATTTCATTCATGGAAATGTGGCCATGATGGGTGAATAGCCAAAGATAGCACCAAATATCTTAACTTCCTTTTCAGCTTGAACCCTGTAAAAGGGTGTTGCAGCAGCGGTTTGGTTCAAGGGAATTTCGATCTTGTCGCCAACTTTAAGCTTCTTGTTGCGGACGAATGCACGCCAGCCCTTTGAAAGAACCGGCTTCCGGTACTGTCCTTTCTTGCGAATAGAACACTTAAAGGTCCAGACGAAGCCACTCTCATCTATTGCTTGAAAATCCACGGCATGTCCACCGTTGAAAGATGGGAGAGACTTGAGACTCTTCGTAGGCACTGACAGTCTTTTGCTGGTGTCTGTCTTGCTAAGGATCTTAGAGAAGGTTGTCATTTTAGGCCAAGCAAAAAGAAGATATTACTTGTGTGATCTTCCAAGAATGGCTTCGAACTTCTGTTACTTGTGATTTTCTCTTGGATCGATTTATAGGTGCTGCGCGAAGCTACATGGTATATGGTATATTAGGGGGACAATTGCCCCCTTAATTGTTTTTGAATAATAAGAATTAATTTAATTGTTTTTAAATTAATTAAAAGTTATATTATTTTTAATTGAATTAATAAAGGTATGGAATTAAATCTTTTTTATAAAGATGAATAAGCAAACATTTTAATTGTTGTCAGTGAATAAAGATTGATATTTGTAAAATTAAAGGTTGGTTTTTTTTAAAAGAAAAAAATTATTTTTTTGTTTTTAAAAATGATTTATCATGATAAATTTAAGCTATCAATGTTGATCTATATCCATGCATTATATACAACATGTTATATTGTAATGGGTGTGTGAAAATGAGTTGTGATGAATTGATATACATTTTATCATGAATTTTATATGGAAGATTTTATAATTATTATGTAATTAAACTTAATTTTGTTATTATAAAAAATTAAAAAGAATTATTATAATGTAAGATTTTTTATGTTAAAGTATTTTTAAATTAATTTTACTTTATATGAGTCGGTATATTTTATTTCAAATTAATTTCAAATTAATTTTTAATGTATATTTATATAATATATTTGCTCTCTCCTTTAAAATATTCTGGCTAGCACAACCCCACATGTCCTGATTACCCAAATCAAATGCACATGAATGGAGATCTCAGGTTTTAAAGGTATTTTCACTTTTTGCTACTCTCTGCCCACATGTCCTTCTCGATGACTTTCATTTTGTAAATTGAACATCCTGACAGACCTTAGCAGATATCGGGTGGCTTTTGAAAACTAGACATGTAATTAATACCGTGAAAAAATGAATAGGAAAGAACAACATTATCCTTTCATGAGTAATTAGACAGTAATAATCGAGGGACAATTAAGACATTTCACATAATTTGATAAATATATTTTTAGAGTTCTTATGAATTTGTGAAAAATTATTTATAATTATTTAAATTTATTATTTAATAATTGAAATTTGTTTTTGAGTATCATTTTTAAATGTTTCAATATACTAAAGTTAATTGATTTGTATGTATAATTTTAATACGTGGAAGGTGTTTCATAAATTACTTCATTTTTAAATGAATTTATTTCATTGTAAAATACAACCTATTGTTATTGTAATTAGAGTAACTGCTTTTAACTCTGAATTTAACTTTAAGTATGAGTGCCATTATTATTGTAATTAAAGTAACTGTATTCTTTTAACTCTGAATTTAACTTTAAATATGAGCGTGCAATTCATATTTGTGTTTAAAATTATTGGCTTGAATTATTTAAATCTTTGAATGATTTAATTTTGATTTAACAGAGACGGACCAGTGATTTATTTAAATCTTTGAGCCAATAATTTTGATTTAAAGTGTGCAATTCTTATTATATTTTGATAGGTAATTACAATTAAAAATTTTGGATTCACATCAATATACAATTAAAGGCAGAAAGCATCAACAAGCACCAGTGGTCTAGTGGTAGAATAGTACCCTGCCACGGTACAGACCCGGGTTCGATTCCCGGCTGGTGCAGGGAAGAGCAATGATGAAAGCCGAGCCTTGGCGATGGTAGGGTCCATCGCAATCAACTGATCACCAGATGACATGTGGCTCTGCTGAGCTCTGTTTTTTCTATTTTTGGGTTTTCTTTTTCTTTTTTGCATTTCTTGACCAACAAAAAGGCAAATTACGTGATTTTTGTTGTAAGGTTTTAGTAAATAAAATTACTTACATTTAATAAAAAAAATTAATTATGTGATGAAAATAAATTGATCCATTCCGTGAATCTTTGTTTTTTTTTTAAAATGATTTTAAAGTGCTCAAATTTATAATTGTTTTTTACTTACATTGTTATATTTTTTTATTATTATTTAACATTAATATGTGCATATCAACGTTTAGAAAGAAAAAAAAAAGTGATAGATTAATGATTTATATCCAGCCTTTTTTTTTAAATCAAATTTTAAAAAGAAAAAAAAATATTTTATTATATTTTAGATAAATAAAAAATACTTTAAAAAGAATATGAATCAATAATGATAGAGGGCAATAGCATTTAAACATGTGTATAAATATAATTACGTAAATGTTAATGAGTTAGTTATTTCCATCACAATCTATTGTGTTTTATTTATCATAAAATACAGGGGTAGATTAGTTTTAATTACTCATCAATATAATGGTCTCATGTTTCTTTTGTAATGCGATTTAACACATTTAAAAAAAAATTATTTTTTATATGTTTTTTTTTATATAATTTTAATATGATGATATAATTATTTTTTTAAAAAAATCTAAAAAAAAATTTTTAATTTATTTTTAATGATAAAACATTTTTACAAAAACACTTTACATTACATTATCAAAATGTTTTTACAAAAATACTTTACATTGCACTCTCAAACACACACTAAATTATTTTTTTAATATATATTATAACTTTCACTTTAAGATACATTAAAATAATTATTTTTAGATTTTTTAAAATTTTTAATATTAACACATTAAAATTATCAAAAAAACACTAAAAACACCCATTAATTTAATATTTTTCAAGATAAAAACATTTTTTAAAAAAAAATCTAAAAACAAAAATTATGCCAAACATCATCTAAAAATTGTATAATAACTTCTTGCTTGTATAAAGATACGAGAGAAGTGGTGCCTAAGAGGGGGTTGGGATTTGAGGACTGGTTTCTGAAGTTGACATCCTTTAACTAATTTTGAGGAATGGAACTCAACATCATCAATTTCGATTTCTTATTCTTTGTTTTTTTCTTTTATTAATATAGATATTTAGACCGGTTTATATGTATCTCAACTAATCTTACAGTTTCTAAAATTAACAATAATGCAAGCTTCCGATAACCTTGATGTTTGTGAGACTCGAATTGGTAAGCTCTAGAAAACAAACTTATGGTCTAATCAATTAAGTTACATATTTAAAAGTTATTTTTTATATATATACGATGAATGATTGATTAGAAAAAAACATATATTATATAGTGCTATTCTTGGATGATAGATCAATTTTAAGTTGAAAGAAATATATTTCATACAAATTTTTTCAACATTCTCTATGTAAATTGTAACCTCTTGGAATCACTATTGATTCAACATCCACTGTCTATTAGGTTTTTTAATTTTTTATTGATTCAACTTATATCCTAATATTGAATTTTTTTTGTTCCTGTAAAAATTATTTGTTCAAACCTTTGCAAAAGCCTGAGATGGAATTTAGATGTAGATGAAGAAAATTACAATATATCATCTTATAAAAAATAAATCTAAAATAACAAATTAGTATGAAAGAAAAGGAGCAGAGATCATAGGCTAGTCTGGTATTTCTATGTAGATGTAGAGAAATGTGTGTAATTGATTTATTATCTTCTTTTTTTTGGTTTTATATAATCTCTTACTAAAAAAGAAGATAAAATAAATCGTTTATGATATTAAAAAAAGAAGATAATAAGTTAGATATTCAACCTAAATATTTTATAAATCAATAATAAATGACATAATTTTTTCTGTGTTTGAAACTTTAAGTATATTTAACTTGAAAATATATTAAATTAATAATTTTATTCAGTATTTTTTATTAATTTAATGTTTTGATATTAAACATAAAAAAATTATTTTAAATCATTTTTAAATAAAAATATACTCTTAAAAGACATCCATAAAATAACATCACTTAACTATAAATATATAAAAATTAATTGTATTAAACACCGAATATATTATATCAAAAATGAAAATTCATATGGAATGTTTTTTTTTTTTTTTGCATTTCTTCACCAACAAAACAAAATGGCAAATTGCGTGATTGCTTTCTTAAGTTTTACTAAGTAAAATTACGCTAACTGTGTGATAAAAATTATATATATCTAGAAAATGAATGTTATTGAATTTTTCTCACAGATTATCATACTCAATTCTGGATTATGGAGTCAACTTAAATAATAAATTATTTTTAATAAAATAACATGGAGTCGTACTTTTTTAAGAAATAAATTCTTGAAGGATATAGTTACAACAATCGAGTTTTATCAGCTAATTTGCAGTTTAACCTGAAACCTTGCTCAAGTTAGCTCTGGGTCACAGGTTTGAAGACATGCGGGTTTGTAATTGTTATATAATAAAATGCAGTAATGAGTCAACAAGCACCAGTGGTCTAGTGGTAGAATAGTACCCTGCCACGGTACAGACCCGGGTTCGATTCCCGGCTGGCGCAGAGAAGAGCAATGATGAAAGCCGAGCCTTAGCGATGGTAGGGTCCATCGCAATCATCTGATCACCAGATGACATGTGGCTCTGCTGAGCTCTTTGCTTTATATTTTTTAAATTGATCAATTCTGTGAATCTTTTTTTTTTAAAAAAATGATTTTAAAGTGCACAAATCTATAATTGTTTTTTACTTGCATTATGATATCTTTTTTACTAAGCAGATCAGCGTTTGGAAAAAGAAAGCGATAGATTAATGATTTATATACAATTTCTCCGTTTTTTTTTTTTTTTTTCTGAAATCAAATTTTAAGATTAGCATCCATAAAAAAATATTTAAATACATAATATCAATATTAAAGGTGTGTCCTTCAAAATCATCCGAAAATAAGATTTTATCTAAATTAATATAAAAGCTGGTTAAATAATATTCTAATCATCAAATAAATAAAAAGAGAATATCAATCTCCGTTTCATACCACCTTTATTGCTATGACTCAGCTACTTGTTTTCTTTTAGAAATCTGGTTACATAATCTTTTATAGGATTTGAGTTGTTTGTGCGTGCTTTTAAAATTATTTCATTTAAAAAAATCAAGTTTTTTTTTTTATGTTTTTAAATTTTTATAAAAATATATTATTTAAATATATTTTTAGATAAAAATTATTTTTTAAAAACAACGAGAACACTTAATAATAGAGAACAAAAGCATTGAAACATGTGTATAAATAATTACGTAAATGATAATAAGTTAAGGAGTTGGTTACTTCCATCACAATTCATTGCGTTTTAAATTATCATAAAATAAAGGGGTAGATTAAGGCAGTGCTGAAACTGATGGTGCTTTTCTTTGTCTTTTTTCTTTTTGTGTTTTTGGTATTATCTGTTGTTGTGGAATGGAGATTTGAGACATTAGTTTATACAAGAAAAGTTGCTAAAAATGTTCCAACTTCTAAGCAAACAACTTAGCTTTTAGGTTCTTTTCTCGTGATTAATTCTAGAGTTTTTTCTTTTCTTCAGGGTTCTTCTTGTTTCGGACTTATTTAACATGAATAAAAATAATTTGCAATCAAGAAAAAATCATAACAATAATTACCTTTCAACTTAATCAAATCGCATTGATTAGCTTTTCAACTTTATTAATAAATAATAATAAAAATTACATCAATATGATTAGAAAAAAGAGAGAGAGCTTAGTAATGGGATTCACATCTTTGAATGTAGAAAGTTAAAGAATGAAATATATTTTTTTGACAATCAAGTTCCATACTTTCATTAAAGGTTTTTCTTTCCAATCATTATCTCATGATCAAAGAATAAAAACGATAATTCTATGAGGAAAAGGAAAAACAGAAGAAGAAGACCATCTAGTTGAAACCTAGACAAGTTTAGCTATTTCTTGCAAAAATCCATGGGTTGGGGATCGCTTATCCCGTTAAAAAAAGTAGCCCAATTTCATTTTTGAGCTTATATCACTCTAATGTAATCTAGCTCATGTTTATTCAGTAATATAATATATAATATTTTCTGAAATAATATTTTTTATATTAAAATTTATTTATTTTTAATATTATCACAACTATTAAAAACTATTTAAAAAATGTATTTTCTTTTTTTAAAAAAAAATTGAAGCAACAAATAAGACATTGTCTTGTGTATTTTATAGTTTATACCCGTGGTTTCAAAAAGTAAATTATTTATAGAAATGATCAATTGAATTTAGATGATTTTGGTTTATCCTAGATTTTGAAATTATTTTTGAATTTAAATGATCAAAAGAATTCAAAAATTTAAAACTTGGCTCATTAAAATTGAAATTATTTTTGTTTAAAATTATTTTTTATATATTTTTAGATCGTTTTAATATGTTAGTATTAAAAATAATTTTTAAAATATAAAAAAAATATTATTTTGAGCGAAAAACACTTAAAAAATAATAATTATCACACTTCCTAACACACCTTTTATGTATTAATTTGTGACTTATATGATCTAGTAAAATTAAGGTTTGAAGTGGTTTTAAATTTTTTTATTCAAAACAAAAAAAATCGTTTGGGTTTTTTTTCTTACATAATTGATTTTTATAAAATCACGTTGTTTGAGAAAAAAAAAAAACCACAATAGACACAGGTTAACCCACTTGCTTAGCCCACGATATGATGTTTGAGCGGGATCATTAACAATTTCTACTGTTGGAGCTGTATGTGCCCGACCACTTCAGCTCCATCTAATCGGAACTGGAAGGGACGAGTGGCATTCCAAAACAAAGCCAATCACTTAACCCCTTACTTTGCGGCTACTCTCTCGTAAGCCTCTCTCTCACCTTTCTTCTACTGATTGAGTTTTGCATGTTTGATGAATTTGTTGACATGAGTTTTGTCTCCTCTAAAAGGGGTTTACTTCATATTTTTGCTTACTGCTTGGATTTAGCTGCTTCTTTTGATTTTATTTCTTCGGTTTCTGAAATTGATGTAGCCAGTGACTTAAAGGGTTTCATTTCAACCTTATCTAGCGGAAAGGAAATTAATTTTTTGTAAAGATTGATTTAGGGTGCTGTATAATTGATAAAGTTTTGATTTTTCAAAGAGAGGATTAAAAAATCAACTTGTTTATTCAATTGTTTATATGGGAAAAGGTGTTGATTTTGGTATTGGGCTTTATTGGTGATAAATAGTCTTGTCTGTAACCGGGTAACCTAGAAAAACTAGGTACATGCTGTATTTCAACTTTTGTGGCATTGGTGCCTTAATCTTAAAAGAGGATGACTTTTTAAGAGTATTTGTAGTTACAAAGAAGTCTCTGTAGAGCTTGAGATTCTTGCTTGAAGTAGTCATTGCTGATAGGAATTTTAGGATTGGAACTACTTGGCTCTTGCCAAAAGCAAACAATGGTTAATCCATGTGTTTGCACAACTGCTTTTAGACGAATTAAAGATCTCATTTTTTATGATTATTGTCGTTATTCTTGCTTGTTATGACTTTTTGGCTACAACTATTTAACTAGGTAGATTAGGTAAACCTGTATTAGATGTTACGTTAATCAAATTTCTTGATACTAAATGAGTTGGATTTTTCTAAAAGTTCTTGTTGCAAGGAAATATAAATCTCATCCATCTTTTCTTGTTGTTACAAGGGGATATAATTTCTCATTCATCCTGTAATAAAATTAATCTTCGCTGATTGAAACTTTGGGATGGATGTTGATAGGCTCCAGAGTAAGATGTTTTGTGATACTAATCCATTTGCCATCACAGCCGCTTCTAGGCTGAGTAAAAAATCTTCTTTTCGATGAAGTAAACACCTTAATTGCATTTTTCCTTTAAATTTCTGATTGGGACGAGAGTGAAACTTGAGGGCAAAACTAGCTTCTTCTTTGATTACAAGTATTGATTTGAGATTTGATGAATGGACTGGCTCTTGGAACTAACAGAGAGACTTCACTTCCTTTGTGGATGTTGCACAATTTTTGTCCTATCCCTTTTTTCATTGCTGTATCTTAGTGAAATGTATACATCCATTAAGTACCACATGTTTCTTATTTTGTGGCAGTAAGCTAGAGGACCTGAAGAATGGCAAGCAAAGCTGTGAAAACTGTGGCAAAAGCCGTTTCAGAGTACCAGTACCCATGGAAGGAGAAGTTGGCACAGCACAAGAACGAGCTGTCCAAAGGTGTGTGGGGTTACTGGAAGCTGGGGGCATGGACGCCGCTCCATATTAGTGCTCGCCGGCGGGCTAGACTTCGCAAGGAAGTCCTCCTCGCAGAAGAAGACTGGCCATATGATCCAGAAAGGAAGGAAATGAGAACCAAGATGAAAGGACACAAGTGTGATAGGATTGCTGCGGAGAGACGGGCGAATACTGCCAAGCTGATGGAGCAAATGCCAGAAATGTTGCTGGCATACAAGAAACGTAGGTGGGAGAAGAAGATGAAGGAAGAAGACAAAAATAAATAAACATTTTCCAATTCAATACTGTTTCTTTTTCCAAGCTGCTTTTGCAGTAGCTGTTGTCAAAAGAGTTGCATTGATAGTAGGGCGTTTTCCTTCCCAGCAAGAATTTTTGTGTAAACTTACATTTACTCTGGTTTTTCATTGTTTTTCCATGGTTTAAGGAAACTAAATAGAATGTTTTATCAGGATAAGTTGATGGAGGTTGTATTGAGTTCTCTCGTATTGAGTCCAATGTCCTGACCACTAGACCATGGAACCATTACGCAAATACACACACATATATGAACAAACACGCCACCTGATCTGTACAGATGCAGCAAACTATTACTGTTTCACCTTACAACAGCGTTCACTGATCCAGTCACCTGGATAAATTGATCTTTTGGTCTTAACCAAAAGAAAAGTATAGCCGGGGATTGTATTGTTGTGTGTTTGGTCACCTCACAGTTCAGACAACAATCGGTGTTTGGACTCTGGAGCCTGGAGTCTGGACCGGGTCACCAGACCAACACTGCCCTAAAACTTACAGAAGGGAGGAGACTTTCTAGTTTTCTAATTGAAAACTAGAAAAGAAAAGGGAACCATGGAGATGTTCCAGGTAAGAATCGATAAATTACAGGTGAAACCAAAGGTTCTATTGTTAGTGGTTTATTGCCTGCTAGATCAATGGGTTTGGAGAATTAGAGGACACCTCTCGCAGGTGTGCAGAGGACATATCAATGTGTTACTGATAGTGGCAACAAGACTACTGGTTCAATGCGTTTGAAAAATGACGGGGCAAGGGCAATACTTGATGAGAATATTGGAAGCAATAACGAACTGAATAATGAAAAAACCCTAAGCATAATCAAGGGTGACTAAAGGACTCAGAAAATAAGCAGAAATATCTTGCTGGTAATATCCAACAATTTCCCGGTGACATCATGGGTAGCGATGAAGGGGCTGATGATGTACTTAGGTTGATGGGTTTGGAGAATGGGACAACTTCTCCTTTTGATGGAGGCAGGGCATTGTGTAGTGAGGCCACTAATAGTGGTGAAGAGAGGAACTCACTTGTAAAGCCTGAGGACAAGCGCAGCACAGTGAAGGGCTTGAGGAACAACAAGCAAAAGAATCTTAAGGTTGATAGCATGGACATTGCTTGTGATATTGCCAGGAGCTATGAAGGTGGAGACAACAAAGCTAGGCTGATGGATTTAGGGAACGTGATAGCTGCTCTTTTGGGTGAAAGGATAAGAAATTTCCTAGCGAAGCCACCGGTGTTAGTGGAGAGGGAAGGAAATTGTAAAGTACCAAAGGGCTCGAAAAAAACAAGCCAACAGGTGATTGTCAGGAATTGCGTGGTGATGTTGTGGATAGAAACAAAAATGCTGACAACATAAGTAGGCAGGTGATTGTAGATAATAGGATGGCTGCTCCTTTACGTGAATAAGAAAGGTTATTGTTCATCGAGGTCACAGGCCATAGCGGAGAGGGGAATGAAATTAGAAAGCCTAGGCCACTTGGCCGACCAAAGAGCTCAGTGGAGAAGAAAAATCCTGCTGGTGGTTACCAGGAATTTCCTGGTGAAGTTATGAATGGTAATGATGGCAAGGATATTGTTAGTCTAATGGGTTTAGAAAACAGGGTGATTGATCTTTCAGCTGAAAAGGATCAGGTATTGCCTGGTGAGGCCACTGGTGGAGAGGCAAATCATATCATAAGGTCCAGGTATGGCCGACCAAACGGCTCGGTGTACAGGAAGAAAAATCTAGCAGGTAGCAATCAGGCATTGCCTGGTGAGGTTATGCATGTCAATGCGGTGAGAATGCTTTTAGGTTGATGGGTTTAGTAAATGCGGTGGCTGCTTTTTTCGAAGAAAGAGATAAAGCATTGACTGGTGAGGCCACTGGCCGTAGTGGAGAGGGGATTGTTCCAAAACATAAGCGAGGCAATCCAAAGGGGGCAAAGAGCAAGAAAACTCTTGCTGGTGGTAGTCAGGGATTGCCTGGCGAAACCTTGCATGCTAATGATGCCGGTGAGAGAACACCGTAGCCAACTAGTATAGTCATGGGTTCAGAAAATAGGGTGACTGCTCTTGCAGGTGAAGAAGATCAGGTATTCCCTTCGAAGCCACTGGCCACAGTGGAGAGGCGAATGATACCATAAAGTCTAGGCGTGTCCAACCAAAGGTGATAACAAGAAGAAAAATCTTGCAGATGGTAACGAAGCATTGCCTGGTGAAGTTATGCATGGAAATGAAGGTGAAAATGGCGAGGCCACTGGCCGTAGTCGAGAGGGGAATGTTCCAAAACACAAGGCAGGCAATCCAAAGGGGTCAAAGAGCAAGAAAACTCTTGCAGGTAAGTAATCAAGGATTGCTTGGCTAAACCATTTACGGTAACGATGAGGTGAGAAAACAATGAGGTCAACTGCTATAAAGAATGAGAGGGTTTGAGCTCATCAAACAGAGACATGAGAGCCCAGAAGCATCATTTGTAAAGGGAAGTCGCTGTATGCAAGTACTCTAATGCAGAAGATAACAATTTTCAATGCGTATTCTCTTGTGGTTGAACCGGACGCCCGGTGGGCCAATCTCCAAATCTATACCCTATCCTTGAATTTGAAGATTTTTCTTTTTTTGTTTGTTAAGGTTGAAACTGTGGATTTTCTTGGAACTTTTGGTCTCACCAGATATTTCCTTAAAATTCTCTATTTCCTCTTTCAATTCCTTTATATTAATGCAAAAATTCTCCACCTATACTTCTCAATAAAAGTGAAAATAAAAATCTCCACCGAGACAAGACACTCAAAAAATCTAAGACTTACCCATTTTAATTCACACCAGATTATCCAAAACCTCTCTTTCAATTTCCAATCTTTACCACTCTACAAATCCTAATTTTCCTCTCCCTGTGTCCCTTAATTTCTCTCTTCTGCAACAAAATCCTCCAAAAATGCCTGATAATTTGAAAATCTAAAACATACACACTTCAATTCACACCCAATTATCCAACATCCATCTGCAAATTTTCAATCCTGACTCATGAACCATAAATCTTTTCCACTCTCTTTAGCTTAAATTTCCCTCGCTTTCCTGGGAAAATTCGACCACCATGGCCGTTGCTGCAGTTAGAGGCAAACCCACCAAAGAAACTGCTTCTCAATTCAGATACTTTATGTTCAATTACATGCATGTGGGAAGTCGCTTGTCTAGTGCTCACTGTGCTAGCAAAACTACAAAATGGGATGACCATTTTGCAAATACTCCTCATCACTACACTTCTTTCAAGCCTGTTTCTCTTTGCGGGGAGTTTGTTGAAAAGGGTACTCAATTGTTGGAAAATACGAGAAGTAGCGGTAATTCAAGTAAAGACTTTAATAGGAATTGGAGTCAGAAAGTGAGATGTAATAGTGGTGATGGGTCTGGTTATGGCGAACCACCAGAGGTGTGGGAACCACCTGGTAATGGTGTTGCAAAATTAAGGGTGACTGATGGAGGAGTGATTTTAAAGGTAGGGAGTAGAGGTGGGTCTGGCTCAAAGGATGGGTCTTGGGGTGGATCCAATTTGGGGAGTAGCTTTCCAACGCCAAAGGACATTTGTAAGGCACTTGATAAGTTTGTCATTGGACAACAGAGAGCTAAGAAGGTGGGGTTTCTTTATTGTGGTTTGGCATTTGGCTACTTATTGTTTTTAGAGTGATTTTTGCTTTTAGATGCTATGGAAGTAGCTTACCAATTAGTGCCATCATAGTTTTGGTTATTGTGGCCAGCATTATAATTTGAATCAGTTTCAGAAGGAAGAGGCTGTCTTTAGATTGCCTAAATTGTTCATAGTTCTTGTTTTGAATGTAATATTTTGTTAAATTATTAGATGCTGAAGAAAAACAAAACAATGGACATGCTTCATTGCTTTAATGGAATTTTTTGATATGGCCTTTTATCGGAGGATGGCTATAGAAGCATAATGTTTTCATAATTGGCGTATCTTTTTGAAGTGAAGAAAGAAAAACTGTCTTTATTTTGAATTTTCTTTATTTTTCATAGGAGTTTAGGTATGCAGCCATACATGGACAATCCTTATGCTCTGTTTTGCTTGCTTGTCATCTTGTTTCATTTTAGTATTGTCTATCTGCCTTTCTACTCATTTTTTCTAATTTTGTGTCGTGAACAGGTGCTCTCTGTTGCTGTTTACAATCACTACAAGAGGATCTATCTACAGTCTGTTAAAAAATGGTCAGTTTTATTCCTTAGTAGTAAATGTTGTTCCATTGTTTTCTTCCTTTTCCATATGCATAACTGGAAAAGAAAACCTATTGATCATATGTCAGGCACTAATTGCCCATTCAAAAATGCAATGGCTTTTGATTTACTAACAAGCAATTGAACACAAATCACAGTCATGTCATGGAACTTCATCTCTGGCTGAATGTACTGGTGGTTCACCGTATTTATAGCTGCAAAAGTTTTTGTTTTGATGTCTTTTAAACCACATTATATTTTGGCCTTAGTTTCATATTTAGCTCCAGAGCTAGTGAATAGCATTGAACTGTCTTTACAGCAGAGGTTTTTTATTCGATTAAAAGTACACCCTTTTTTTTTTCTTTTTCTTTTTTCCTCTTTTTCGTTTGAGAAAGGAGGGAGAATGGAAAGGAATTATTCGATATGAAAGTACACCCTTTTTCTTTCTTTTTTCCTTTTCCATTTTTTTTTTTGGATTTCCTGCTGATAGGGTTAATATATCAGTGTGCATGCAAACTGCTACAGTATTCAACATGTGTTACTAATATTATCGATTGAGTGACTTTCTTTTGGTACCTTTTCTTGTCTTTCTTCTTTTCTATTCACTCAAAAGAAGTGGCATTGGTGAATCCTTTCTTCCCTTTCCTAGTCACAGTAATGGCTTGTCTGTACTTCCCTTGTCCATTGGGCATGGAATGCACCGTACCCTTCACCATATAATAAGCTAGTAAACTTGATTATCCTCTTTGGGGACATTGTTTTGTTCCTCAGAGATTGCTGGAAAGTCTACTGGATCATGGGGTCAATATTCGATAGCTAGTTCATGTTTTGTGCAGACATGAGTTGCAATGCTGTTATTCATTATGCTTATTGTGAGAGTTGTATGTTTTAACATGCTTAGTACAACTTGGGAAGCTAGGTGCAACGCAGATTCAGGCAATGAAAAACCAGAAACCATGGATGAGGAGGAAGTTGAACTTGAGAAAAGTAATATTCTTCTAATGGGTCCAACAGGTTCAGGTAATTTTTCATTGTCCTTATTCTGATTGTTCGATGATGTAGTTACTTTTAAATGGTACTAGTAACAAGGTCCCAAGAATAACCTAGCTCTCTAGAGTTGTCCTTATGCTATGATATTATTTTTTTTCAGCGTTCTTCTTTAGATGCTTCTTCTGTTAATATGCTGTATTGAATTGACTGATAATCTGTTACAGATGTTGGTCTCTCATGCATGGATAAAGGTCCCTAGTTGTTGATGATTTTGTTTTGATAGAATAGGTAGTGATGATTAGTCTGGTCATGGAACCTTGTGTCAAAGTTTTACTTGTGCTACTCTTTGTGATGTTTTAATTTTTATTTCGACTTATGCCAAAGATTTGACTGTGGACATTAGAAAAAATTGATGCTTCTATGGTCTCTTTCCCCACTCCTCTCTTATTGCAGAAGAATTAGTACTGCTTCCTTCAACGTTCTTTTGGTCTTTTTTCATCCTAAATATAAGTTGTGGCGTGGAATAGAATTTCTGTTAAATTGATTGTTTAAGAAACTGTTAGTTACTGTTCTCACTTCACTGTTTCTTATGTCATTTCAAGGACAGGGAAGACATTACTTGCCAAAACCTTGGCGCGGTTTGTGAATGTTCCTTTTGTTATTGCAGATGCAACTACTTTGACTCAGGCAAGTTGGTGATTTTCATTACTTTATTGTTGTTGACCTATTATGAACTTTATAGCTTATTGTTTTCTCTCACCTTCAATTGGATTTGATTTAGAAGTCAATTCATTTACCCAAATTACATCTAGATTAGTTGTGTACTGCTGTGTATTTTGCCTCGGCATTTACTTTTATGGATTGGTGAAGATGCAAAAAATCACGTTGATATTGATGGTTTGAAATCAAATGGCCACGTTTCTGGAGAGGGACAAACATGATCGTATTGCTTTTGCATCTGAAATAAGATGTTTGCACTTGGGTTTCTCTTCTTAGATGCCCCCCTCTTCCTTTTTTTTTTAAGAAAAAATAAATTTGAATATGATTAATTGATATGTTTTATTAATGCAATTCTTTAGTAAATTTTGGTTGCTGATTTATGTATGTTGGAAAATCTTGTTAGGGAAGCTGATTTTAAGTTATCATGAAATTTTATGTGCAGGCAGGATATGTCGGGGAAGATGTGGAGTCCATGTTATACAAACTACTGACAGTGAGTTCTCACAAATCTTATTTATATTCTGCTTCAAGCACTTTTCTACATGGGAAATACTCTTCTCCGTGATATATGTCCAGTGCCATTTTAATTGTCATTCATTAACTTGTTGCTTCCATAGCTTGTCTTAGATTCTTAGCCTACTCTCTCAAAACTTATGAACTGGTATCTTATGATTTCCTGATTTAGTGTGGATATATGATCAGCTGTTGCGGTATATGGTTTTGGTTTTGCCTGAGACGGAGACTGAGTTTATTTTCATTTATT
Source organism: Populus alba (assembly GCF_005239225.2). Classification (NCBI taxonomy): domain Eukaryota; kingdom Viridiplantae; phylum Streptophyta; class Magnoliopsida; order Malpighiales; family Salicaceae; genus Populus; species Populus alba. Next base: position 2,285,548 of record NC_133295.1, read on the forward strand.
AACTGTTTTTTTCTTCATAGGGAGAGGGAAAAATTGAGCAGTTTTCATATGAGCAATCATTTCATTGTTTATGGTCCTTAGATCCCTGGCAACTAAAAATTCTGCTCAGAACTTATAAATACACATTAGGATATAGTTGACATGTGACAATTATAAACTCTTTTTGCTTGGCTTGTTCAAATTTTCAGTGGGGCCACTGTACCAATAATCATGGCTCTGCTGCACAAGTTGGACACTGAATTATTATCTTGCCTATTGTGAATGAACAAGCCTAAATTTTTCCTTCTTTTCTGTGTATCTCAGGCTGCTGACCATAACGTGGCAGCTGCTCAGCAAGGCATCATTTACATTGATGAAGTTGACAAGATCACAAGAAAGGTTATGTCCACCATTTTACCATCACTACCTTCATCTTTATTTCTTTTCTTCAAAAATTGCATCCCCCTTCTAACATTATCTCTACATCTCCTGTCTTTTCAATATGCAGGCTGAGAGTGTTAACATCAGTAGAGATGTGTCGGGGGAGGGTGTACAGCAAGCATTATTGAAAATGCTTGAAGGAACAGTAAGTGCTGCCAAAAGTTGTTGGAGAAGAATGATTATGAATTACTTCATATCTCTGCTGGCTCAATTCTATTACCATTGCTACTGACATAGCTAGATGATCCATCTGTACCCTTAGTTATGTATGGAAAGATTAGCTTATTGAATTGTTAACTTCTATTTGGTTATTTTTTTCCAACCATATGTTTACAGCCATGCATTTTTTTTTTTTTTTTTTTTTTTTTCTGATCTAGGTAGTCAATGTTCCAGTTAAGGAAGCTCGAAAGCATCCTAGGGGAGACGATATTCAGGTAGAATGTGGTTTGTAACACATGCTTCTGACTGGTTTGCAAATTATCCGCATAATAATATCCATGGACATGTTTTGCTATTCTTAAGACTTCCTGACAACTACAGACACGGTCAAGTCGTCATGTGACCGTGAAAAGTCAGCTACTGCAATTGCCTTTTTTCTTAATCTCTTATGATCAATTTTTTTAATAGATCGACACAAAGGATATTCTTTTCATATGTGGGGGTGCCTTCATTGATTTGGAGAAGACCATTTCTGAAAGGTTTTACATACATACACCCCCCCCTCCTCTCTCTTCATGTGGTATAATATGAATCCTTTTTTCGAAAAGGGAAATGTAAGTAAATATTTATGACATCCTTGCAGGCACCAAGATTCATCGATTGGGTTTGGTGCACCAGTACGTGCAAACATGAGGACAGGTGGTGTTACGAGTGCTGCCATGGCATCATCTTTATTGGAGACTGTAAGTGAAAACTGGTCTTCAATTAGCAACAGCTTTGATGGCCCCCCTTTTGTCTTTTATGCAACTGCCACTGTTTGTCTTTGCTACTATCTGCTTTTAGATACTTGAATATTTTTTGAACTGAAATCTTTGCCAGGCTGAAAGCAGTGATCTTGTTTCATATGGTTTGATACCTGAATTTGTTGGAAGATTTCCTATCCTCGTCAGTTTATCAGCTCTCACTGAGGATCAACTTGTCCAGGTATATATTGTTGAAATGTTCCCTGTCTAATAAATCAACACATGTTTGTTCTCTTTAACGATGCTAGGTTTCTGTTGGAATCATGGAGAGGTTTGAAATTGTTTGATATCATGGATAATAAGCTTAGACTTGCCCTTTTCCATTTCCCACATTTACAGTGGTTTGGTGGAAACAAAGGAATTGATGCACTTGGTCTACATATGCTCGTGAAGAATTTCCTCGTTGTTTATAACCTTATTGTTTATTTGGACTTCTTTCTCACTCCCTAACTGGAAATAATGTTCTATAGGTTCTGACAGAACCAAAGAATGCCCTCGGGAAGCAATACAGGAAGTTGTTCCAAATGAATGGTGTAAGCGTTTTTCCAAGCCACCCGCTCTTTTAGATGCTTTCTTGGATAAACATTGTACTCTTAATGAATTTGTTGCTTATTCTCTTGGACAGTAAACATGTTTAGTTTTAAAGCCATCCAATTCTCCCTCCCCCCCCTCAGGTCAAGCTACATGTTACAGATCATGCTTTGAGATCAATTGCTAGAAAAGCAATAACCAAAAATACCGGGGCTCGGGCCTTGCGGTCCATATTAGAGAGCATCTTGATGGATTCCATGTATGAGGTATGACATCCCTCCCCTCTCTGTTTTTTTGGGCAATTCCTGATTCTGATGGAAAGTTTATATTATGAGAAGAAGCCTGTCCCGGTATATTTGAAAGATGGACACTAATAATTAAAGCATCATATATAAGTCTCTTCCAGTTCCAAACTTCTTCTTTTAGTATTGACCCTTTGTAAACTGAATTTATTGGATTCGTCCTTGTGCCAATGGCCCAGAGGTGGTCCAGGTTAAAATGCCTTTAACTTTGCATTTGACTGGAAGGGAGTCCATCCACAGGGTGGGGTAAGTAAAACTTTCTTGAGGGAAAATGGAAAAAGAAAGAGCTACAAAGAAGAACTACCTCATATATGATTGACACCCATTATCTTCCTTGAATAGTATTTTACCATGAGGTGGACCTCTGGGGTTCATTACAACTAACCGGTCCTTAGTGTTTAGAGTATCATTTGATTTCCTGTTCTGAGATAGGGATTTTGCATTGGTTGTTGTCAATTGCTTCTAAGATTTTTCTCTGTTTTTATTTATATCCCAGACCTTGGACCTAATCTTCCCAAATGTGTCCTATGAGAAACAGAAGCAAGGCTCTGGGACTCTTTTGGTTTCAACTTGATTGTGATGTTTATCGACTGGAAATGCATCTATTCTCTGTATTTCAGAAAACTGTTAGATAATGCAATTCTACCTCCTAAATTGTGCAGATTCCTGATGTAAGAAGGGGGGCTGATATTATAGATGCTGTTGTAGTTGATGAAGAGGCTATTGGACCTGAGGAACATGGAGCTGGAGCCAAAATCCTGTATGGCAGGGGCGCGTTGGATCACTATCTTTCAAAAAACAAATTAAAGTCATCTGAGGTGCGTATTAATCTTTGGATGCATCTTTATAAAAAAATTCTTTATTGATGATCCTTGTCTCCAAAGCTCTCGTGTCTAATCAATTGATGTTTATGTAGGCAACTGTGGAGGGTTCTGATGGAGAAGCAGAGGTGGAATCAGAGCTTCCTAAGATAGTTGCCGGCATATAATTTACTGGTGAATGTTGTTTGTAGCCTCCTCACATCACATACCTGTACATAATAAGCTCACATTAATTTAATAAACCAAAGTTCTGTATACACGTTACAATTGCTAAAAAACTACACTTTCCCAACCACAGAGTTCAGATTTTTTTATATCACTGCTGTATTCTACATCAGTCAGCCAAAGACAATCAAGTTCTTCCATCCCATTTTCCAGCATGAATTTTCTGGGAGAATTAAATTATTGCTTTGGCACTTTCAGCTGTTTTTATTTTGCTTGCCCTTCTAGTCCTGCAACTTTGGGGTGCCCTTTAGCACCTTGGAGTCTTGGACTCCATACAATAGGAAGAATGCTTACATAATTTCATCCACACTCGGGCTCTATGACCTTTAATAGGGCAGAGCTGCTCCACTGGACAACAGGTAACCCACATGTAGGACTACCTCTTTAACAACTTTTGATGCTTGAACACTGTGACTAGGTGACATCTTCTTAGCTTGTCATCCTTTTATCCTCATATTAAATCAAGCTTTATTGAGTCAAAACTTGTAAAAGGAAAGTGAAAGTTGAAAGAAAGTAGGCCTACTTATTGCTGAGTCCAAAGCTATTGCAAGGAAGAAAGCGGAACATCCTTACATAGGCTCCAAATAATTATTGTTAAAAGTTCGAAAAGGAAAAAAAAAAAAAAACATTGTTAAAAGAACAAAACCAATCATGTGGCCTCATTAAGCATCATGCCTTCGTTGTCTTTGCTGCCTTTACATTTGTTTGCTTACTCAATTTGACAGTATCATGTCATGTCTTCCTTCTCTTCCACTCCTTCCTTCATTGTATATAGAAGTTACATTTTGAACAATAATGCTACTTTTATAGAGAAAAAAATCTACCGAAATCTCTTGTTGAAAATTTGATTCATGTTTCAATGATCCAATAAATTAAATTTATTAAACTTAGCTCTTATCCAGGATATAAGTTGAGCAGGTTAACATGAATTAATTTAAAATAACATTGTTTTAAGTTTTTTTTTTAAATAAAATAACATTATTTTGAAAAAAATTACTATTTAAAAAATATCAAACTTAATTTTTAGGGAATTATTTCTTATCAACTCTCGTCATGTTTAATAGATGGGGTTTAATAACTTCATGAATTGTTTTTTTTTTTTTTTTTTTGAGAAGTTAGCATTATTTTATTCTAAAACTTGTTGCTAAATTGATAAAATTCATTTTGTTGAATGTCATGGAAATTTGTTGCCAGGAAATTTAGCATTTGATTCTGATAAACTGATCATATCATGAGGATGCCAAATTCATGTAGACAGGAAGGTAGATATGTCGAATCAGGGTGTTGATTTAGGCTGCTGAGCACTTCAGGATCCATGGTGTAATTTCAACAATTTGAAACCAAAATTTGAAGGGAAAAAAAAATTACTTACAGGATGGAAATAGAAAATTGGACTCCTTCTGAATCTTTAACCTAATCATCTAAAAAGAAAGCTTCTATAATTGTCATGTTTTGGTAGGTGATGTGATGTACTCTTCTCTGCATTAGATACAAACATGGATTGCTTCCTCGTCTCCTCAACAATCATTTTTATTAGTGATTAAAATTACTACCCATAAAAGTAATTTTTACTCTATGGAAAAAATTATGTTTGGAAAACAGAATCAGCTAATTGCAGTGTGAAAAAAATTAGCTGTTTAAACAGTTATTTTATTCTGGTTATTCTCCAAAAAAAATGGATTTTATGTATTTGGGATAAACTTTCCTATTGAAAAATATGCTTAAAATATTGTTAAGTAACGTCCTTTTCAATTTATCAACAAAATCACTGTAATTAACAAGCATTAAACCTCTAACAACCGTTGATCTCAACTCCAACTGTCCCATTTTAAATCAAACGGTCATCCTCCTCCCTCTCCGTCCTTACAAACCTTGGAAGTGAGAGAGAACAGAAAAGATAGAGACAACAAGCCAAGAAAAGAATGTTTTTTTTTTTTTTTTTTTGAGAGAGAGAGATTCTGAGGAACCAAACAAGCCTCTATTTCTCTCTCTCTCACTCAAAACTTTCTCAAGAAAACAGAAAAAAGATTGAAACTTTAGATACAAGAAAGAAAGATACCAAAAATTGAAAATCCAATCTTTTTCAATTGGGTTCGTGTCTAAATATTGAGTTTTTGCCATTTTAGGCTTGTTGGGTTCTTTTTATTTTTGTAAAAATTTGTACTTCAATGGATTTTGATAATATTGAATGTGTGTCATCATCAGATGGACTTGATGAGGATGAGATCCATCACCATAATTTACAACATCATCACCTTCATCAATTTGCATCACCAAAGCCTCACAATGTAAGCAACAACAGCAATGGTAATGCCAATGTTGTTGGGGGTCCTACAGTTATTGCTCCTGCAACTAGTGTTCATGAGCTCCTAGAATGTCCTGTCTGTACCAATTCTATGTACCCACCAATTCATCAGGTTTGTTCTTTGTGTGTTTAATTTGTTGTGAAGATGTGTACTTTATGGTTTGTGTTTATCTGGTCTTGTCTGCTTGCTGTTTTTTTTTTTTTTGTTATGTTTTTGATGTTTGATAGGTGTATGTTAGATCTTTTTGGATTTGGTAATTGGGTTTTAAGGACATTGGTGATTTCAGGTGCATAGTGATGATGTGTTGTTTTAGAGTTGATGATGGTTGAATTGGATATGTTTTGGGCTGTTTTAGTGAGAACAATTTTGGGTTTTTGGCGAGTTGATTTCAATAGATTAGTGCTGAATTTGAGTGTGTGAGGGAATTTGACTTGAACGGATGGCATTCTAGTGACGCTTTTGCAAGGGTTGCAATGCTATGAGATCCTCTTTGAGCATTCCTGAAGCTGAGGTGATTCCATTCTGCGAGATCCTTGATCCATTTTCCAGAAGTTAATTCTTTTGCCTCGAGTGATATCTGAACTTCCCTATGTTAAGATTGTTGCTTTCTTATTTTCCTTTAATTGTTCTTATCAATTGCAACATAAGCTGTCAAGTACTATATCTGCTTTGGAATCTCGTTTCAGTTACGTTATCTGGAGATCAAGCTTCACTTCTTTTTTCTGACTTCATATGTGATTCTTTTATGTTGAGAGTTTTTTCTGGAATAATACTTTGATTTTTTGAAGCAATGATGGCTCATGCCAAGCTGCAAATTAAGTGGGTAATAAGACTAATATCAGGTGCTATATAGGTAGAGAATCAGATATTGAAGTATGCAGCCTAATATTGGCGTGCTGCATTTCATCATTGACTTGTCAACTTTTTACCTGATTCTTCTTATTTATTTCTTGGTCTTGCTTAGTATGCTTGCCTCTACACTGAACTTTCTCATCTTAATCTTGGAGGGGAATGCTAACATGGCTGTGTTTTGCTAAACTTTGCCTACAAACCTACATTAATATATGGATTTTAACTGTCTCTTCCTTGCAGTGTCACAATGGGCACACGCTATGTTCCACCTGTAAAACAAGGGTACAAAATCGCTGCCCCACATGTAGGCAGGAGCTTGGGGACATTAGATGTTTAGCCCTAGAAAAGGTGGCTGAGTCACTAGAACTGCCTTGCAAATATTACAACTTGGGGTGCCCAGAGATATTTCCATATTACAGCAAGCTCAAGCACGAGGCAATTTGCAACTTCAGACCATATAATTGCCCCTATGCTGGATCAGAGTGCTCTGTTGTTGGGGACATCCCTTTCCTGGTTGCACATCTAAGGGATGATCACAAGGTGGACATGCACATAGGATGCACTTTCAACCATCGCTATGTGAAGTCTAATCCCCGCGAAGTGGAGAATGCCACATGGATGTTGACGGTAACTCTAGAATTGTTTTTTACATTTTTTAAACTGGATTTGCATGAACAATTTCACAAGTCATGGTTAATTAGGTTATAGAATATTTCTCTAACTATGGGATGCTGACAGGTTAAACTTGAAGCCAACTTATTTCCACTAAACTAAACTGTAGCCCAAACCATATTCAGATCCTGCCATATAAGATTTCACTAGTTTTACACTGGCTGTCAACCGACCATGTTCAGATCATAGCACCTAGACAGATTTGTCAAAGCTAGGTGAAATAAATTAGTTTGCAGGCTTTTTCTTCTGCACGCAATTTGGCATTGACTCCTGGATTCCCCAACTATCAGAAGTAAAGAAAGGAAGGAAGTATATATGGCTGTCACCTGTCAACGTGATATGGATAACATGACATGGTGGCATTATTAAATATCCTAGGCCTCCCTTGGAAAATGAAATCTTTCAATCTGTATAGCGGATGCCATTTGAAATTTCATTACTAACTGTTAACCTAGGTGGTAAAGACATTTCCAAATCAATCATGTTTTGATTTTCATCCCTTAAACTATTCCGCTAGAAGTTCTGTTAATTTTGATCTATTCATAAGCACATTGGCCAGGCTTGATTGCATCTGGTTACTCAATTTGTGTTATTGTGTAGCCTATATGAGAGACATTCACTTCCTTTTATTTTCTGGCATGCGTTCATGTGAGTCTGTCACTAGACTCCCAGCCCCTAAAATGACCGCGCAACCTTGACTTGCCTATTTCTGGATTAAGCCATGACCTGCATATTTATTATAGAGTTCATGATTCAATATTCACTAATGGATTCTGCACGTTCTTTATTGGCTGTTCTGTACCTGATTGGATGGCTTGTCCTTTTTTTTTTTTTGGTCAGGTCTTCCATTGTTTTGGTCAATACTTCTGCCTTCACTTTGAAGCTTTCCAGCTTGGCATGGCCCCTGTTTATATGGCATTCCTCCGTTTCATGGGTGATGAGGCTGAGGCTCGGAATTATAGCTATAGCCTTGAGGTCGGAGGAAATGGCAGGAAACTTATATGGGAGGGTACCCCGCGAAGTGTCCGAGATAGCCACCGGAAGGTCAGGGATAGTCATGACGGTCTCATAATTCAACGAAATATGGCACTTTTCTTCTCTGGTGGGGATAGGAAGGAGCTGAAGCTTAGAGTTACCGGGAGGATATGGAAGGAACAGCAAAGTCCAGAAACTGGAGTGTGCATACCTAACCTTTGTAGCTAAAGGCGAAGTGATTTTGAAGACATTTACACGGTTTGTGTGTTTGAGACTGTTGTGTGTTGTACCTACTTCTTCCATCCTTTTCTTGTATCTTGTAATGGATGGAATTGATGAAACCCTACAGTTTTTGATAAATTTGTATAATAAACAACTGTTCTTCCATCAACTTTTGCTTGATAGTACAAAAAGAAGGCTTTCAAGCTAGACTGGATGAAGCCAATTACAGGATCTTTGCTGTGTATCGTAGACTATACTGCTATATATATATAGGACTGTCAATCCTCGGTTCTTAAAACAGCAAGGCATTGAAATTGTAAAAGTGAAAATGAGCTTATCATATTTTCAGAAAGTACAAGGAGGAGGTCTGAAGAGGTGTGGTGGAATCTGCAACACAAAAGCTCAGTCTAGTAGAAGAGAATGACCACGACAATTGACAGGAAGAACAAGCCGTTCTGCTAACAAATTAGGCCTATTGCGGAGCTTTTGAGATCAGGCTAGCTTGCTTCCAAGCCACGGCACTATTTTTTTTCTACAATGATTTTCATTGCTCACATGATATAAATGCTGTTGGTATTTCATATTTGTCATACTGAATTTTATAGTTCCCCATTGTGATGATACTCAATTGTTTACTCAAAATCTCATAGATGCAGAGATGTTTAACAACATATACTTAGTGATAACTTATCCTGCTACTTGTGTGATTGCTGATCTACGTTATGAATACTATCAATTTGATTCAAAGAGTTTGCATGCATGAATTACTGGAACTCCTGCTCGTTAACCCATTTGGTGTTCAAGGTCTAGTTAACCAAATAAACATATGAAAAAAGTAATAGAACAGAGCTGCATTTACATCAAATGCGGTACCAGGCAAATCTAATTAGGGACAGCATCATTGCTATTTGTTCAGTTCCCATATGGGTAATGCTTCACCATTTGTAGAGGAATATGTCATGTCATGTCGGCAAAGACAGCAATCCAAGTAACTCCGTATTTTAATTGCTACCACAAAGTTGTTCTATTGAATCATTCAGCAAGCTAAAAGAATCTACTCCTATAGTGCGTCCTGTGTACTGGGATTCGAGGACCATAGATTTAACACAACCATCTTAAGAATTCCTGATCAAAGATAACTGTTAACTGATTGCCCCAATAATACGAGATTTGTATCAAAAAATGATGGATGTTAAAAGTTCATTGCGTTTAGCAAGGAAAAAAAACGAAGAATCACGCGCTCATTGTGCACAAAGATCAAAGAGAAATCGACCAAATGTGTATCAGCTCTACAAACTCTGAGAAACAGCAGACAGTACAATAAGGATAGGCAAATAAATCATCGTTATTTCCCAACATGTTTAATTACATAAGAATAGACCAGCCTCACACTTCAAAAGTATTCATGTGCGTGAGATGAAGCGCAAACGTTTTACCATTTCAAGGAGCAACCTGCTGCCCAGTTGCACCATCACTTTGAGCTTCAGTCTCATCTGAATCATCACCTTTATTTTCTCCCTCCTCTGTGTTTACATCAGTGGGAGAAAACTCTGCAATAGTAGCTTCCTCAATGCTTTCTCCTTTATCAGCTTGTGCCTCTTTGTTAGCCAAGGTCGCCTCAATGGCATTCTCATTAGCTCCGGACTCTGTCTCAGCTTCCTTTTTTCCAATGGGTGAAATTAGAGAGTTGATGACAGCTTTTGCACTTCTCTTGGAAGCCTCAGCTGCCTCGACCTCTTTGGCCTTAGCCTCAGCTTTCTGCCTCTCTTTCTCTTCCAAAAGGTTTGTTAACTCTTCTTCTCTCCCCTCCTTTCTCAATTCTCCCTTAACAAACTCCTGCAGCTCCTCACTAAACTCAGCTTCCTCGTCATCAATTATTCCTTCAGCCATTTTAAGCAACTCATCCAATTTCCCGACATCACTCATTGTCTTCATCATAAACTTGTAGCTCTCATCATCCATCTTGAGTTTCTTCACCATCATATCATAAAATGATTTTGCTTCATCAATCTTCCCCACTTTAACCAGCTCATCAATCAATCTATTATAAACTGCCAAGTTCGGCCTCGACCCTGATTCAACCATTTTCCTAAAGTAAGCCGCCCCATCATCGATTCTATTTTCTTTAATGCAAGTATCCATCAATAGAACATAAGTATACTCATCTGGTTTAACCCCCTTTCCATCCATCTCTCCATAAACTGTCTCAGCTTCAACCAGCATTCCATTGCTGCACAGCTGATCAATCAAATTATTAAATGACAAAGTATCTGGATTGCACCTATAATCACCCATTTTCAATAAAACTTCAATGGCATCCTTATACCTCCCTTCCAAACAATACCCATCAACCATAACATTAAAACTCCCCAAATCCACAACCAAACTCTTTGGCGGGTTATGCTCTCTTAACATACTCTCAAACAACTTCAATGCTTCATCGAACTCACCATTCTTACACAATGCATCAAGCACTGAATTATTCGCAACTGCACTCCATTTACCCCTCAAATTCTCCCTCAAAAACTCACCATAACACTCCATCGCCTCCTTCTTCATCCCTCTCATAAAATACCCTTTCATCAACCCCCCATAAACCACAACTCCATTCCCCACAACCTCACCTCCCATCTTCTCCTTCAGCTCCTCGTAAAGCCTAAAAACCGAATCTGAATCCCCACTCCGCACACAACCCACCATCAAATAATAATAAATAACCGGATCTGGTGAAAAACCTTTAATCGCAATCATTTCATCTTTCAGCTCCAAAGCCTTCTCTAACTTCCCATTATCTACCAACCCTTTAATCATAATCCTATAAGTCGTTGGTGAAGGGCTCAAAGGAGCCTCATTAACCATCTGTTTATAATATTCTAGCGCCGTGTCCGGCTTTCTACAATCTAAATACGTTTGAAACAATAGATTATGAGTGATCACATTTGCAGCAATGCCAGCCTGAGTAATAAACCTATGCAAAGAAAGCAAATCAGAGTACTTTGATTGGCGTAATTGCGCATTAAGCACAGCATTAACAGTGTAAATTGTGGGCTTACAGTTTGAATAAACCGAATGGCGGGTATAAAGTGCAGCTTCTTCAAGATCATTTTCACGAACTAGGGTTAGAATCTTGTTGTGAAGATTCAAGCGGTTGCCGGTAAGAGAAGAAATGGGTTCAGGTAGTTTTGGGGCATTAGGGTTTTGGATAGGTTTAGGGATTTGTTGGGTTTGTTGTTGGTTTCTGTTGAGGGAAGAGAGTGGGGGTTCAATGCGGAGACGGCGTTTGCGGCGGCGGCGTTCGGCGGCGGCTTCTTCTGGGGAGGAGAAGGAGAGGAAGCGGACGGAGATGGTGTGGGATGGTGGCGCGTGGCGGTGGTGGAGAGGGGTTTTGGTGGTTAGGGTTTTGAGTTGGGCTAGGAAAGTTGTGGGTTTAGAGAAAGACATTTTTAGGGTTTTAAGGTTTTGGCAAGGAAATGAAGATTTTTGTAGGGTTTATGGCTATAGATTTTTTTATGAGGGGGGAGAGATGGATGATGGGGATGACCTCCAACTTAGTCCCCAAATAATTAATTTGCTCTCCATTAAATTCCTTAACGTTTTTTGTTTTCATATAGGTCCCTCCCTATGTATCGCCGAATAACCCTAAGTTTGATCCTTTTTCAAAAAAATATGTCCAACTTTTTGCATTGGTTGGTGACTGGATTGAGAAAATTCTCAAGAAAATTTATTGACAGAAGGATCCGATTGAGGATTGTGGGGAATTAAAGGGACTCAATTGGTTAACAATATAGTTTTAGGGTCTGATTGTGACTTTTGTTATATATGGGGACTAGTCTAGGGTCACCCTGGATGATATTTGGACACTTCTGTTGAGGACCAAGCAGATTTTAAGGTTCTTTTGTTGAAAATATGGGCTTGGGTTCACGAAACCTTAAAACCTAATTAGTAATGAAATGGGACCCCTTTGGAAGCCCGTGGATCTCAATATTTGAATTTAGGCTTAACTATTAGAATCTCAACCCTTTTATTTTTTTTTTCATTGTTTTAAAACCCAAATCCACCCTGTATATCCATCTATAATCTCATTTATTTTGGATTTAAAACAGTTTAAGTTAAAAAAAAAATTAATTAAACCAATCAAAACTTGATCACAACCTGAATTTTATTTTTTTTAATAAAAAATAAAATTATTAATAAAATTATTAAATTTTGATCGAGTTAATAAGGTTTTTTTTTTCTTTAACATGAACCAATTCAATTTAACCTGCCAGATGGATCGGAGTTTTTAGACTCGGCAGTTATTGTGGTGGTGGAAAGCAGAGTTTTTATATGTACTCGCCTTGCTTTTTCAAGAAAAAATAATTATTACTTGTTAATTATGGAGGCACAATTGATTTTTGTTAAAAAGTTTGATATAAAAAAAGTAATGATGTGTCATTTACAATGTTCATATTCCAGCACTTATTTTTTTTATTTTGTAGGATTTTAATGTTCATAATATTTTTTAATTAAATTTTTTTGATTAAGACTTTATTTAGAAATACAGCTAATTGCATAGTTTATTGTATTTTTAATAAGTTTTAAATATTATTTAATTAAATTTAAGATGGGTAATTTATGGTTAAACAAGGATTTGTTTAGAAATATGACTATGGTTGATTTTTAAAATACTTTTTACTTGAAAATGTATCAAAATAATATATATTTTTTAATTTTTAAAAATTATTTTTGATATCAATGAATTAAAATAATTTTAAAAAATATATAATTTAAAGTAAAGAAAAGAATAAAAATTAATTTTTTTAACAAAAAATAATTTTAAAATATAAAAATAAAGAATGTCTTGGATGATGAAAACCTATCCTACTTAGTTATGTCATTGCTGATCTATATTATGAATATTATATTATATTATTTTTGATAACTTGTGAACTGTGATTACCATGAAGAGACAATCGGGCTTTGTGACAAATTTAGAAAGGAAATAAATATCATATTACACGTGTTATTATAATATAGATAGTTAGAGTTGTTACCGTATCTGCATTCTGGATTTGTTAGCAATGTGACGATATTTATTATTATCTTAAAAAATAGAGAGATTATTGACATTTGAATCATATATTCATGTTTTTATATATTTTAATAATAACAATAAAATAAAAAAATTTGACTAATAATACGTGAGAATAAATTTTAAACAAGTTAATTCAAATAACATATTAATAAATATAGTGAATTTCATAAATAAATTACTAAAGAAATCCAGAAAAAAAAAAAAAAACAAAGTAAAGACTTGGATTAAATATTCATTTTAAGTGCTCAATGTAAATCTTCATATCCTATTTAATATCACAATTAAAATAAACTCACATACTTAACTATACATATATTTAAATTATTGATAAAACATATGATAAAATCTAACATATATAATTTTTAATAATTTATCTAAGTTAATCTCTTAAAATTAAAATCCTTCATGAATCGGTTGATTATTTAATGTGGTCAAATTAATTAGTCAACTATTTATTTATTCATGATGAACATATAGATATTATATAGGAATCAATTAATTAATTGGCCTGACAAATCTAAATTAGTTGCTGGTTGTGAGAGAGAAACAAACCACAGAAGTACATGTATATAATAAATCAAGGCAGTTGTATCACTTGAAAAATAAAAAAATCTGAAGAATACTGATATGCTTAACAACATGTAGAAGATGAAAACCTATCCCACTTAGCTATGTCATTGCTGATCTATATTATGAATATTATATTATTTTTTATGACTTATGAACTATGATTATCATAAAGAGACTATCGGGCTTTGTGACAAATTTAGCAAGGAAATAAATATAATACTACACGTGTTATTATAATATAGATAATTAGATTTGTTAACGTATCTGCATTCTGGATTTGTCAGCAACGTGACGATATGTTCAACTAGAACGTTTGAAAATTACTTTTCAATTTAATTCAGTAAGCCACGTTGCTGGCTGACACAAAATTGCGTGGTGAGGTGACTTTTTCCTTCTAGACCCTGTTTGGCGCATCGGTTATACTAGCATTTCGTTGATTTTTAATTTTTTCTTTAAATTATTTATGAAAAACTAATTTTAAAAAAAAAAAATATATATTATTTTAATACATTTATATATTTATAAATAAAAAATACTTTAAAAAATATTTTATATTATTATCTTAAATACCCTTGTATTATTTTCCACGGTCTATACAACAAGGTATTAAACCTGATTCGACTAGTTTTGAAAAAATAAAATAATATTAATTTATTTTTTTTAAAATAATTTTTTATTACATTAAATTAATTTTTACATGATCTTTTTTAAATAAAACTCAAGTTAAATCCTTAGCCACTAACATCTACCATCTAATAAATATGGTTGCTTTTTAAAGTACTTTTCGTGCTGAAAAGTATTAAATAATTTTTTTATTTTTTAAAAATTATTTTTGAAATCAGTGCATTAAAACGGTATAAAATATAAAAAAAATTAATTTTTAATAAAAAATAAATTTAAGTTTTTATAAAATGCGATCCAAACAGTGTATAAGTTTAATAATACAATTACATGGAGAAGGCAAATAATAATAATAAAATATTGTTTCCTATCACGTATCAAAAACGAATTCGAACTTTGATTGCTTTCGTTAGAAGTCAAATCTGAAAATTTCAAAGTTTGGTCAGAGAGATAAAGCGTAAAATGTGGGCATAGGCACCTATAAAAATAAAATATTGTGACTATAGGCGAGCAATAATAGTTAGAATATGTCAGCTTATAATTGAGCTTAGAGAGGTGAATTCCCATGAATCCCTTATTAATTTCACCATAAATTGTTGCATTCCTATCTTTTATCATAATGAAATTTCACTGAATGTTTTTTAAATTATTTTTTATTTAAATAATATTTTTAAAAAATTATTTTTAAAATCGACATGATATAAAAACCGTGAGTGCTTACTGAGGTGGCGTAGAAGACGTGACTTCTTTGTGAATCTTTTCCTTGAGGTACCATCAAATATATCAATAATTTTGAAGCTTTCATTGTGAATGGATAGTTAAATTAATAATTATTTAAGTTATTAATTCCCAAAATGTATTAAATGTTTGTAGCTTATCTCTGGACTGGGAGTGGAAAAGCATGCTCTCTTTATTGATTTTCTACGATCGAACCTAAGAAACAATGTCTATTTTTATTTTCTTTTCTAAATACACCATCCTAAGTTGACTCAATCTCGATTTAAATTGAATTTTATATACTCAATTAATTTTTATAAAATTAATATTATTTTTAATTTAACTTGAAATTCAGCTCATGACATGATCTAAATCATGAATTTTTAATATCAACTCATCTATCCAAATTTAACATTTATGAATCGAGATCTAACTAGTTAAATGAAGATTTAGGCATCAAATAAAGTTAATCATATATACTAATTTAGTTGTTATTTTTTATTTTTTATTATTAATATGGATGTTTGGACCAGCTGTACATATCTCAACTAATTTAGTTGCTATTATTTAGGTGTTTTTGACAACTCCAACTTATCCAAGATATTATTTCAATTTTAATAATATCCTAATTAATTAGTTTTGATTTTCCTAAGGGTATTAATCTATAGAGATTTACCTATATCTTCTAATTGCTTTATTCTAATTAACCAGCAAACAGTTTCCGATTGTAGAAATAGGACCATTGAAATTGGGTTGCTGATATCAATTTTTCTTCGAGATCATTTGTTCATGTGAATCACATCCGCATGAGTGGATGACAACTCGGTGCTCAGCAAGATTTATGGTACATTTGGGGAAGAAATGAGATTTATTTTAGATAATACTAGATAATTGACAATTGTGATTGATTTTTTTTTACATAAAGAAAATAATTAGGTGTTACTAATATTAATCATATTAACAAAATTAACCCGTGAAACTTATAATTTGAGTTATAAAATTAGAATAACTTTATTAATAATAAATTTTAAAAAAATTATAAACCAATCCCATGATTAGTGGCAAAGCCAGAGCTTTTTTTATGAGGGGGCAAATTACTGTAATTTTTCAATAGGATTTTTTTTTTCAATTTAATTGAGTTATATAACTTGAAGTTATGAATAACTATTCATCCTTAAAGGATTTACACTTAAAATAATTTTATAGTGACGTGTTAATTTAATTGATGAATCTAGTGATTTTATTATTATCATTAATGTCTTCATAATAATTAACACAATAATAAAGTCAGTTGAGTTGCATAATAATTCTAAATCTTTCATATGATATTCATATCAAAATACACATCAATTTATCAAAACTCATTTCAATTATATATATATATATATATATATATATATAATAAGTATGTTGATTAAATTATACTTAATCATTTCTAAACATTTAAATTATTTCTACACACATATATAAAAGTTGTATAAACTCACTAAGTCAAATATGTGAAACAAGTTTTAATATTATACTCTAGTTTCAAATAAGAGACAATACTAAGAGAGAGAAAGTGTAACTTATGGGATTTAAATCCATACCCTCTTCTAACTCCAAGCATCTCATTAACAATTAATTACAAATAAATTTGTGATGTAAAATGACAATTAATATATGTACATTGTAAATTAAGATACCTTAATTAAATAATTAATCCATAATTATAGTGAACTAAGAGACCTTAGTTAAATAATTTTAATAATCTACTCTGTCAATACAAGAGATGCAAAAAATAGTGATTTTGCATGAACATTAATTTATTCATTTATAATAAAAAACATTTAATTGATTAAATTAAAAAATTCAAACATTTATTTTGAATATATTTGAACACATTCATATCAAAACCCTAAATTATCATAAACTCTAATATCTTTAATAACTAATTATAAAAAAATAAAATTAAAATTAGATAATAAAATAAATAGAAAAGATTAAAAAAAATAAATCTTACCTAAAACATAAATCAAAAGAAGTTACTGGACTTGAAAATAAATTTACATAAGAAAAAGAAGTAGGCAACAACAACTTAATAGGAAAAAAACTCTCTGTTAATTAGTAAAAAAAACAAAAAAAAGAAAAAGTTTTAAGTAAATGAGCTGAAAATATATATTATATATTATATTAAAATATATTTAAACAATAACTTTTCACTTTTCATGTATCAAACCCTTCCCAAATTATTATATTAATATCCTAATATAATAAACATTTAAAAAAAATTAAGGGGCAATTGACTCCTTTTACATCCACGTGGCTTCGCCACTGCTCATGATGATATTATTCGGATTAGAATTAACCTAACCTAAATAAAGTTTCGTAAAATGAGATAAAGTAAAACCGTCTCTTATTAGATTTTTTTTTTTGGGTTAAAAATTGATGGGATGGACCATTCTATAATAAGAAAAGTAATAAAAAGTTACTACGTGACTCTACAGAATTATGTTGTTGACAGCTTAATGCGGGGAAAAAGCATGCACTAGATGATTGTTACTTTGATAAAGAAACTACAAATCTCATCTAATAATTGAGATTTTCAGATCAAAACTCGTATCATTTTGGGGAGAAGATCTTCTTCATTGGTTCGTTAAAAGCGATGAGACATGTTTTGTTCTATGTATGAACAGGAAAGCAACTTTCACTAGGGTGGAACCCCTCCTCCTATTCATGTTCCTCGCTTTATTCTTGGTTTTTTCATGGCATTATTGATTGTTAGCTCGCAATTTGCAGGCAACATCGTGTACATTTCATGGCTCTAACTCTTAATAATTTGAATTAAGTAGAGGTATAGACCATGCATGGGTGTGGAACTACATGTTTATGAAATAAACATTTTGAATATATATCAGAATTTTCTTGATAATCTTCTTTATAGTTAAAGGCGATAATCTTAGGTTTGAGAACCCTATATTCTTTCTCTACAATTTAGAACTATAAAACTTTAAGGGGGTCATGGCCCTTCAAAGTTTTCACAAAGTCCGATTGGAGCCCTATATATTTATAAAATATGTTGTTCAATCCTTGATGGGGGCAATTTATTCTAAATTTGGTGGATATTAACTCATACCAACCTAAATGAGTAGATTTGTTTTAGATAGTTACCTTATTCTATGAATAATAATGTTAAAATAATTAAAATTAAACATAAAAAAGATACTAAAATTCTCAATAATTTGTTTATTATGAGTGTTTAGAGTTAATCGAAAAGCAAAAAAATTATATATAGGTTAAACTAAAAATATTATTCTACCTCTTAATAAATAAAATTAAATAAATATTATAACAAATAGATATGATATGAATATTGTCAAACTTGACTTAAACCTAACCCCCTCTCTCTCTCTATATATATATATAATAGTTGAATAATAAATATTTGAAATTTATAAAATATAAATATTTAAATTCTTTATTTAATGAGTAATAGATAAAATGTGAATATAAGAAAACTTTACCCCTGACTGACTATTGCTATCGCTAATCCTTGAATATCTTTAGAAGCTACTATTTCAATGAAAATTAAGTGTTCAAGGAAAATAATATTTTACCATATTTAAAAGTAGCTCATAATATAAGGATAGATTAACCGATTGATTTCCCCCCCCCCTAAAAATTAGTGGAAAATTGTATAAACTATATATTTGTTGAGGATAAAAAAATTATGATTTTTTTCTTAGTGATGTGAGAGATCAACCACAAAGTGGCTGAACCTTTTCAAATATGGAAAAACTTGTAGGAAATCTTTAATTAAAACGTTGGCAACATTTTGATCGTGAAGTCTTTTTATTTAATTCAATAAGACAACAACTTGGCATCCACAAATTGACACCAGCTCTGCAAGTAACACAACTTCACTTTATTTTGTTTAAGCAAACATAATTTAGGCTATATTTATTTTCTGAAAAATAGTTTCTTAAAAATTATTTTTTTAATTTTTTTATATTTATGTATCATTAGAAAAGTTAGTCAACAGAAAATACTTTCTGATCAAAGAAAAATTTAGCTTGGTTTCTAGAAAAGTGTTTTCCTGAAAAATTTGGACGGAAAACACTTTCTAGAAGTTGTGAAAAATTTAGATATGTCATATTATTTGTTGATTATATTAAATTTAGCCATCAAACTCTTGATTGTTATATATATTTTGTTTTGAATATTTATTTTTCAATTTCATCTCTTAAAATTTAATTTTTATATTAATTTTGATCCTTATTTTTACAATTGTTATTTGCTTTTCCCTTATCATTTTTTTATTAAAATTTTTTATCTATCAAATTTGGTTCTCATTCTTTTGATTATTACTTATTTTATTTGAAATAATTTATGAAATATTAATTATTATTATTTTAATTTCTTCATCTTTTATTTTTTTATATTTTTTAGATTTGATCTCTATTATTTTGATTATTATTTATTTTATTTGAGATCATTTATGAAATTATATTTTTTTTCAATTTCATTCTCATCCAACTTTTTAATTTGTAACATTTGTTTCACATTATTTTAATAAACTTGAGAAAAATAAAACATTAATAAGTTATTTTCCAACTCATTTTTCATGACATAACCAAATACTGAAAAATGTTTTCCAACTTATTTTTTATTATACTATCAAACATCAAAAAATAATTCACTTTTCTGGAATTCACTTTGCAAAATGAAATTACTTTCCAGCAAATAAACGAGGTTTTAGTGATTAATTTGATCAAATTTCTTTCCAAATACAGCTAACAAAACTTGCAAGAAAATAGTTTGATGTGCATGTTTTGGCTTAGCTTGATTTAGAAGTGTGATAGTTATTGTTTTTTTAAATATTTTTATTAAAATAATATATTTTTAATAAAAACTATATTTGATGAAAGTCATGCTTGGAGGAAGTTTTGTTCAAGGTCTAAAACTTCACGTTGGCAACATTTTGATCGTGAAGTCTTTTTATTTAATTCAATAAGACCACAACTTGGCGTCCACAAATTGACACCAGCTGTGCAAGTAACACAACTTCACTTGATTTTGTTTAAGCAAACATAATTTAGTGATTAATTTGATCGAATTTCTATCCAAATACAGCTAACAAAACTTTGCTAGAAAACAGTTTGACGTGCATGTTTTGGCTTAGCTTGATTTAGAAAGGTGATAATTGTTATTTTTTAAAATATTTTTATTTAAAAATATATTTTTTTAAAAGATATTTTTAATAAAAAACATATTTAATGAAAGTCATATATACAGCTTGGAGGAAGTTGTTTTGTATCTTTTAAGATCCATCGGGACTGGGGTTAAAAAGTCAAAAGAAACGACTTTTTTAGCTTGAAAAACTGATTCTTGAGATTTCTTTGAACGCTCACGCCAAGGTATTAATGATCAATTTTTTGCAACTACATGGTTTGACTTACTTATTAAATATTTGAAGGATAACACAGTACATAAAAACAATAAAAAAAATAAAAAATTAATTTTGAATAAAAAAAGTTAAATTTCTTAAAAACGTCATTCCAAAATATTTCATACAGCTGCTTGATTATAGAATGGGCTGTCAGATGCTTATGATGTTGCTATAAAATCAGCTAAACAACGACCCGTCGTGCTATTATATAATTATTTGAGAAATTAATGTCCATATCAAGATGCGTTCGAGTTTCCTTTTCTATTAATAATGTTGTTGTCATTCATTTAATTATTATTATTATTATTATGTTGATCTTCGGATTTTTTTAAGAAGTCATACTTTAGAAATTAAATAATGTAATGAAGATGTCATATACGGTCCCTTTATTAATTTATTCGATTTAATATTCTAGTCTAAGCAATCCTAATTGCGTGGTTTGATAATCAAGAAGGCTTGATTTATTGGCTTAAGCTGAGGGTTAATCGAGGTTGATAACCAAAACCCTCATTTAATAAAAAATTATAAAAATAAATAAGATATATTTATAATAAAATAAATTACAAATTTAAATATGAAATGAAAATTGTCTAAAACCTCACTTATTATTAAAAAATCCTATTTATAGTTTTCTTCAAGGTCTACATTCACCTTAAACCGGTTTTTTTTTATTATTATTAATATCAGTGTTTAGATCAGCTTGTACGTATCTCGACTAATTCTACATGTATTAAAGTTAATGACCACGTAAGTCTCAAGTGGTTTTAATATTTGTGAGACTCGAACTGGTGATTTATAGGGAGCAAACTTAGAGCTTGACGAATTGAGCTACACCTCACAATATTAACCGGCTCTGTTTCTTGAATTTATGAGCTGAAGTCCCTGTTTAGTATTATTTTGATGTGCTAATACTATAAATAATTTTTTTAAAATAAAAAATTAATATATTTTTAAATAAAAATATATTTTAAAAAACAACTATTATTTTAATTTCAAACACAGTCAAAAAATCTCAAAATCTTGAAAAGCATCTAGAGAAATTTATACATATGAATACACTAGGTTGATGTGGAAATACATCTTACACGGGAAATACATACCCTTTTTGCCTTTTGTTTCAAAGCTGCTAAATAAGAATAATAATAATAATACACTAGGTTTTTTTTTTTTTTCTTCTCATGTGTTAGTATTCCATGATTTGGATGACAATTCAAAATTGAAATCCTAAGACTTGAATTAAGATCTTCTTAGGTCATGGATATAATATATGATGGTTTGATATAAAAATTATTATAAGTGATGTTCATTTTATCAAAGATTAAGGTTCTCATTTTCATGATTTGATAAGAAAATGACTTTGGACTGTCACGATTTAAATACTATTTCTCATAAATCACATATGAAAAAATAAACCATGTTGGAGTATTTAAATTTTAAAAAACTGACTCAAGTATTTAAGTTCCGTAGTGTTTGATTTTTCATGGTTCATCATGTTTTATAAAAAGCAATTTAATTAATATTTTTTAGATGTTTTTATATAATTTTAATATACTAATATTAAAAATAAAAATATTTATTTTAAAGATTTACAATTAAAAAAACATTTTCAAACATAAAAATACGAGGTGACGGATGCTTTTGAATTTTATCAATATTTTTCTAAATAAATGTCAGTAGCCTTTTTATGTGACATTGGAGACGAACAGTGATTGATTTTCAATTATATTAAAATAATATATATTTTTTAATATTAATATATTAAAATAATTTAAAAATAAAAAAATAATTTAAAATTTTAAAAAATTAACAAACAGTGCTATATGTTCATGCTGACGGGGAAATGATCCAATGGTGAATGGTGTCTTCATCCTCATCTAATCAGAAGTGGGCGTAAGGAAACATTCAAAGTTCTGACTTTACATTATTATACACGACAAAGAAGAAAAGATGACAGTTTGCCTACTCCATCTTACATGAAGTCAAACGAACCGATAGATATTCAAGACATCCAAATAATAATAATAATAGCGTTTGGAGATTTTTATAAATATTATTTTTTAAATTATTTTTATATTAAAATAATATTTTTTATTTTTAAAATTAGTATAGTAAAATAATCTAAAATTATATAAAAAATATTTTAAAATGAAAAAACAAACACTAGATTTAAATTAAAATTTATTCAAGAAAAAACATGATTTGAGTTTGATATACTGTATATACTGTACGGGATCAGGTCTTGTCAATGCCTTTTTCTCGATGGTGGCAAATCAGATATATATATATGTTACGAGGAGATCTTTTGAAACAATAGTATAAAAAGCTTTTATATATATATATATATATTGATATTAAAAATAAATTTTAAAAAATAAAAAATATATAATTCTAAAATTTTTTAAAATAATTTTTTTTTAAAATAATACTTATCGTGTATAAGCAAAACCTAGTAATTTTTTTACATCTGATATAGTTTTGATAAAAAAAAATTAATATCTTTCACTGAGTTTTACCCTAAATTAATGGGGTCACAGGTGACCTTGAGATTTTAATTAAGTTAAATAAAGTAATTTTTTTTATTATTTAATTTAGACTAGTCCAATTTTAAAGTAGCGAGTCCCGGGTTTTGAACCATTAGGAAGATCAAGTTTATAAGTAGGCTAGAAACAGTGGGGGTTTGGATACATTTTATTTTTCCCGGAAATTTGGCATGCATAGCTCAATTATTTTATTTTTTTAAAGAAGAATCATGCTGTGATATTTTTTATTTCCCTTAATTTAAAGATCCAATGCATCCAAATTGGGGACCTGAAAGTGATGGGTGGAAACTAAAATAATTAATGCATTGACAGAGACAGGAATCATGCATAAAACAGTGGGAAGCTGTTAAAGTTATATGCTAAGCAAAAAGAAACACAAGATCCTGAATATTTTGCTGTTCCTCCTATAAAGAAAACTTTACAGTGAAGACACGACAGATTAAAGTGCTGTCTTTCAGACTTTCCAAGATTACACAAGACAGTCGCAAAAGGTTTGTATAGTTTCCTCTTTCGTTGCAGAAATCTTTCTTTAGGGTATCGTTTTTCCTTCTTGTTTATTGTTTTGGCTTCATGGCATGTGTGCAGATAATGGAATTTCGGTTGGTTGGTTCCTTTGTTGTCTATGTTTTCTTTATTGGGTTTTCTTGAATCTTGCTTCTGATTGTTGTGAGAGGAGATCGAGGGAAGGAGGGGGTTCTACTTTCTATATGTTAATGCAGTTCTTTTGGTTGTTTCTTTAGAGTCAAGAGTTTCTTGATCACTTCTACATTTTCTCAGTAGCCAAAAAGGACGAGATTTCTGGGTTTCATAAGTTTGAATCATGGAAAGAATCTTTCATTTTCATTTTTGGTAGAGAATTGACTAAATTGATTTTCATAACCTAACTTTTGAATTCAGCGCTAGAAAAGTTTTTTTTTTTTAAACTAAATACACAGTGATAAATTACATTTGGACCAGATTCATCGCTTCCCCATTTCGGTTTCTGAGAAAACTGAGGAACATACCAGAAAATAAAGATTTTGAGATCTTAAATCAAATCAGGTCATGCTGTTGTTGTAGGCCTCTGGTCCCAGATAATGAAGACATTTGTTTTCTTATGTAATCTTGTACTCTTCATGTTTTCCTGCGTTGTTTATGGAAAACAATTAATATAATAATATTTTATACTTGCTCTAAGGTATGTTCACCCCTAGTTAGTGCTTGAACTTCAAGTTTCTCTGAAATGAAAGGAAAAAAGTCTGCACTTGAATTGCCAGAATCATTTTCTTAAGGTTTCAATCGTGACCTTTTGGTCTAGTGATGCCTTTTTTTTGGCCTCTTGTACAGAGTTTTTGAGCTGCGAAAAGGCTGCAGATAATCAAGCTCGGTCACCAATCAATCTACACTTTGTGAAATTACCATTTGGTGTTTTCAAATAGTTCAATTGGCATGAGCCCACTGGTTTCCAAGAAATTTTGTTAGTGACCGGTGCTAGTTGTCTTCATGGGTTGCTACCATTCAAAGAGAACTAAAGAGACACCGGGGTACGAGGAGCCAACAGTACTTGCTGCTGAAACACCCTGTGAGTATGCATTTTCAAGAGGCTCATTGTTGCAACATCCTAGTTGTAAGCTTCCTTGCTTCCTAGCTATTCTTCAATGTGTTCCAGCTATTTTTTGAGAAGTGTTGCGTTGTGTTATATTAGGACATCTTTGTAAGTACCCACTATCTTGCAGATTAAAACTAGTTGTCTGACATGAAATTGAGTTTGTTAGAGAGTAGTACATGGAACGGTTTGAGAATCCAGCCTTTGGTGTGGTTGGTCACTACAACAATGACAAATCCATTGGCACTGAAAGGCATAAGAAGCATAAAAGTCATGCTGTCACGGAAAAGAAAAGAAAGGAAAACAATGCTGCTTTTCCTAATCATTAGTTTGAGTTTCAGCTAGATCCTGTTCCTAATTTAATTTTTTTATTGCAGTTACTGTTAGCGAAGTAGAGGCTTTATACGAACTCTTTAAGAAAATAAGTAGTTCAGTCATTGATGATGGCCTTATTCACAAGGTATA
The DNA here is from genome assembly GCF_005239225.2 of Populus alba. Lineage (NCBI taxonomy): Eukaryota > Viridiplantae > Streptophyta > Magnoliopsida > Malpighiales > Salicaceae > Populus > Populus alba. Next base: position 2,310,836 of record NC_133295.1, read on the forward strand.
TAATCCAAGTATGTTGATCTAATTATGTTTACAATCATGACTTCATTAATACCATGTGTAATCTCATTTAAAAGTCTCCTTCTTCTCATCAGGAAGAACTTCAGCTTGCACTCTTCAGGAACAAAAACAGGAGGAACCTTTTCGCAGACAGGGTATGCAGTGCAACCTTTTCGTATAATATAGCAATGTCATTTTTCCATCTTTCTAAGTTGCATCTCTTTGCTTCACTTCTGCAGATTTTTGATTTATTTGATGTCAAGCGCAATGGAGTAATTGAGTTTGGAGAATTTGTTCGATCTTTGGGTGTCTTTCATCCAAATGCACCAGTTGAAGACAAGATCCACTGTAAGCCTAATGTTCCTCTAGGATGATATACAAGCAGGGGCTTGAGTTCAGGCACTTTTTTTTCTGCATGTCACTTAACCGTTTTTTGCACCTACTCCTTAATAATTTACTAATCAAGGGGGAGTTTCTTGCAGTTACTTTCAGATTATATGATTTAAGGCAAACTGGTTTCATTGAACGTGAGGAGGTGAGTTCTGCAATTCTTCTCCTTGCCATTTCTTTCCCTTACATGCCATAACACGCAGCAAGCTGATAATTGCAGACATGTTTTAAGTTTTGCTTTTTTATTCTTTCTGGTAAAAATATATTATTCCAGAAAGTGGCTAAGTTCGGCAATTTATACCATGAGATAATTAAGGGGAATTTGATGAAAAAAGGAAATAATGATTACCAGCAGTGTGTGTTTGTGTTTCCGAATGTATATTCTACCTCATGAACTGAAGTTATTAAACAGTTGAAGGAGATGGTATTGGCACTTCTGCATGAATCGGATCTATTGCTGTCCGATGACGTTGTTGAAACAATTGTTGACAAGGTACAATTTGGTTCTGATGTGTCAAATTCCATTGTTTCATTCTTACTTGGTTAATTATTCTATTTCCCCCCTTTTTTCCACAGACATTTAGTGATGCAGATTTAAAGGGTGATGGAAAAATTGATCCTGAAGAGTGGAAGGAATTTGTGTCTAAGAACCCTTCTCTTATAAAGAACATGACTCTACCTTATTTAAAGTGAGGAGCGAGTTCCATACTCATTTTGTAAATTGTGCACAGGCACACTGCACCTACATCTTATTACTCGAGTAAGATCAATATAGAATGTACCTCCGCAATTCAAGTGTTTTAACTTTAGGTTTTGCAATTTTTTCTCTTTCCAGGGATATAACCTTGGCATTTCCCAGCTTCGTGTTAAGTACTGAAGTTGAAGATTCAGAAGTGTAGCAGAAAGGTATCAATCACGTCATTTCTAGCAAAGGTAATCCGCTCGATTTGGATCAACTCTATTTGAGAGATGCTCGAATTCGCATGTGTCAATACAAGAGCTAGACAGACTTGAGGTTACAAACTCCCAAGTGCAGCCAAGACCTGATCTACAAGGTGCAGCTTATTTGCTGTCGTAAACTTTTCCAATGCAAAACTGGTAAAGCTTAGTTTGGCTCACGTTTTGCATGGTACATTGCAGCATCATAAATTTTGCGGTGTAATATATAAAATGTATAAGAAGTGTGTTTTTACCTGTATTTTTCTTTGAATTAGCACTTAACATGTTTTATATGATATAATAAAAATTTCAAGCATGTTTGATAAGGTAAGGAAAAGTTTATTTCAGAGAAAAGGGATATGCAGAAGTCCTTTCTTTCAGATTTTTTTTTATGAGATACTAGAAAATAATTTAGATTGAACAGGCCAGGTCAAAGAAGGATTAAACCTTGCTTGTAAAAACCATCAATGGAACCTTCCTTATTAAGATTAAGGTTATGTGCTTGCATATCTTTGTATATTAAAGCTATGGCTGATCAGGAGATATAACTTAAGGAATTTTTTAGTGTTGAAGATGGGTTATGAGCAAATCTGCAAACGTTAAGCACAGGCGTGCATGGTGGATTCTGGTTGTAAGTTTCATGATGTGAGCCTTGTTGTTTGCCAATTCATCTTCACATTCCTTGAGATAATCTGTGGAGTAGTCACGGGAGCTTAGCTTGCTGTTTTAAGTTCATCTTCACTTAGCCACAAAAGCAACAGCTTTGAAATTTCTCATTACAGATTCGTTTGAGGAGAAACAAGCCCGAAGAGTTTTTTGTAAAGCAGCAGATGTTGTATCGAGCAAGCTCAATTAGAATTTGTGTATTTTGTGGTGGAAATTGCTAACTGGATACTTATTTTAGAAAGGGTGGTGGTAATTGCTGAGGCAGTTCTAGCATCCATTTGAAGAAACACCAACACATGCATCATTGTTTCCAAAATTCCATTTATTTTGGCCATCAATTCCTTGGATTCGTTGCAGGCATCTTTTACTAGTTCGGATGGAGCATTTTCTATCATTGAATGAGAAAGTCGGAGCATCAAAATGAAAAATAATATGAACACAAGATAAAAATCAACCATTCTACATGGAAAGGGCTATGATTGACCCTTTAACCACATAGATTGAAGCATTTAGACTGAATGGTGTCTGATGACCAATTGCTGGCCAATTAGATGTCGACACTTGTTTTGATCCTACTAAAAATAGGTTGAAAATGGTCCCATGCAGATGATAATTTTATCCTTTTTCTCATGAAAAAGTTGATCTAACCAAATCGACATGGTACAGGGACATGAGGTGAGTTTAACCCCTATGAACACATGGCTTAAGGAATAATTATTACTTCTCTTGCGTTGCATACAGTCCTTGATGTTTTAAATTTTTAAAGTGAGTAGCATGTTCCAAATGTTAGCAACAAAGAGAAAAGGGAAGATGGCAGATCAGATATGTGCAAATTTGTGTCGCGGATTTCTGCAGATTCTACGAGAATTTACATAATTCTGCAGACTCGGTGCTCCAAGCAAGTCCTTTAACTAAGACTCTATCTAATCCTTAAAGCATGTCTTAGATCATGGCTTGCATTGTGCAGTATCTTCTATAACTAAGACTGCAGACTCTTGAGAAGAGAGGTGATACCTAGAACTTATGAGCTGCCTATGTCCTTGACTCTGAGCTAATATGGAATGTTGGAATCATCAGAGCCTTCTAGTCAAGGGGCTTGGGAGTTCAAGAATGGAATGTTCCCATAAAGGGCGTCAATGATGATGTTAGCCCAAATCTAATATATGGTTCGCCTCTTAAGGGCTATTGCCCCTACGGTTTCACGGTGAATTTTATCTTAAAAAGACTTGTCTTTTAAAGAACTAAAAAGGTGGAACTTGGAGCTTACAAGCTGCGTATCACTTCCACAATTTACACTCTCTATATTGCAATATGTTAATGTACACTCTGACTTTCCTTGTACACTATCTCTACTATGCATTAGCGTATCTGATCTTGTTTTCCCTCTCTATTTCGAACAGAGAACTCAGTTTGTAAATGGCGTAAAGGAAACCTGTATCCGGATTGACTAACTCCAGAAGTCAAGATTATTCTCTATACAGCCCCGAAATTTGCGTCTGCTTAAGCCACCACTGGACCATGCGGTGAACTATTCTCACATGTATTCCATTCACTGACCTCTAAAACCCTCACACACACCTTCAGTCTTCCTCTTTGGTTACTATTGATTCATTGATCAATTTGCTGACGCAGCCAAGCATGAATTGAGTTTGAGTTTTAAATCATTATTTTTCATCTTGAGTTTTAAATTATTGATTCACATGACATCTATAGCCTTATGTTTTCTAGGATCACATCAGATTATGTACTGCTGTATACCAGTTCCGGTCGTGTAAGTAGAAAATGCATGCAGAACGTATATGTTTGAAGTGGTCAGTAGCGTTTTCCATACCAAAGAGATCGATTGAAGAGGTGAGTTTTTCTTTGTACTTGTATTTTTCTTCGAAGGAGTTAGTAGCAATTTTCATATAATACACTAGAGATTAAAATTTGAAGCAAGCTTAATTGAATCCAGATTAATGTAATCTCGACAAAATAAAGCACAATAAGCATATAATTTATTTTTCTAATATAAATTACCATCCCAAATAACACACAAAAGAAGGGGAAAAAGAAGAAAAAAATGATGAATAAACAATGAAAAACCATAGTTAAATGGAAGGTTCTTCACAAACTTGAAAAAACACAAACAAATTTGAGAGAAGAAGGCAATTATTCAAAGCACAACCTCGTGAACATCACAGTTCATTCTATCGAGCAAAATCATGAACCTTTGGTGAAGAAGTGACCTCATCGCAAGATGCCTTGTCCTCAACTTCATGGTCACAAAGTAAAAACTGCAGCAACCATACCAGCTCCAAAGATGATCAGGGAGTTAAGCAGGATGCAGCTTACAGCACTGGAAGTATCCTCAGGAACCAGAGGACTCTCTGCGCCATCATCCTTTTTTGGCTTTGGTGGTGCTGGAGCAGGAGCAAGAGCTTTAGGGGCAAAAATATCCAAAGGAAGTAGCACCTTGTCGACCTGATAGACAGCAAGCTGGCTATCAGTGTATACAATTGCCGATACACTTGTATTGGTAAGTCCTGAAGTTACATTCACCATATTTTCTGTGGTTATGACATTAAGAGCAAAACGACTACCAGATCCTGCTAGTGTTGTTATAGGGTTACTGACAGTCTGAAAATTGGCAGTTGTAATAATTCTTGGTATAATATGAAACTGCACCAACTCAATCTTCTGATGATCACTTAGGGAGTTAAGAACACCTGATTTGATAATGGCTGAAAAGGCCCCATCGGTTGGGGCAAAGATGGTGACGCCATCTCTCGAGTCATTGAGCTGGGAGAATACTTGGATGTCCTCTTGAGTGGATTTTATAAGGCGGATAAAGACAGCAAAGCCGCCAGCCTTCTGGAGGATTTTAATGACATTAACAGGACCTTTCGAAACTTGTACAGGAACCATAACGGGCGGCGAGGCCTGTGCAGACGAGGTCGCAGCAGGTGGAGGTGCAGAGGCTGCAGCAGGTGCTTTTGCTGGTGCTGAAGTAGGAGACTGGGATAGTGTTTGGGTGCAGTGGAGGAAGAGAAGGACAAGTGAAAATGAGAAGAGGGAAAATTGTTGCTTCATCTTTGTGTGGTTTTTGGGTTGTATTGTTTGGATAGCTTGGGAGCTATGCAGAATTGCTAATACAAATATGCCACTACTACCTGTTCAAATGCTTGATGTGCAAAGAGAGGATAGTGAGGGTTTTTATTATGGTTGCGAGAGGATGAGATTAGGTGAAATGTGTAATTTCAGTTTCACAAACATTGCAGCTACTTCAGCAGCAACTAGTTTTCTCGAAAAGTAGGAGGGGAGATTGTGTTAAAGATGTGCATGATTGTTGAAATGAGCACTGTCTGTGTCAAACAGGAAGGATAGCTTTATCAATCAACTTTCTGTGTGATGCTTCACCAAATGTATCATGTTTTCCAGGGGGGGAAATAATGGACAGAAAAAAAAAAAAAAACAATCTGTTGCAAAGTGACGGGAAATTTGAGATAAGCATACAGGAAACAAATGTGAAAAAGAAAATCACTAGAGAATGTTGTGATCAATGTGACCATGACCAAATCTATGTCTTCGTTTTGTGTTCTTAGCCTCAGTAGTTAGAATCAGCAGGTTAATGGCTGCAGATACTTGATCTAAGCTATTATTTCAATCTAGGATTTTTTCTTTTGGGAATTTCCGGTGAATAATAGTACCATTGGCATGATCCCACTGATTGCCAAGAAATTTTCTGGGTGACTTGTGCTCGTTGTCTTCATGGGGCTGCTAACAATCAAAGAGAACTAGACACACCGGGGAATGAGGAGTTGACGGCTCTTGTGAGTATTCGTTGTGAACAAGCTCATTCTTGAGAATTCCTGAGAGCAAGTTGCCTCCGCGTGCCTCGTAGATATGCTTGAATGGATATTCCAGCTATTTTTCCACTATTGTTGCTTTTAGTCTTAGGGCATACAGAGAGATAAATAGATAGAGAGTACAAGGATTGGTTCCTGTACTTTGGGTTCCGGTGTGGTTGGTTCTGAGTTTTCTGACCGGAACCATTGACAAATTTATTGGCGTTGAAAGAATAACATGCAAGCACCATGTTGTTTGGGAAACAAAAAGAAAGAAAAACAACGCAGCTTTTCATAATTAACAGTTTCAGTTTCAGCTGGATGCAGATAGCCTACTGTTAGTTCCATGTCTTGCTAAACATATCATTATGATCGATAAATTATTACATGAATCCTGTCCATAGGACCAAAACAGCTTTAATTGGTTCAAACAGTGGACCTCACTGTTTATAACCAGTTGGTGCTGCAAATCCAGACAATATGATTGGCTTTGTCGTCCAATAGACCAAGTTCATGTAATGATCTCTCATATGTTACATGCATACAATCATGTATTTTGATATCATTAAATTATCTGCGTTCTTTTCATCAGGAAGAACTTCAGCCTGTACTCTTCAGGAATAGCAACAAGAAGAATCTGTTTGCGAAAAGGTTATAAATGCTAATTTTTCCTGTAATATTTGTATGATTAAGTTCATGTTATGTAGCACTAATGAGCTTCTTCTTTAAACCTTTTTATGATCTTCCAAGTGGATTTTAGTCATTTATGGTGCTAGGATTTCTTGCTCCTTTGGCTGATGATTTCTCGCTTACCTCCTTTCCTAGTTGCATCTACTGTTGGTAGTTTGCAGGTGTTTGATTTTTTTTTTAATTTCAAGTGAAATGGAGTAGTTGAATTTGGAAAATTTGTTCGTCCAATATTTGTCTAAAGTCAATCGTGTAATTTCAAGGATAACATTACCATCTTGTTTCTTCCAGGGATATAACCTTGTTTTTAATTCCTAGTTTACAGCTAACTTTCGGTCTAGAAAGACTTAAGTCGCAGTCTTTTGGTTTTGTCTAGTTGTCTTCAATGGAGAGTTGATAAAGCTTAGCTTGGTTCATGGTTTGATTTGTACATTGCATCACAGCAGCAGAAATTTTCTGGCCATATGTTACAGTGTTTGAGGAGATGCTTTGATGCAGAGAGGTGATTTTATAATATAAATGTGAATTTCAAGATGTTAACTTGATTGCTTCCAAATTAATGTGGGATTGAAAAATCAAAGCACATCAACATTATATTTCTTTTTCTCTCATATAAATTACAATTCCACAGAATACATGAAAGCAGAATAAGAGCAATAACCAATAAATAAAAATAAAAATCAGAGGCAGAGTTATTTACAAACTTGGAAGAACACAAATAGAATTGAGAGGAAATGACAATTATTCAAAGCAATGAACCTGTTAAACACCACAGTTCATTAAAACCAGCAGAATCATGAACCACTGATGAAGAAATTGATACCTTGTCAAAACACCAGGGTCACAAATGAAAAGCTGCAGCAACTATGATAACTCCGGAGATAAGCATAGTATTAAGCATGACACAGCTTACTGCACCAGAAATATCCTTTGGAACCATAGGAGTGTCTGCACCATTATCCTTTTTAGGCTTTGGTGGTGCTGGTGCAGGAGCAAGAGCTTTAGGGGCAAAAATATCCAAAGGAAGTAGCACCTTGTCGACCTGATAGACAGCAAGCTGGCTATCGGTGTATACAATTGCCGATACACTTGTATTGGTAAGTCCTGAAGTTACATTCACCATATTTTCTGTGGTTATCACATTAAGAGCAAAACGACTACCAGATCCTGCCAGTGTCGTTATAGGGTTACTGACAGTCTGAAAATTGGCAGTTGTAAGAACTTTTGGTATAATATGAAACTGTACCAACTCAATCTTTTTGATGATCACTAAGAGAGTTAAGAACGCCTGATTTGATAATGGTTGAAAAGGCCCCATCGGTAGGGGCAAAGATGGTGACGCCATCTCTCGAGTCATTGAGCTGGGAGAATACTTGGATGTCCTCTTGAGTGGATTTTATAAGGCGGATAAAGACCGCAAAGCCGCCAGCCTTCTGGAGGATTTTAATGACATTGACAGGACCTTTCGAAACTTGTACAGGAACCATAACAGGCGGGGAGGCTTGTGCAGACGAGGTCGCAGCTGGCGGAGGTGCAGAGGCTGCAGCAGGTGCTTTTGCTGGTGCTGCTGTAGGTGACTGGGATAGTGTTTGGGTGCAGTGGAGCAAGAGAAGGATAGCTGGAAATAAGAAGACTGAAAAATGGTGCTTCATCTTTGTGGTTTTCAGGTTTTGCTCTCTGCACAGCCTGGAAGCTTTGCAAAAATGCAAATGCAACTACGCAAGTGATACTTGTTCAAGTGTTCGATGTCCCAAAGAGGGGACAGGGAGGGTTTTTATTATGTTTCCAAGAGGATGAGATTAGGTGCAAAGTGTGATTTTAGTTGCATAAACTAGTTGCCAGTACCTTATCCTACTTGAGATATGGCTACTGCTTCAGCCACTAGTTTGCTTGGAAAGGCAGAAAAGGAGGAGGGGGTGGAGATTTAACTTGATGTGTGTGTTAAAGTTGTGCATGATTGTTGAAATGATGCTTGTCTGTGTCAGATAGGAGGAGCAGGTTTGTCAATCATAGAGCTGTCTTTGTGATACTTTACCAAATATACCATGTTTTGCAGCAGCGGAAATGTTTGTGGTAACACGTTTCGGAAATGTTTAAGGTGGTGCCTGTCATAAATGTTCAAGAAATAAAATCTCAAGCAGGTTCAATTTCTTTTAAATTAATGTATAATATAGAAGGAAGTCTTTTAGATCCCATGTTTATTTTTATTGAATTAGACAAGGATCCTTGAACACCTACCTGGTGGGCTTGTTCATGCCTTAGAAAATTGAGCTCTTGTTGTGCGCACCTAAACCGCACAACTTAAGCAAGTCGTTAACCATCAAGCCTATCTCGCAAAAAATCATGGCACTCCTCATGGGACAGGGTTCAATAGGTTGTGTAGTAATTGTTACACAACATTGTTTTTAAACCCGGCTAATCACAGCTGGTTGATTTAGAGCTTTACCTTTATCTGGATAGGTTTTTTTTTCTCTTTTAATTTCAAATCATGTTAAATATTGATCCACTCAAACCAAGATGACTCAACAAATAAACGAGCAGCTAGGTTGACTCATTTAGATTTGGGCGAGATACAATTGGGTTAACTCCAAAGACAGTTTTTACCAAAATAACATTGTTTTTTTCTTTTTTAATTGTGTCTATAACAAAGTTATTTTAGGTTTGACCTAAGTTTACCTAATAAACCAATGGTTGACTCAACAACCCAATAGCTTGGACCTTAACCAAGTAAGATCCATTCAGGTTTAAAAACTATAATATGGAGAAAACTATATAACTTGTTGGGTCACCCTGGTTTTAGCATAGACATGTTTTTCCTTTCCACGTCCATTTTTTTAATGAGAGCTGTCGTATCCGACATCGCAGCGGCCTTAAAATTAACTATGATTATGGAAAAAGAACAGATTTCTGGTATCTTGTTATTTGATAGGGAAATGTCTTATTTTAAGAAGTCACCACCTAGTATTATAATCACTAGGAACTCTAACTGGTCAACAGAGATCCTATGGTACAAGACTGGTTGAGGCTAAGGAAGGTATTAACACCTTTAGAACACCCTACCTAAGGTAAGCTGCATTGCTGGTTTAGTTTAGAATTGCTAAAAATTTGTTGATTTGTGTGTAAAAAAACGTATGATATTCTTGACTCTAACGTCAATGAATAAACCCATGAAATAAATTTAAATCAATGCATGTGTATATTTTTTTTATTTTTTTATTTTTTTAAAATGATAGTTTAATCGTAATATTCTTGACTCTGGAGTCAATGAATATTCAATCTCAAATATTTCCAACTTGGCGTTGGTAAAAAATTCCACCATGAATAATTCTAACTATGACGTTGGTAAATATTTCACCATGAATAATTCCAATTAAAAATTCATATATATATATATATATATATATATATTTTCCCATTCTTGATCCTCATATTAATGAATAAATTGATAAAAAATATATTTTTTGTAAGACATGCAAAATTTTTACTTCTACACCAGTGAATAAATTGATAAAAATATATTTTTTTTAAAACATGCAAAATTTTTATTTTTACACTTTTTATTTTTATTTTTATTTTTCTATTTATTTATTGAGGCTGGGCCCAGCTCAGCCAGCCCGACCATTGGCTCAAGTCAATGGCTCGACTGGGCTAATTCGGATGCACGCGTGAAGCAATTTCACATGTGCATCAACTGTGTGAAATTAAATTACCTCCACACAATTCTTGTAAACTAAACAATTTAAAACGACAGTGAATGGAAGAGAACGACTTACCTACTTTGGAGATGGCGAGGAGACTTACAACACAGTGGTTTTACTCTCATCTGCGCATGACTTTCTCTTCTGTTTTCCTTTTGTTTTTGTGATGATGAAGGTGCCGGCTTTCTGTTTGGGTTCTTCTTTTTCTGATTTGTAGGAGGCGATGAAGAAGACGATGATGTTAACGTTGGTTTTTTTTTTTTGCTTGCATTTGTTTTTCTTTATGCTCTGTTTTTGCTCTGTGTACTGTTTTTTTTTTCTTCCTATTTTTCTAGGTTTTTTTTCCTTGCTCTTTGATTTTTCCTCCCTCGCGAGGTTGCCTTTACCCGGCTTTTATAAGGCCAGAGACAGCCCCGATGGTGGTAACGGTTGGCAATAATGGTGTGGGGCGCTCCATTCAATGGAGAAATGTCTCTACCTTTAATGGTAGAGCCATTGCAGAGGAAGAAGACAAGCAAACGGTCGCCTGCAAAACAACTCCGTTTTCCAATTCTAAAGGCTGCTTTCAATTTAGTCTTGGCATTCTTGTAATTTTGCAATCAAGCCCTTGGTTAAAATGTAATTGGATCCTTGCATTTCTGTGTCATTTTCAAGCTAGTCCTTGGATTTTAATTTTTGCAATTTGGACCCCAATTAAACCCCAAACTTTGATATTTTTTCAATTAAGTTCCTGATTCCATTAATTAAATTAATGTCAAGCTTAATTAAGTCTCAAAACTTATCAACTCTCCATTTAAGTCCTTGATTTGATTAATTAAACTAATTCCAAGCTCAATTAAGTTTCAAAACTTATCAATTCTCCATTTAAGCCCTTGATTTGATTAATTAAACTAGTCAAGAGTTTAATTAATCTCTAAACTTCCAAACATGTTGTCCTTAACCCAAATTTTAGTTCATTCTTCATTTATTTTATTTTTTTTTTTTAAATAAAATAAAAGAGGTTAAAAATTGGGTTATGACAAGAGCAATAAGATTTTTCTTCTTGCTCAGCCCCATCTTATGCACATGAGCTTACCATCTTTTTCTTATTAGTTACTAACTTATATTGAAGTTTACATATAAACACCAGAAGAAAGTTTTATTTTTCTAGTATGAGATTGAAAGCTTATTAGTATATATATTTCATGTTCATAAGAAGAAAATTTATGTTTTTTTAATGTGGGATAAAATTTTTTTTCAATTTAAATAATTCAGTTTAAAATAATAAGATAATATCTTTCCAATATGAAATAAAAAACTTTTTAAAATAATATTTTAAATTTCATTATTTAAAACATATCCAGCTTACATCCATATAAATTATTTCTTAACTTTTTAATATAAAATATTAAAACCTCTAATATTTTTAAAAAATTTTTTAGGTTAACTAAAATTAACCCGTGTGATCCAATACTCAGCCCCGGGTCTAATATCAACGGCTCCTTGTATTTTTTGTATCAAAATCGTAGCCTTAATAGGCTTGCACTTAAAGATGGATTGGTCCATAATCCATAATCAGGATTGGTGGGCTTGGAAAAGTAAAGAAACTCCGGTTCGTCTCTTTGAATATATGGGCCTGTGTTTGGGGACTGGACTTGTCTAAGACACTGTGGGCTGGGCTTCAATTAATCAGATAGAGCACGGAATTGAAATTATGCAGCGTATTTAAGCCTGTTGTTTCAAAACCATGGTTTTGACTCTATCAACTTTTCTCAACTACATTATGTTCCAATAAATAATAAATAATAAATAATAAATTAACAACAAAACAATTTTCGATGGTGGGTCCAATCTTTACACAATGACTTCAAGATCAAAGATGATACTTGGCAACCCTTGATTGGTCAATTCAAGATCAAGCCCCACTTAGCACACGTACAAGGATTTGATAAGGACACAACATCAATGGAGCCCTCCTTCTATACCTTCGAACAAAAAGCTCCGTTTTGACTTTTGTAGTCATATATATAGGCATACACGTGTCGTACAGGCAGTGAATCACCACTGGCACTGTGGTTTTACCTAATATTCTGTTTGTCTGTCGTGTCTTTTTTTTTTTTTAAAAAAAAAAAACAAATATAGACACACACTTAGTTTTGGTCCTTACTTTACTATCAAACTCCCAAATTCATCCTAATACATGAAATTTTATCAATTGGGTTCTGATTGTTTGAAATTCATCTATTGATCCGTCTGTCCATTGCCGTTAATATTCCATGCTGATGTGAGTATTTTTCTTAAGGAAATTTAATGGAAAACTTTGAGAAAATCCATTCATTTATTATGAGAGGTCATAGATGGATTAACTTTATAAATAAATTAAATATAAATAAATATAACATTAAAAAAAAACTTGATATTTATAATGTGTTTAGAAGCTAAAAAGTTGGGAGTGAAAATGTAAGAATTGAAAGTAAAAGAGGGAAAACCATATTCCATATATGTGCCTTATAAAATTATTGCTTAATTTTTCTTATTTATTCCTACAATATTATTTTTCTTATTTATTCTCATATATTATTTTTTATACCATACATGGCATAAATATTTAAATAGTTCATATCTATTTTTTTTAATTAGAAAGCTAAACAATCCAAATTCTTATTTAGAATTACACATTCAGCTCTATTTTTACCCATTTTGGGAGGATCAAATTGTTAAATTAGCTAAAACATTTATGATACCTTTCATTCTATGCAATTCAATCTCACAAAACATTTTTTTTTATTCTTTCCCCCCTAAAATTGTATTATAACTTCCACCAAAATTATGCCATGCACATTTCTTCAACAATTTTATTGTTTTTTAAAATATTAATAATTATTATAGTGGTTAAACTCAGTCCAATAAAAACTATAATGAGTTGATAAAAAATTTTAAAATTTAAATTGAATTAAGATAAAATATTAGTTTATTTATTTTTTTAATAATTTACTTCATCTAATCAAATTTAATCATCAATTTTGTTTTTAAGAATGAAACATCATTATTTTAAGTTTTTAACAGAAAGTAATAACAAAACACCCATGCAATGATGTAAATATAATTCTCTAAACACAACGCGCCGTTATTAACGCGTGTGACAACCTCATAAAAACTATTTTACCAGAATTCATTGCCATATATCGAGAAAACAAGGAGCTTACTTTTTTTTTTTAAACATATCTTATTTGTCTCTCGGAAACTTACAAAGAGAATCCAATTCCTCTAGGAATTCAAGATTCTCAATCTAACTTACACTTTGATGCTTCCCACGAATCAAAATCTTTCTCTCTCTTTTGAGCTCACTTTCATGGCTGATGAAATCAATTCTCTTTTGAGGTAAATAATAGAATCCATTCCCTCTTACTGGGAAAAGCTTGTTGAGTGCAGTTTAGTAGCATGTGATTGGATCCACTGGATTGTTTCTCTTGATAGTGGACCAATCAGTGAAGCTTCTTAGCAGGTGATGGTGATTTGGACTATTGATTTTTTTATTTGTTTCTTTCAATTCTTTTACTTTTCTTTTCTCTGTTTGGTTTCTGAGAAAATACATAGAAAATGATAAAAAGAATGGAACTTTGAGCAATTCTGCCTAATTCTAAAGTGGTTTTGCTTATGTTTCATTTTGAGTGACGAGAAAATGGGGTTAAAAATTAAAAAGTACTAAAGTCTCTTACTTAGTATCCAGTGTTGGTTTCTTTCAATAAAAGTTTCGGTTTTAATCGAAGCTGATTTGTTTCAGAAGCTTAAAATCTTGTCAGTTCCATTTTTCATAGATTTTGAAGGAGCAAAAATATTATTTGATTGGTTTCCTGCTCTTTTTCCTTTTTTTTTTTTAATTTTTTGTGGTTTAGGTTCATGCTGCCTTGCAATTCAGTTGATAGAATTTTAGTTCATATGTGATGCAATCAGTTGATGAGAACGAGAGCCAGAACAAGAAATTAAGGATTTTGAGATCATCAAACAACGATATGCCTTTGACTGATAACACCATCCCACAAAATGTTGAGGACAGTATTCTTTTTCCTATTGAAGAGATAGTGCAATCCCCGTTGCCTGGATATGAGGCGCCAACTTCGATAGGTTTCAGTGCTGAAGATAGTTTACTTACTTACTTATTTAGTCCTGATCACACCTTGAGTAGGAAGGTTTTTGCTTTTGATCTCAAGAGTGGCAAGCAAGAATTGTTTTTTGGCCCCCCTGACGGTGGACTTGATGAGAGTAATATATCACCGGAAGAGAAGTTGCGAAGGGAGAGGTTAAGGCAACGTGGGCTGGGAGTGACATGGTATGAATGGGTGAAGACAGGTTCGAAGAAGAAAGCAATTATGGTGCCACTGCCTTCAGGGGTTTGTTCCCTCACCTCTTTTACTTGTCACTTTGTATGATTTCCAGTAATGATTTTTTAACAGTCAATGCCCTCTTTCTAATCATTTGCATTTTGGTTGTTGGGATCCTTTTATTTCAGTGCATTTTCTGTAAATTACAATGAACGTAGACTTTACAGTCCTTAAGGTTTGGACTTTTAAGGAATGGAGAAGTGTTCTGATTGGACTTAACTGTGCTAGCGGAACTGTATTTGGTCATTGCTCTGTGATCTTGAACTCAAATTTTCAAAGCGGAACTGTATTTGGACTTAACTGTGCTCGCGGAGCTCTATTTGTAGATTTTGCTAGGTCTTCTGATCTTTTAGATTGCCTATTGCCAGAATTATCTCTTCTATTCCCTTGTGAGTCAGGGTAGTATAACAGTGCTAAATACAATCAAATGCAGTCCAGCCAGTTCAATTAACTTGGTGATTTTAGAACGATGTATGATAGTATAGAGTGCATGTGGATCAAAAGTGATTATTAAATTTAACTAAAGTTTCAACTGTTGCAAGCAAAGCTGCAAGTTAAAATTATTCAGCTGTGCTGATGATACGACCTTTTTCTATATGCACAGCTTTATTTACAGGAACTGCACTCTTCAAAACCAGAGCTCAAGCTTCCCAGCTCTGCATTGTCCCCTGTTATCGATCCACATGTCTCTCCTGATGGTACCATGCTTGCTTATATAAGGGACAGTGAGCTGCATGTTCTAAATTTATTGTACAACGAGTCCAAACAATTAACACATGGTGCTCAGGGAAATACAGTGGTAAGTTTCTAATTATTTGTATTCATTGGAGGTCAGATAATTTTTTATATATTTCTGTGACTTGTGTTAGCCATTAGAGCTATGGATTCTGTCTAAGAGTAATATACGATACCAATATCATTATGATCACATGTATCCATCAGTCTTTATTTACAGCGTCATTGATCTGTCTAAATTTAATCGATCAACTTCTCTTCAACTGCCTTAGTGATTAAAATCTGATATACACTGAGATTACAGAATAATTATCACTCAATGTACGTATGCTTTGAATTTGAACTTCCAACCACGTGGGATCTGCTCATGCATTTTCCCCTACATCTCTATCTACTGCTGCAACCACCACTATCATTGTTAATTAATTATTTTCTTTGCAATCTGGCCCATCAGATCGTTGGACAGAATAGAAATTGTTAGTTTTTCCAGCTTTGGTTTTCTTCTCTTCCTCTCTACAATAGAATTATTTTGACAGCTTTACATCATGCTCAAATTCAAAATAAGGCCACCACTTTAAGCTAGAAACATTGAAAAATGTCAAAACAAAACAATAATATTTGGTTTTGGTAATTGAATTTTTTTTCATTTCATTTTTATTTGTTCTGCACCAGTCTTCTGATTTGAATATGACAGTGCTTTTGTTTTTTCTTGCTTTACAGACTCATGGCCTTGCTGAATATATAGCTCAGGTGAGAACTTCATCCTTACTCCTGTTTTTCCATCTCCACATATATGTTAACTTAGAAACTGATGGTTTGCAAATACTTTTACTTTTCAGCAAAATTTAATTTACTTTTTTTCAGTTGCTAGGTTCATTTCATAATGGTACTAGATTCTGTGGTTTTTTATTTTTTAGTAAAATTAAACTTTTTTCCGGAGGTTTTTTAATTTGTTGATTGCAGGAGGAGATGGACCGGAAGAATGGGTACTGGTGGTCACTTGACAGCAAATTCATTGCATTTACACAAGTTGATTCATCTGAGATACCTCTTTTTAGAATTATGCACCAAGGCGAAAGCTCTGTAGGTTCGGAAGCACAGGAAGATCATCCTTATCCCTTTGCTGGAGCTTCAAATGTCAAAGTTCGCCTTGGGGTAGTTTCTGTTCATGGTGATTCTATAACTTGGATGGATCTTCTATGTGGAGGAACAAAAGAACCAGATAATGAGGATGAATATTTGGCCCGAGTCAATTGGATGCATGGAAATGTTCTCATAGCTCAAGTTTTGAACAGGTCTCATTCAAAATTAAAACTTCTTAAGTTTGATATTAAGACGGGGAAAAAAGAGGTGTTATATGCAGAAGAACAACTCCCATGGATTAATTTACATGACTGCTTCGCTCCTTTGGACAAAGGAATCACTAAATATTCTGGAGGATTCATTTGGGCGAGTGAAAAGTCAGGATTTAGGCATTTGTGTGTGCATGATGCCAATGGGACATGCTTAGGACCAATTACTGAAGGTGAATGGATGGTTGAGCAAATTGCCGGTATAAATGAGGCTGCAGGGATGATATATTTTACTGCAACTCTAGATGGGCCTCTGGAATCACATCTTTACCGTGCTAAACTGTATCCAATTGAAAACAATCCCTTGCAGGCTCCGGTGAGATTAACAAACGGTAAAGGGAAACACTCGGTTGTCCTTGATCACCGCTTGCAGAATTTTGTTGATATCCATGATTCCCTTGATTCTCCCCCAAGAGTTTCTCTCTGCTCCCTGTTTGATGGAAGAGAAATTATGCCTCTGTTTGAGCAGTCTTTTACCATTCCAAGATTTAAAAGGCTGGAACTTGAGCCTCCAAAGATAGTTCAGATACAAGCAAATGACGGGACCATATTGTATGGGGCTTTATATGACCCTGACCCTACAAGATTTGGACCACCACCATACAAAACCATGATCAGTGTGTATGGAGGCCCCGGTGTACAGTATGTATGTGATTCTTGGATAGGTACAGCTGACATGAGAGCTCAATATCTTCGGAGCCAAGGCATCTTAGTGTGGAAGGTTAGTATTTTCAACTTAGACATTTTGACTGTAGACGTAATTTGATTTTTATTTTACTGTTTTTAATTCCTGGTCTAGTCATACTAATGAGTATATTTGTTACCTTCTTCCCTAAAATTACATAAATGGTTGAATTCTGCCATTTATGCCCACAGATGATTGCCTGTTCGGATCCCTGATCAAGTTTTTTCCCTATTTGTAACAATGCTGCTCATTCCGCTGAATGGAAGCTCACATTTTTGTGATTCATTTGTTTAACATAGGTGCATAATTAGATGTTGAATTCATTCAGTCCCCAAAATTTTGGAGATGGAGTGTTGTCAAATCTGAAATTGGTGGTTGTTTCAATGATCATGCACATAAATCTAACGTGTCTGGAAGTCGAGCTTCAAAAAGACCGGGAATTGTCCTTTTACTAGTGTATATGCATGTTAATTTGAAGAGATCTCATAGTAATGACAGTTTATAACTAGCTTATAGATTAGTTGCTTGATGGATAATGACGAAAATAGAAACCAGCCCCTGCCTCACATTGACATCTCACCTTTTTCTAAAGTGAAAGCTCGTTACCCTGAGCCCCTCTTTGTTTCTCCCTTGACAGCTGGATAATAGAGGAAGTGCTCGCCGTGGGCTAAAGTTTGAAGGTGCTCTGAAAGGAAATCCTGGCCGCTTTGATGCAGAGGATCAGCTTACAGGAGCAGAATGGCTCATTAAACAAGGATTGGCAAAAGCTGGCCACATTGGGTTGTGTGGATGGAGTTATGGTGGATATATGTCAGCTGTGATCTTGGCAAGGTTCCCTGATGTATTCTGTTGTGCTGTCTCCGGTGCACCTGTAACCTCCTGGGATGGATATGACACATTTTACACTGAGAAGTACATGGGATTGCCTTCTGATAATCCAAAGGGCTACGAGTACGGCTCTGTGATGCATCATGTGCACAAGTTAAAAGGGAGGTTGTTGCTGGTGCATGGCATGATTGATGAAAATGTGCATTTTAGACACACTGCAAGGCTTGTCAATGCACTCGTGGCAGCTGGAAAATCCTATGAACTATTAATTTTCCCTGATGAACGTCACATGCCCCGTCGGCAAAATGACCGAATTTACATGGAAGAGAGAATTTGGGAGTTCTTCCAGAGAAGTTTATGAAGTAATTTTTATTAATAGATTCATGTCGCTGTAGAAAAAATTCTGCATCTTTTTGCTTCGATATTTCTTTCCTTTTTTTTTCAAATCATAAAATCTGGGGTTCAGTCCCTTTGTAACGGCAGCTTTCAATGCCTAATGTCTGTACTGTGCGTTTCTTATTTGTGCTGTAAGCTTTGTGTCAAATTGATTAGCATTTTCATATTCAGCTGGGATCAAAGTCGTAGAATGCGATTTTCACTTTCGAGCTGTTTATGCTAAAATTTTGGCACATTTTTCTTTTTCTGAAGAGACATATTGCTTTTAAGTTCATAGTCGTAGAGCTATGATAAGGTTTCATTTAGGTTGAATATCACACTCGGGTAGCTTGAAGCCATTCAGCTCTTGGCTAATCCTTTCAAAACTGAATACGAGGTACTGGACTTCTGTCTGTCAAACTGCAAATACAAATCCAAAGCTTTGTTAACCTAAATGATTATATCGAAAAGTACTAAAATGGACAGTTACTAATGTATGTTGTTGTGCAATTAAGTAAGTGTTGGGAAATCCGACCGGTGATGTACTGATAGTTGTTTATTGAAGGCTTAGCATACTAATACAATATTTAACGTGGTTCGGTAAATTACTTATATCCACGGGAAAGATTAATATTATTAGAGATAGAAAAAAAATACAAAACAAATATATAAAAAAGAAAAATCACATCCACTCTAACTCAACTTCCAGCTCACACACACTGCTACATATGACAGTAGAATTGCTGCCCATGATAGCAGCTTCTTTTTCTCTCTTCTTCTCTTCACTTCACTCTTTCATTTTGCTCTTTAAAATCATGTCTCTTTTATAGGCATTAATGGTGCTACTCCAGCTCATTTTCATTAATGATAATTACCTAACCTTTATCTATTTTGTGACTTTGGTTGCTGTACCAGTAATTTTCTTTGAAAATGGAAGAAGAAGAGGGCTGCCAATGCTGCCACGTAATATTGGCAATATCCCAACAGTAAGGTCTGTTGTTAATGCTAATTATGCAATTTCAGATGTCTTAAGGTTCAAATAAACAAGTTTCAGATTACCACAGCAATGCAACGAAGGCACACTACACACCATTTTACACATAATTCCACGACTGCAAACACAAACCAGTGCCATGCATTCTCATTTTTATGGTAGATCATGAGAACGTTAGCATGATAACAGTGATGAATAATGTTCACAGAAGCATGTTACATTCATAGTTTGTTGCAGTTGGTCCCATTATAGACTAACAATAGGTGCCATATTTTGTCATCAATTGAAGTCAACCGTCATCACCCCCACCTTCACATGCAAGATTCGTATGATTCTTCATCCTCTGCACAGCTCCAGTTCCTTTCAGCACAATCGTTGCCACTTTCTTGTCTTGATAGCTATTTCTTGCTAATCAATTGTCAAGGCATTTATAGCAAAAATTTCCCTGCCGCTAAAAAAAAACAAAAAACAATTATAGTTTGGATTTCCATCTCCCAAAATTTAATCAACCAGCAAATGAAATGATAGAAGCTGTTTTTTTCAATGTTACTTTTAGAATCTTGGGAAAACTATAGAACCTCTAAAGAGATAGGACTGAAATGGGGTGTTAAGGATGAGCTTGAAAAACTAATTAAGGAGCACAGCTTCTGTTATCAAATCTATATATCTTGATGCAGCAAACAAAAAGCCAAGAGGTTAGCAGTTTATGATGCAGATGACTTGCCGGATGATTTAGTTATTGCAGCTGGTTAGACTATGGTTTTTGGAATCCTGCTACCAGACAGTTCAAGAAAGTGAAAGAGGCCAGTCAGTGTTTTGAGGTTGTCCAAATCCTGAATTACATTATGTTTAAAATACTCAAATTTAACATGCAATAGACTTGAAGGACTAATTTGTACTTTTTAAAAGAGAAATACCCTATCCTGAATAAGTACATTTAAATTTTGATAAATCAAGTCTTCAAAAAGAAATTCATTGATTAATCTTCAGGTCCACCTAGTAATTTATAAAGCTCCTATTGTGACGTTTTTTTTTCTGCTTTTATAATGTCTGTTATTTTTGACTAAATCTCAGAAAGAAAAGAAGTCATCGTCCACCATGAGAAAAATAAAGGATGTTTCATCATCCACTACTGGACGGTATGCTTTGTATAGAAAATTAATCTCTCAATGGTCATCTGTTGAATGATCAGAAACGCGGTTTTGAAACTTCAAACAGGAAGCCAAGACTCATTATAAGTAAGAGGCCCTAAAAGTTCATCCCTACACGACCACCAAACAATCTTGAGAGTGTAACGAAATGCTCAGGCTTCCTCGGATTGCTGCTTCAAGGGCTTTGCTTGTGGCTTACGTATTACTGTTATCAACAATAATATGTTCTTACTTTCTGTTTACAGAAGCAAGAATTTCTGGTTTCTCAGTTATTCAAGGTGCGAAAGTAATTAAAGTAATAATATGTTATTTCTCTCCTCTGATCTACTCGTATCCCTAGTTTCTTTTGATAATGAGGTAATAACCTCGACTATTCCTTTTCAGCCTAGGCTTACGGCTAGTATAGATAAGATTGTTAAGTTTGTGTTTCAGAAAACTATTTAAAAAGAAAAATCTAGTAATAAAACTTTGAATTAGAATTTCTGTACAATGACACTAATCACACTAATCAGCGGAATTCTGTGCTTGTTTTCTTCATGTATTATTTTTATCTGCGTCAAATATCCCTAGGAGTTTTTCAGTTCTATGTACTGTGTTTTGGCTTCTCATTTTATTTCTAACATTTTCTCTGTACCAACGGCATTGAATGACAGAAAATCTTCCGGTGCATCGGAGCGCAAGGGAAATACCTATTCAGATCTCTTCTCCCGCAACAAGTCCACCACGTGGACACCATGGATGAAGTACTAAGAGAAGAGAAGACGCAGCGGGACAGGTCTTGGATGGGGGTAACGCTGGAAAATAAAAATAAAAAACAAAAACACGGGCTGTATTCAATTAAGTGTAACTCATGATGAATACATAGAATGTTTGTTGTAAGCAATAATATTGTATGAATTTCTGTCAGAAGGCCCTGGAAAATGAAGTCAAATCAGTTGCACAGCTTTCCAACAATATTCATATTCTTAAACCTGTCCTGTCCTGTCCTGAAGCAGAGAAGTATTTATGTGTAGTTTGGTGTTTGAGTGTTTTCTTTAATGGTGATATATACTCAATCTAGTGGCAAACACTACAGTTTCCTCTTCCAAATCTTCCCTTTCTCCAAAAATTAATCTTTGCCATTGTTGAAGCAAATCTGCACCAAGAAAGGCCCCACAGCTGGCTATTATATTCCAAAAATTACAAGCCACTAGATCTAATAAATTAAGAAGGATATGATCTATAATTTCTGACCTAGCTAGAGTTCCAAAATTCATATATATTTTTGGAGGATAAACCATCTACAAGTGACACGGCAATAGAACTCCAGTCTGTTTATGCATAATTTATGAATTATAAACAATTCCTGTGTTTACATTTTGTTTTGACAAGAAATACACGACAGTTTCCTTCATTATTGAGATTCTTCTTTTTTTTTCCCCTGTAATTTTGGTTGGATCATGATGCTTAAATTTTAAAAACAATTAATTTGTATGTGAAGTTAATCAAGAATATCAGGTAAGTTGATGATCAGAATCTCATTAGGATACATATTATCTTATTTTTTTATATTTTATTTCTGAGAAATCTTATCTTGTAGCCTCTCAAGGAGGATTATCAATAGCAAAAACATAGCACTCAACAGCAAAAAATATTAGAAATGCAAAAATATAAATTTATAAATTTAATTAAATAAAATCTATTTTCAGAATAGGATATAAAAAGGAAAAGATAACATAATTAAATTATATTTTAATGAAAAAAACTAAATGTCGATTGCACCATATAACAATGGTAAAATAATATTTATCATTGGATTCAATTGTCATTAACTTATTTATCAGGAGTCATGTTATATGAGTTCATTTAAATTTTTTGCACAATAAAATCATTTAAATAACTTTAAAAGCAAAAAATTAAATAAAACTGACATGAGAGAGCAAAGAAAATATGCTCAAGTCTAAGGGCATTTTCTTGTGACTATTAAATATAAAAAGTTTCATAATAACTTAATTGCTTGAAATATAATTTTGAATGGTGAACTAAATATATTTACCTAATTAAAACAAATACAATTTAATTAGCTTATAAAAAATACGAAGAAGATATAATTTTGTATTTTTGACTTTTAAGTTTGAATTACGTTTTCAACAGTATTATGTTAAGTTTAGAGTTCTTTTTATTATTTAACAATTGGGGTGAGATTGATAAACAGGAGAGTGAAATAACATTATCCAAATAAAAATAAAAAATAAATCGGCAATATATTTAACATATATAAATCCTTTGTTGAAACCCTAAACTTATATATTGACATCAATATCTTTCTCCTTTCAACCCTACCTCCTCCTCCGATCCTCTCCATTAGTTGAAACCCTAAGCCTACTACTCTTCCCCATAAATTCATCAAGAAATCCGTCCCCATGAGCAGAGAAAATAAGGTTGATGGCTCTGTTTCCATCCTCCCCGAAGAGATTATCGGGGAAATTCTCATAAGACTACCTGTCAAATCCCTACTCCGTTTCAAATCGGTGTCAAAAAACTGGTATTCTCTCATCACAAATCCTGAATTTATCCACGCCCACCTCCACAATTCCACCCAAAAACCCTCTGTCTTATTACGAGGATTCCGTTGGCCGGAACATTCCAGTGCCATATCATTGCTCCACCGCGAAGATAGCACAACTTTCCATTCTCTACACATACCAGAATCCCTGATGTGTAATCATACCTTCATGAAAAATTATTTCTTAAACCCACAAATATCTCCTAGCCTTTCTTTTATTCTGATAGGTTCTGGTGGTGGTTTGCTCTGCATCAAGCTTTGTGACTACCATGGAGTAGACCATGTTTTGTGGAACCCTGCTACCAGAAAGTTCAAATACGTGAAGCATCCTCAGCAGGATTTCCGAGTTTTAATGGATGGGTTCGGGCATCATGGTAAGATGAACGATTACATGTTGGTGAAGATTGGACGGCTCTCTCACTCACCGAATTTCGATGCTGTTGATGATAATCAAGTGCATGAGAAGGAAGAATGGAATTTTGTTCTTCGAGCTCTGGTTTACTCTTGGAGAACAGATTCCTGGAGACTGGTCTATGATTGTAGGATGATAGCTGATGATTTTTGTCCACGTGGTCAAGCAGTGTATGTGAAGGGTGAGTTCTATTGGCACGTGGAAGGTTTACAGGACATTATCCTTGCATTTGATACGGCTAAGTATGTGTTTAGATGGATTAACTTCCCCCCTCGGAACCAGTCGACTCTGGTAGAGGTGAAGCTGGTTTCCGGTGGCATTAAGGGCTCGCTTGCTTGCTGTGTGTTTCCCTACAATGGCTCCACGTCCATAACAATGGATGTTTGGGTTGTAGATGAGGGTGGATCAGGCGTCGGCACTGAAGAGAGCTGGAAAAAATTCTTAAGCATACCATTTTCAGGAACTCTACACCAAGTAATTACGTGGGGAGATAAGGTGATCGTCAACGGAAAAGGGGATGGCCACATCTTGATTTATGATGCGATTAGTCAAGAGATAATTTATGATTTTCTTAATCCCTATTTCAGTTCCTATCGTCTGGATGGTTATGTGGAAAGTCTAGTCTCAGTCGAGGGACCAAACAATCTTGAAGCAGAGCCACGTAGGTGATAAAGGGGTAATTACCCCCTTAATTTTTTTTATGATTGTTTTGAATTATTTTTAAAGAAATAGGTATTGATTTGATTGTTTTGAATTAATTAAAGTTTATATTATTTTTTATTGAATTGATTACGGTATAGAATTAAATTTTTTCACGAGATCAACAAGTAAACATTTTAATTGTTGTCAGTGAATAAAAATTGATATTTGCAAAATTAAAGGTTGGTTTTTTCTTAAAAAAAAAAAAAACTATTTTTTTGTTTTTAAAAATGATCTATCATGATAAATTTAAATTATCAATATTGTTCCATATCCATGCATTATGTACAGCATGCTACATGGTAATAGGGTGTGAAATGGGTTTTGATAAATTAATGTGTATTTTATTATAAATTTCATATGAAAGATTTACAATTATTATGTAATTGAACTGAATTTTATTATTATGAAAACTTAAAGAGAATAATTATAATGTAAGTTTTCTCATTTTAAAAATATTTTTAAATTAATTTTGCTTTATATGAGTTAGTACATTTGTTTTGAATTAATTTTTAACGCATATTTACATAAATATTGTATTTGTTAATTAATTTTTCTCCTTCATTTAAAATACTCTGGCTGTTTCAATGACCCTTTTTTTTTTTACTTCGGTTCAATCTTATCTATGTGATTCTACCATCTTTTTCTTGTTGGTTATTATTTTATTTAAAGTTCATTATATAAATACTAGAAAAAACTTTTATTTTTTCAATATAGAATTGGAAGTCATTAGTATATATGCTCTATATTTACAAGAAACAAATTGTGTTTTTTTTAATATTGGATAAAAAATATTTTTAGTTTAAATACTTTAACTTATAATAAAAAGATAATATATTTTCAATATACTAATGGATAAAAAAACATTTTAAATTAATCTTTTAAACTTTATTATTTACAGCATATATAGTCTACATCAACACGGATTTGTTTATTAACTTTTTTATTTGGGATATTAAAATCTTCAAATATTTTTTTTTTATTTTTTTGGGTTGACCCAGCGTACCATCGTTTTGGGTTTAATAACTATAATTATAAGAAGATAATCATATAAGACATGTCACTTACCGTCAAGTTTAAAGGTGATTTATCCGTCCCTTAAATATCTGTTAGGCTCTAGTCCAACATTAGCCTAGTTAACTACCATAATAACCTTCATTATTAATTAAAACATTACTAGATGCGGGCCAATGCTACATCACAGGGTCCAATTATTTTTTTTTCATGAAAAATAATGTTCAAGTGTCACAAATATGTTTTTAAAAAAGAAAAAAAAATCAATCATTTAGTTATAGATCCGACCAAGTCAAATAAATTAGTTTTATTTTAATTAAATAATAAAAAAAATAAGTAAGCCATAGCAAATTGACCAAATTTTTTTTTAAAAAAAAAAACAATTACGATAACTTGAGAAAAAAAAAATTTCTATAAGAGAAAAAAAAAGATGCAGCTAAATTGTCAATTAAACATTGGAGGATAAAATTAGATAAAAAAAAAATCCAATCCAAGTCAATTTTGGTTAGCAATGCAAACCTATAACTTGAGTAATAAGGAGTGAGCTAACTCGAGTTAACCCATCTAACCCGCAACTTAGATCATGAAATTAAAATAAATCTATAAAAAAGAAAACAAAGAAAACCACAAAGTCCATTTTTTTAAAAGAAAAAAATAGTTTCAAATGATGATATTGAAAAAGAAAATAAGTCTTTTAAAAAAAGATATCAACCCGCGTCAACTTTTCAAACCCGTGACCTGGGCCATTAGACCAGAAACATCATAACTAAAAAACTCAAACAAATAGTGAAATATAAAATCAGAAAAAAATTATTTATTCAAAAGGATTAAAAAAAAATAACAATTAAAAGAATAAGGATAAAAAATAAAATAAAAAATAAATTAGAGAACAACTACTAGTTGCCTATTTTTCTTATTGTTAATGATGAAATTGAAAAGAAAAATCAATTTAACCAAAAAACAAAATTTTTTTTTAAAAAAAAGCAAGGATCAAATTGAAAAAAAAAAAAATCACAAATTGAGATTAAATGATGAAATTGAAAACAAATAAAAAAATCTACAAAAAGGACAAAGAAAAAAATAAAAAAATAAGGACCAAATATATATATATATATAACAAATTATTATTAAAGGATGAAATTAAAACAAACAAATAATTTTTCAAAAGGGCCAAAAAAAAAATTAAAAATAAAAAGAATTAAGATAAAAGTTGAAATATCAATAATTAAGAGGATAATTCTGTATTTTTAAATAGTTAACATGAATTTAAAAAAAGAAGAAAGAAAAAAAAAAAAAAAAAAAAAAAAGAGCATCGCCGATGAAACATGTACCAACCTTATTGGAAGATAATGCCCAAAGATTCTAACAATACAGTGGAAGAAGGTTTTTTTTAATAACTGGAAGTTGCTGTAGATGTGGCCAAAAGTGTAGGTGCCTCCCACACGTCAAAACTTTTCCTTTAAAATATTATTATTTTTTATTTATTAAAAGACTAATTTTCTCTTAATAAAGTTCATAATAACAAACCTAAACACTTTTTTTTTTAATAGGAACTAATCTTATCAAGTAAGCCCGACCTACTCAATCATACACAAACTTAAAATCCAGATATTTTAGGTAGCTCTTGATTAAAATGGAAGCAATGAAGTTAAAAGAGATCTTAAGATAGAACAAAAAAGGGGAAAATAATTATGTTTAGTAGTGATATTTTATCTTTATATTTTGTTTAATTAATTATGAACAAAATATGATAAAATATAAAAAAATTATTTTATTTTTAATATATATTTCCTCGCAAATACTAAAACATAGCAAAAACAAGTCAAATTGGTAAATGTATAAAGCTCTGGAAAAACTATGCTCAAATGAATACATAGTCAATGAAATACAGTAAGTTATTTCAATGGCTTTTCCAGATTCTTAGGTGAATTTATATAGGAAAATAATTATATATTTTTTTTATGTGAAACATTTCTCCCGTTCTGAATCCTAAAATCCCTTTCCCAAAAACGAATGGCTTGCTCGATCTTATATTCATCTTTGTTCTATAGTTTACGGGTGTCCATATTCTTTATCCAGCCAAGAAAATTATCTCTATATATCAAACTCATCAATTAAGGATGTAACATGCCACATACCGATTCTTCTTGGGAAAAAAAAAAGTTTTTTAAAAAACCTATGATTGAAGAAAGATTTATTAAAGGGAAAAATATTGTACAGCTATTGTAATATGTATTTCTTTTTATTCTGTTTATTGTTTTTTTATTGTATTTGCTAAGATTGAGGCAATCACAGTAATTGTTATTGACCTTCTTAGAATAGATTATTTGCTTTTCTAGAATAAATTTTGCAATTTGTATAAATCACATGTATTACAGCCTTCTTAAGATATACAAGTTCATAATTCTTTCATTAAGAAATTGATTAGAAAAACATTAAGAAGAAAAAAGATTTACTTAATGTGAAAGTATTCTTGATCAAAAAGAGAAGAAGATGATTGTTGCTTTATAACCCAAAACAATTAGGGTTATTTACTTAAAAAAGTGTGGAATAATTTTGAAATTAAATATTTTTTAAAATAATATTTTAGGATACCAATGGAGGTTGGGGTCTACCGGTTGGGGGCTAGTCCTCTCATGAAGGCGAACACAGCTTAAGCCTCTCACATAGTAGTGGTGCCCACTATACGTCTTGCCCTTGAGCCACACCAAGAATTAGTCTCCTAACTCGGAAGAGGTAAGAGAAACCTTGTTCATAAAAGAAAAAAATTAGGATAAAACATAATATATATTATTTCTGCAAACATGCATATTCTATTTCTTCTATTTTCTTTTTTAAAATATTTAAATTTACTTTAAAATTAATTTTTTTTTGTTTTTTTAACAAAACATGTAATATTTATTTTTTTAATCTTTGCTATCACATGAAAGTAACCAAATGCTATTTTAGAGCAACACTACATGAGTAACTAACAATACTTGTTCAATAAGAAAGAGAAAATAAAAAATATATTTTTTAATTTAAATAAAAATATTTTTGTGAACATATATATGATTTTTTTCTTTCATTATTTTGAATGTGTGTATTGGTAGTTAATCAATTACTTGGAGGACAAATCAGATAATCAAATTAAAATTAAATAAAAAACACTAAAAATTTCCTTTTTGTAAGTATTAATTAATTATATAAGACCATAAAAAAATGTTAATGTAGTTATTTTTTAAAATATTTTTTATTTAAAAATATATTAAAATAATATATAAATATATATTTTAAAAAATTATTTTTAATATTAATATATCAAAATAATTTGAAAATATTTAAAAATATTAATTTAAAATAAAAAAATAAAAAAATATATTTTTATTTAAAATATTTTTATAACACAAAAACAATAACTCCATAAATCACCTCACCCTCCGTCAGAAGCCATCGTCTCCATTACTATAAATAGCCCACAGCTTAGAACACTGTTCATCTATCTAGAAACATTTTAAAAGAACCAAAGTACAGAGAGAAAGTAAACATTTTAAACACTGTTCATCTCTCTCGATTTAATTTTCAAAATCGAAAAAATGACGAGAAAAAAATTCAAA
The DNA here is from genome assembly GCF_005239225.2 of Populus alba. Lineage (NCBI taxonomy): Eukaryota > Viridiplantae > Streptophyta > Magnoliopsida > Malpighiales > Salicaceae > Populus > Populus alba. Next base: position 2,339,787 of record NC_133295.1, read on the forward strand.
AAAAAATTAAATCTCTCTTCTTTTTCTTATGATCATCGTCATTTCACATTCAATTTCAGCTTCTTCAGGTGATGAATTTTGGATTTTGTTTTTAATTTGTTTTGGATTTTTTTTTTTTTATCAATTTTGGTTTGATGTTTGTATGTTTATTAGTTTTATTTTTTTTTGTTAAATGAGAAGATGCGAAGGAAATTGACGGATCAGAGATAGAAGAAGAGTTTTTATTTGATTTCTTATGTTACGATCGTGTTGTGAGTAATCTGTTTGGTTACCAAGAAAATCCGAGAAAAATTGAAGATATTCGATAAGATTTTGAGAAATTTAATTTAATTTGAATGTATTAGGTTGTTAGCTTGATTTCTGATTCAAAAATAGGAAATTGAGAAAATAAAGAGTCAATTACTTATGGTTTTATTTTGTAATTTATTGTCTTGGTGAGGTTATGAGTTTGATTTATGGTTCAAAATGTTGGAAATTGAGAAAATAAATATTCAATTATTGATGTTTTTTTCTTTAATTTTTTTTTTTTTTCATTTAATTAAATAATACTCGAATGGATCTAAATAGTTAGGCTTTTTTGGTTTTGATGAGGATATAAAATTTTATTGTTTCTAATTGAAGATATTGTTTTCTCTTGCAGGGATTATATTGAAGTGATTGACGAAAGTATTGATCTTTCACAAGAAGAGAATCCGGTGATAGGTCCACACTTTGGAACCTTTAGCTTGAATAGTTTGATGAAAGTATTGTTTCTTTGGGTTTTGACGTGTGTCTACCCGGGTTTTTGTGGAAAATGGGGATTTTTATTCTTGGATCTTGCTCTTGGTTAGGAGGTTTGGAATGAATTTGGGGTTTATTGTAAAATTTAGGATTTTGGAGTTTTATATTAGTGTAAGAAGCTAGGATTTAGATTGACAGGACTAACAATGTCGGTGGCTAGTGTAGCTCTTAGTCCTGTGTGTGGAGAGTCTTTAGATTCTCGTTGCAATTTCCCTTGGCTGTGTGGTCTGCGCTCTAGTGACTCTATTGTAATATTTATTTCTGTTGGGGGATCAGTCATTCCAATGCGATTTATGGAGTCGGATTCAATTGCTTCGGTGAAGCTGAGGATTCAAGCTTCCAAAGGTATTTTTGTGAAGAAGCAAAAATTGGTTTTTGAAGGGAGGGAACTAGCACGGAGCAATTCACAAGTAAGAGATTATGGTGTTGCGGATCGAAAAGTTCTGCATTTGGTGCTCAGGCTTCCGGATCTCCAAGATATAACTGTCAGGACTGTTTGTGGCAAAGTGTGTGACTTTCAAGTTGATAGGGGTAGAAGTGTAGGCTATGTTAAGAAGCAGATAGCTAGGAAAGGGAAATGTTTTGAATTTGTTGAACAAGAACTGATCTGTGATGGTGAGGAGCTCGAAGACCAGAGGCTCATTACTGATATTTGCAAAAGTAATGATTCTGTGATTCATTTGCTCATTCGGAAATCTGCCAAAGTGAGGGTAAAACCTGTTGAGAAAGATTTTGAATTGTCTGTTGAGGCATTGGATTTGAATGATAAGGAAGCTGGCAGTGTAGGAGAGCACAAACAGGGTGCTTTATCTTTGGGATATAGGGGTATAGAGAGGAAACCACTATTACAACAGTTCTTACTGGAACCACTAATTGTTAATTCCAAAATTCAACTGCCATTGGTTATCAGAGAGCTAATCAAGTCAACTTTAAATGGGCTGGAGAGGGGCAATGAACCAATTCGATCTTCTGAGGGATCTGGAGGAGCTTATTTCATGCAAGATTCATCTGGTCTGAAATATGTTTCTGTCTTTAAGCCAATTGATGAGGAGCCAAAGGCTGTAAATAATCCTCAGGGGCTACCCTTGTCAGTTGATGGTGAAGGATTGAAGAAAGGCACTAGAGTAGGACAGGGTGCATTGCGGGAAGTTGCAGCTTACATTCTGGATCATCCAAAGAGTGGACCACGCTCATTTTCTGGTGAGGAGAGAGGCTTTGCTGGGGTTCCACCCACAGCAATGGTCAAGTGCCTCCACAGAGGATTCAATCATCCTGATGGTTATGAATTTGATTCCAAGAATATCAAAATTGGTTCATTGCAGATGTTCATAGAGAATAATGGAAATTGTGAAGATATGGGTCCTTGTGCTTTCCCTGTAGCTGAGGTGCACAAAATCTCAGTGTTGGATATTAGATTGGCAAATGCAGATAGGCATGCTGGGAACATATTGGTCAGTAAAGATGGTGAGCGTGGCAAGATTGTGCTTATTCCAATTGACCATGGTTACTGCTTGCCTACAAATGTAAGTTCTACCTTCTGCTTGTCTTGTTGTTTTTAACTGTCTCATTCTGTTCTGCCACTTTGTATTATTCTTGATGTGCAGTGTTAATGCTGCTATCTCAATTTCTTATATTAATGTCTTCTCTATCCATTCCTTTTGAGCAGCATCCCCTTGAGTATATGTACATGTGCTGGATATGTCCTAGTAAAACTTCTACTATTTCCCCTTATATTTCGCAAAGCGTGCAACTCATCTTTTTGAATATGCTACACAATTAGGTGAGGAATAAACTTTATCCAAAACCGGGAAAAATATAATTGTGTATAACTATGGAGAGAAGATTTCAAGTATGGTTTGCTGACTGTCCTCATTCTGTACCATTCAGTATTTGTTTAGAAAAGAGTGTATGTTGGATTTTTCCTCATGACTGGCCTTCAGCTATCTTTGATTCTTATGAAGCATATGCTTGTCACATGTTTTTCTCATAAATTGTCATCCTAAGTAAATTCCAGGAGTTTCCATAACAATTTACTTGCACTTCTACCATTTTTATCATGGAAGCATGTCTTTTTTTGGTGCTTCTGACTGCTTAAGGAATGAGTTCCAAACTACATTAATTTATCTGAATCTTTCGTCTCAGGGTTGCTTTATATTTTTGAGCATCAGTATCAGTTGGATAAAAGCTTATCTGTACTGTCTGACATGCTTTCCTGTTTCAACCTATGTTTAGTGCTTTCAAATACATGCCTATTACTTCTCATATTTGCTCCATTTCCCTGCAGTTTGAGGATTGCACCTTTGACTGGCTTTACTGGCCTCAAGCGCAACAGCCTTACTCCCCTGACACTGTTGAGTACATCAAAGCTCTGGATGCTGAGCAGGACATCGCACTTCTGAAGTTTCATGGGTGGGATATACCACCTGAGTGTGCTCGCACCCTTCGCATTTCCACTATGCTTCTGAAGAAAGGAGTGGAGAGAGGTCTTACTCCCTTTGCCATTGGAAGCATCATGTGCAGGGAAACAGTGAAGAAGGAATCCGTGATTGAGCAGATTGTTCAAGAAGCTCATGATGCTGTTCTCCCAGGAAGCAGTGAGGCTGCCTTTCTTGAAGCTGTATCACCAATCATGGATCGTCGTCTTGATAAGCTGTCCTCGTGAGTCCGGACTAAACTTGTAGATATGTTACTTGTTTGCATTAGCTATTATGCGCATGCATGGAGAATGAATGATGGAACTTTATCCATGTTTTAATGGCTTTTGGTTCTGTGTAATCTGGATTGGTTGCTGGAACTTATTGCCCCATCACTTGCTTCATGTTGTTCATACATCTGACCTTGTGCAGCAAGCCTCAGTCTCTTGTGCTTGTCCTGTGTCCCTCTGTTGAATGAAAATGGCTTTTGACAATTTACCTGAAATAATATGTTTTTGTTGATTTCATTTTCGAGTTCATTTTCGAAATATTGTACTGTTCGAATATTTTCTGCACTTTGCTGCTGTTCATGGGAAAAAATTTACTGTGGCTTAAAGCTTCAAAGAGATAAAAGCTACTGTATTTGTAAATGTTTGTTGTATTGGGTTATTATTATCTTATTAAATTACTTCGGGCATGGACTCTCATGGCATGAGGTAATACGACACAGCCAAACCTAAGTTAATCAGGATTTAATGAACAAGGAAAAATAATTTCAGAAAAGGGTTTCAATAACAAGAGCTTTAATAGTAACTTTATTAGTGAATAATTTTCTCTATAATTGTTTGCCTCACAAAATGGGATTACATTTCTTTAAATATAAGCTCTAGATAGATCTTTACAAGGAAAAATTAGATAGTAGAAAGGATATAAAATTTAAAATTAAGTTAAATATTCAAAATTAACCAGAAAAATAATCTTCTAAACTTAATTTGAAGGCTGTTTTTAATTTAAGAAGGTATTTGGAAGTGTAGTAGTAGTTGTTTTTCAAAATGGTTTTCACTTGAAAATGCATCAAAATAATATATATTTTTTGTTTTTTTTTTAAATTATTTTTCAAATTAGCATGTGAACCAAACATATTAACAAAATAAAATTTAATTTTTAGAAAAAGTCATTTTAAAAGCGTTTCCAAATAGCTCCTAAATCTATAAAGTTAATAGATGAATTTATTTTTAGTATATTAATTATTTTGTTATATATTTTTTGATTATTTTGATGTGCTGATATCAAAAGTAATTTTTTAAAAATAAAAAAATATATATTATTTTGATGTTTTTCTAAGTCAAAAACACTTCGGAAAAAAACTGCGATCATACTTCCAAACACACTTTAAATACTTTAAGCGTATTTTTTTAAAAAAAATTAACAGCTCCACATCGTCGAAAGAGAATGGAAAAAATATCAACTGTCAATCTTCATGAATCCAAACAATGATAGATAAAATTGAAAAAAAAAATTAATGAATAAAAAGAGTACAAAAACAAATTAGCAAGCCTGGGTGATGAAACTAAAAAAAAAATCAAGATTATAGATCTAATAATAAAATAAAAAATAAATTTAATTTAATAAAGGTGTAAAAATAGAAATTTAAAACCAAAATATAGAGGGACAAATATTAAACTAAAAGGTTAAAATTGAAAATTCCTAAGCACAAACTCATAAAAGAATTCAAAACAAAAATAAAAATCAAGTGAGTGGGGATTTAATTTTAAAAAAAAAAAAAAATTAAAAATCAAAATATATCATTTTATACTCAAAATGCTCAACCTAATGGATTGACTGATGACCAGGTGACCAGAGCTTAGTCCAGCTTAGGTTTCAAAAATAATTAGAACAAAGCATGAAAAAAGTATTTGATATTTATATTTAATTTAAAAGTAAAAATCATTATAAAAACAATTCCATTGAACAAAAAAAAAAAAAAACCTCCAGATAATACATGTTTTTTTTCAAAACAAATGAAAAGTCCCATAGGAATTGGAAATAAAAGAGTAAGAAAAAGTCTGAGAATAAAACCGAAAAAAATAAGTTAAAAGAAACAAAGTAAATTTAGAATAATTTTTTAAGCGTTAATCTTATAAAGTCGCAAACCGTATGAATGCAATTGAGAGCTCTTTTCAGGACATTATTTCTCAGATATTCTCATGCCTGAAAACAACTTAAGGGCATCATAGTTAGCTCAAGTTTTCTAGTAGCAAAACTCCGAAGCTAGAGACATCTGATTTTTCTGAGAATCTATAGCCACTGCAAAAGTTTACTAAGAATTAGTATATTATTAGTAGGCTGAATATTGGCAAAAAAAAAAAAAAAAAAAAATTACCCTTTCACATAGATGAATAGACAAAGTTTTGTCTACCGACTTGTAGCGTAGTGTAGTGCGTGCATGTAAACTAATTAACAAAAGCTAATGTGGAGGGGAATTCATTTTCCCTTCCTCAACAATGATTTTTTTTTTTTAATTTTAATTTTATTATTTAAAATTTATTTGAAAAAGATTGATCTTTATAATTTATTTTAATTTTTTTTTACCGAGTTATCTCGATATTATAACCTTAATCAAGAGTTTGTTGGATTAATCTAGTTAGCTCAAGTTTTATTTTTCTTCTTTTGAATTGATTTTTTTTTTAGTTTTTATTCTTTAATATTTAGTTGATTGAGAATTATGATTCAAAATTTATTTTGATTTTCTTTATTCTAATTTTATGAATCATATCATGTAATTTAATGGGTTAATCTAGTTGACTCGGGTCAATTTTTTAGATTTTTTTTTTAATTTTATCTTTCAACATTAAATTAATTAGAAATTCAATTTCATAATTTATTTCAATTTATTTTCTATGAGGATATCTTGGTTTAATAATCTGAGTTACAAATTTAGTCGGTTAATCCAAATTAAATTTAGTCTGTTTTTCATCTTTTTTCTATATATATTTTTTTAATTTTATCATTTAATATTTTATTAATTAAAAGCTTGTGATAATTTAATTATCAAGTTCTAATACAATGTCAAAAAATCATTTTAATCTAAAAAATTAAATTGTTAGAGAAGATCCAAAAACATAATTTATATTATTCTCAATTACCAGAAATCATTCCCACATTAATAATCTATTCAGCAATATTATATATTTATAAATTTGGCTCAATTGAAATAAATAGTTATGCTTTATTCAATTCCTTCGGTGATTTAGTACAAATTGGACAATTTTTTTTTTAAAATGCTATAATTGGATTAACTTGTTGATATGAATGATGTTATGTGAATTGAATTGAATTGACTTATAAAAGTGAAAATACTCTTCTAATATTGAATGGATTTAATTTGTGTCTCGATTCGATAAAGATTGACAAGGGTTTTTGATTATATAATGAAAGAAAATAGGGTTTAGATTTTAGAATAAATATGTCTATTTCTCACACTTAGATAAATAAAAAAGAGAGAATAAATAAAAAATTGTTTATACATATCATAACAATTAGAGCAAATGGAAATTTACAGATAGAGTGTGTTATCAAACAAATTATTAACACATAAACCATTTGAATAATTGTAAAATATAAAAGGGATAAAATCACTTAAAAAAAAAAAACTCGACTTGAACTAATATTGATGTAATAGGTTGATTTATTATTTTAGATCTAATTGAATTTCAATAAAAAAAAAATTAATGGAGTATAATGTGATAAAAAAATTTCAATTGATTAATCTTGAAAAAAAAACAATCAATATATATTATTTAAAAAAAAACTATCATTTTTATAAAATAAAAAAAAAATTAAATTAACTTGCAACCCACTTGATTTGTGATTTATGACAAGATGCAACCTTCAATTTATTAGCGAAGAAAAACACAGCAAGTCTGGTCATATAAGACGGCGTCGTTTGAGAAACCTAAACCAATCAACACAAGAGAAAACCAAGTTCTCTGTCTTTCAGTTAATGTAACGGTCATTTGTTTTTTGAATTCTCCGTAATAAATCCTACGCCTCTCTCTCTCTCTCTCTCTTTCTCCCTATCTCTCTGTCTCTCTAGTTAGTAGAAGCAATAATACACTTTTAGCCGTTCAAATTCTATGTAAGAAGGTTTGATTCTTCTTGTAATCATATGGAATTTCAATTTCGATCACACAGAGAATCTTCATGTCATTCAAGTTCTCTGTAGTACCCATCTCTTCCTCTCTCTCGCTATAAATTTATAATTCATTCTTCTTCTTTCTGGATTTTGCTTTTATTTTGGTTAGTCTTTGATGGGTCTTAACTTTTTGTGATTTTTTAAAGTATACTATAGACATTTTCATGTAAGCTTTGTCTCGTTTCTCTGTTTGATGTATTCTTTAATTTTCTGTTCATTGTAACGTATGGTTTCTTGAATTTATTAAGGGATTGGAGGATTTTCAGAGTTAAAGTTTGGATCTTTTAGATTTCACGGTGAGTTTTTCTTTTATTTACTTCTTAAACTTTTTGATTGATTGGATTTTATTTCTTGGCAAGATTTTAATTTCACTTTCTATTTAATTGGTTTTAAATTTGAAATTGGTTTCTCCTTTTCTTTCAAAAAATCTTACTCGAATTTCTATTTCTGTTGTGTTTTAAGGCTCTATCCATGGCAGGCAAATGAATTACCCATCACGTTTCCCTTGTGATCTTGACGCACGTGAAAAGACGTAAACAGATCAATAAATACGATCAATTGAACCAAAAGAAAGAGATCAAATTTCAAACTTGATGGAAGTGGTAAGATCACTTTGTTTCTTGATAGGTTTTCTTTGCTGTAATGCTTGTGTTTTACTTTTGAAGCGTAAATGCAAAATTGAGCTGCTGTTTTTGTTAATTGCAAAATCATGATTCCTCGGAATAGTTTACAATTAATTGCAAAATCTTCAAAGTCTGATTCATGCATGTTGGTTTTCTTGTCTTAGAGGATACAATTTTCAAAAAATAACCAATTGTTCTCCTAATTTAGCAAGAAGAATCAGATTTTTAATAAAGAAGATGATTTTTCTCTTATTGATTCACTGAATGCTGTTGTAACTAGCCCGTACTAGTAAAACTATCACTCATAGCCGTTGTTATTGAACCAACATTGTTGTATTGTTGTTGGTGTGGCTGTAGAGAAATATGTTTGTTGGCATTTGTCTCTTCCTTTGAATTGTGAATTTCTGCTCTGGGAATAAAGGGAATGGGAGCTGATGGAGCAACACTTCAATGTGTTACTTTGTCTATCCAAACATAAAAGGTACTAAAATAAGTTGTATTTTTTTAGTAAAATGATTTCATAAATTACTTCTGTAACACCATTCCTTACTTTAAAGTTGATTGCTGCTTTGGCGCAGGCCAGGGTTTTGGGGGTCAGTTTCTTTTCCTTTTGCTTTTCGATTTCACTTTAAGTCTTACTTCTGATTTTATTTGAAGAAAACCCAGCTAAGCTAAAAATATTATGCTGTTTCTTTGAATTGTGGGATTCTTATTTGATTGGAACATGCAGGTGGTTTGGGAGTGATTTCTGCCTTGTCTTATTTTCTTAAAGAGTTGTCCTTAATTTTTCATAACTAAACACTGCTTTATCACTGCTATTTATCCAAAATCAATTTTGAATCTTCTACCCATCTTCTTTTTCATGTGTTTATTGGGTTCTTTTCATGTATTTTATTTATTTATATATGAATAAATACTTTGCATGGTACTACAATTGTTGAGAAATTCGTAGAACCTAAGGAATGAAGAATCTAACAATCATCAACTTGCCATTCTCATAGGGCCAGGGATATGGTAAATTGATTTGCTGATATGATGTGATATGATATTTCTCTTTTCGATTTATATTTGGAATTGATTTTCTACATATACATGATTTTTTAGGTGATTTAATATATTGGTGAACTTGTCAGATCTCTAAAAGATGATAAGAGAGAGCGCTTTGTATACAATTCATTGATGGTATGTTTCTGTTAAGAATGTTGTCATTTCCTTACTCTTTGTATGCATGTATTTGTGTCATCTAGCACAACTACAAACTATCATCCTAAAACTAATGTGATTGTTTCTGAAAGGTTGACTGCTTACTGTGTTGAAGTCCTCTACAAAGCTGTTGAGATCAAAGTTTACCTCTTCTATTCCTTGTTAATGTAGGGTGTGCTGGGACTTGTATGTTTAGATCAAACTTTATAGCATTTGATTAATCACAAGGGCTGAAAGTATTGCTCATATATAATTTATATAAAAGCCTTATGATTAAGTTTTGACAGCCAAAATTCAATCAACTTTATTGCATTTTTCTCTTTACATTTTTTCAAACTTGCTTAAAGATGAAAGGTCACATGGATAATATGCTTATGATATTGTTATTTATAGATACATTGTTGGTGTGGCTGTAGGGAGTTATATTTGTTGGCATTTGTCTCTTCCTTTGAATTTTGAATTCTTGCTCTAGAATCAAAGGGATGAGAGCTGATGGAGCACCTCTTCAATGTGTTATTTTGAGTAAGATAACATAAAAATTGGTACTAACATAAATAGCATTTTTCTACTAAATTGATTTCATAAATCACTTTTTTGTTCTGTTACACCATTCCATACTTAAGCACTTCAGTTAATAAGATTTGATTGTTGAGAGTTTTGTCTTTTCTTATATTGAATAGTAGGACTGTAGAAACAGAAAAGAGCTAAAGTATTATCTAACTGTTGCATTAGATTTTGAAGTTCACGGACTCTATGTTCTCTCTGTTTTTCTTGTCCCGTCTCTTTTTTTGATGTACTGGTCCCTCCCTCTCTCTGTTTCTAGATTTTAAAGCTCTCCCTCTCTTGATTCCTTATTAGAATGCTAGCATTCTAACTGTTATGTACTCTGGTGTGTTGAAGGTTGTAGACTTTGAGAAACTAGATCCTTGTACATTGATGAATCCTCCCGCTGTACACATGGAATGCTTGTTTGTTATTTATATATATCTTGCATTCTTGCTTGGCTGAATTCAATGTTCAACAATTGCATTGCTATTTTGCTTATTAGATACTATTTCAATACCTCATGTATGTAGATGTTTGCATATATGCTTGAAAGAGAGGAAAACCAGCAGTTCTTTTCATACAGTATAGTGCTGGTTTCAAGTGATTCCATGTATGTAATCTTGCTGCTTAATATCAAGTAAATTGTTGAAATTATGGGTTTCATGACCTTACCTCGTACAATCGATGAGAGGATTATTGAGGACAATTGAGAATTCTTAAAATTTGGTATGTTGTGTAATAGTTCTCTTAGGATTTTTAGCAATATTGTGGACATGGTTTGATGGTACTTTAGTAACTAATATCTCTTCATATTCGTTCTAGCAAATTTCTCAAAAGAGGACATTAATGCTTCATGTTACCATCTTTTAAGACACGATTATCTTTTGAGTTTGATTCCCTTGAGACCCTGGCTTTCCACTTCTTTTATCTTTTTGAGTTTGACACGATTATTTCATGTTCATCTTTTACCCTTGTACAATTTGCATTCTTCAGATGCTTGGCATCTTTTTACTAGTATATTTATGGAAGGTTGATAAGCGTGTCGGTGTATGTATCTATGGAGATCAACAACATTTGAGTTATTATTTGGCGGTCGTGATTTGATTACTCCAAACTACATATTATATTATTGAAAAGATCATATGTGATATAATTTGACATGAAGATTGGTTTTGTGAATTTCAAATTCATTTTCAACATGCATAGCTTAAAAGCTGAAAGGCACTTTTCAATTCATGAATTAGGGGCAAAAATCAATTCACAAAAATTAAAATTTTCTAAACTTGAAACTCAAAAAAAAAATATAAGACCTAAATCCTAAAACACTGACAGTCAAACCCAACTTTAAACCTCTAAAATGTCCTCAACCTTAACCCTTAAAAAAAAAAAATACCCTAACCCTTCAAATACCATACACCCTCATACTCTAAATCTTTTTTTTAAAAAAAAAACTAACCCTAAATAACCCTAAATCCTAAAACAACATAAACTAAAAAACCCTAAATTCAAAAGTAATCTAAACCCTAAAACAACATAAAATAAAAAAAACCCTAAAATACTCTAAATCCTAAAACAGCCTAACCTTTAAAAAACCCTAAACTCCTAAAAACCCTAACAAACATAAAACAAAAAACCCTAAAATACCCTAAACCCTAACCCTAAAATAACCTAAACCCTAAACCCCTAAAAAACATAAAATAAAATAACCTTAAACCCTAACCCTAAAATACTCTAAACCCTAAACAACATAAAATAAAATAAAATAATCTAAAACAACATAAAATAAAAAACACTAACCCTAAAATAACCTAAACCCTAAACCTTAAAATAATCTAACCCTAAAAAACCCTAAACCCTAAAACAACATAAAATAAAAAACACTAACCCTGAAATAACCTAAACCCTAAGCCCTAAAATAACATAAAATAAAATAAACCCTTAACCCTAAAAAACCCCAAACCCTATAACCCTAACCCTAAAATAAAAAAAAACCCTAACCCTAAAAAACATTAAAAAAAAACCCTAAACCTAACCCTAAACAAAATAAAATAAAAAATTCTAAACCCTAAAAATTAATAACCTAAACCCTTAAACCCTAAAATAACCTAAACTCTGTTAGAGTTTTTAGTTTAGCATTTTACCTAAACTAAAAACTCTAAACCCTAAAAAATTCTAACCCCTCAAGCCTAAAAAATTATAACCTCTAAAATACTCTAAGCTCTAAACTCTTAACTCTAATATAATCTAAACCCTAAAAAATTCCCATACCCATTTTGGAAGGAAATGGCACCAATAATATCATTGAAAATGTATGTGAAGCTCGGAAACATTAGTGGTATGGGAATGAAAATTATGAACAATATCTTATTATACCATTGAAAAAGGTGGGTTGTTATAATCTAGGTCATATGAACATAATTTTTTATCCCTTTTTTTTTTTTATGTTTCAAAAGCGTTTTTGAAAGAAAATATATTTTTATTTTTTTTCTTTAAATTAATATTTTTTTAATGTTTTCAGATTATTTTAATGCATTAATATCAAAAATATTTTTTTAATATTTTTAAATTATTAAAATAAAAAATATATATATTAAAATTAAGTAAAAAATAACCATAATCATATTCTCAAACACACACACCTATAGATAGTTGAATTAATCACTATATATCTTTTATCTTTGCACTTTTTTTTATGCTAATGTATCAGCATATATATAGTAATATCAATGGACCGACCATGTACGTGGGAGCAAAATAGATGGGTCAATAATATAAGTCAGAAGAATCTTTGAAGTAAATTTCTTAACAGATAGTTGCCATGATGAATGCTCAAGGACCAGTTTCGGGAAAAGGGGTTGATTTGGCATTTGGTGGCTATCAGAATGACTGAAAGGATAAGACCGACGATCCAATCAAAGCTGGCTACATGTCCTTTCCTGCCTAACTCAACTGAGCCAACCCAACTGGCACGGTGTACGTTTGTTGACTCAGAACAGCATAGAACCCAAATCTACTACTCTCAGTCCCATGTCGTTAGTAATTAGAATTAGAGTTGTTCACTTCCATGCTTTCTGTCCAATCTAACACACCGCATGTTTTTCTCTGTGGTCTGCATTTCATCAGAAGGTAGATGCGAATACTCTAAAGGAAAATCTAACTTCTTGAACACAAAGGATCAAAATCCAGAGATGAGTTGGATTAGACAACAAGAAGTGGGAAAAGGGACACAAACATGTAAGAATCGTTTTAAGTCGGTTTATTGTCAAGCTTTTATAGATCCGGTTAAAAAAAAAAACGACTTTAGTTGTTGTTTTAGAAAAGTAAATTTTTAAAAACATAATTGAGCTCGATGGGATGGGAATCTAGAGTCTACCAGACCATATACATTACATATATAGGAAGTGAAGTGGGACATAAATCTGGCTAGGGAATTGAACCAGACCTTCTTTCAAAGCGTGCATTTGTCCGGTGCATGCATTCAGCCCCATTCATGTTAAGTTGTCGGGTTAATTTTGATAGGTATAGTTTAACTAGTTAGAGTTTTAGATTTATTTTTAAAAGATTATCAGTTTGAATTTTACAAATCTCAAAGTTACTGGAAATTTATATAATCATTAACTTTAAACCTCGTGAAATTAATGGAGATACATAAAATTAGACTGGATATTAATATTAATTAAAAAATAAAAAAGTTGTCATGTCTAGTTCGATGTCCCTACAGCGATTCATGAGAGATAGGACACACTCTAATATGTGTACTGTTAGCGGTAGTCTTGTCTTTGAGGATTTGCTCGAGCTGTTTTATTATTAGAACACTGTTTTATTCCCTGGAAAAAATTATTTTCACTTTTTTCATCAGTTTTGTTTTTCTATCTTCAATTTATCGTTCTTTCATGGCCGAAGAGATGATGTATTGACTCTGATTTGTTGAGAACAAAGACAAAATAAAAAAAATCGGGATGAAAGTGGAAAAGGTGGAAAAACCTGGTGGTATCTTCAATGTTTGTGCAAAAAGTTTATTTTTGTCCTTATATTTTGCGTTTTATTTCTTTTCAGTGCCTTTAATTTTGTTCAAAATTGTCTCTGGACTATCTAATTTATTCTTGGTTAAATATCATTTGTTTTTTACTTGATTTTCATATAATATCATAGCATTTTGTTTAAATTAAAAACTTAGCCAAATCAATTACGCTACTAAATTAATATTTTTTTTTAAAAAAATATTTTTAATATTAATATATTAAAACAATTTAAAAATAAAAAAATTAATTTTAAATAAGAAAATTTAAGTTTTTATAAAACACTGATTGCGATGTAATTCTAAACAGCGATGCAATGTCAGTAGGATTGGACAGTGATATTTGTAAATCCACCGACACTCATAGGTTCAATAAAAAAATCGTAGCCTCACCCGCAGGCAACAACCCGCCAGCTACATGAAATCAATGTCAAAAGGTCATTAAAATCCAATATGTTAATGTAACAGGTTGGATATTATTTCTTTTCTTAGCTCAGCAAATAAAAATTGATGATAAAAGTTTTGTCACATGTCAAAACAACTTTCAATGATTTTTTGATAAAATTTTTAAAAATATCAATAAATTTTTGATTTGATCAATCGAGTCCTAAATTAACTATAGTTTTTTACTAGATCACACCAGTCAATTCCTTTAATTTTTATAAAATCCGGTCAAAGAGCTGATTTGGACTTAATAAGATGAAAAAAATGACCTGACATTGTTTAGCACAACATGGATTAAATATGAGGTTAAAATTAAAAAAAAAAAAAGGACGATTGTCAAATTTAAACAAAGTATGTTTGCACAAGTTGCAGCTTGGACATTGCATATTCAAGTTCCTCTAAATGAATTTGATTAGAAATTAATTAGAAGACGAGAAAAATTGCTTTTATTGAAAGAGTCTGAAGAAATCGAAGAGCCTCTCAATGAATAAAACACATGGAATTAAGCAAAGCATTCCATGATTTTGAAAAAGCTAAAAGAGAGAAAGCATTTAGTCCAGCTATAGTAATTGCACTAAATATGAGCAAAAATAGTACAGAAAAATGAACATTGCATACAATTACAATTACAGTAGAAAAGCCTATAGCCATTTACGGCAATTGAAGAACACTTATATCGAGCTATATGGTACAAAAAGTGTTTTTTTAAACTGAAAGTCCAGCTAAAAACGCCACCCCTGTAGAAGGTAACCAAGATGAACCATAGATAAACTGTGCCACAGTGAATTTATTTGCCTCGATGGTCGACGTGATGACCCGATACCCGGGCCATTTTACCCTTTGTCCGACCGCCGCACCCGGTCCAGAATTCATGTATTCACCATAGTATAAGGTGTCCAGTGCAAATGATGCGTCCCACTCGAGCCACCCTCTTGGATGAATGTGATCACCCATGAACGATAACATGTACACAGTTCTAGAGTAAAGCTTCCACGGGCGGCCGAGGTATGTCGGGAAGGTGCCTTTCGACGGTGCGAGGTCCGACGCGGCGAGGATTCTGCAAGCATGGATTGATATGCCTGTATTTTGATTAGGGTCTTTGCGATTCTGGGCAGTGATAGTGTTTTTCTGGGAGGCCATTGGCTTGCGGGCATAAATGCTACAGTTTTGTAACACAACTGCAGCATTCCCGAATATGAAATCTACAGTCCCATAAATGTCACATTCCCTGTAGAACTGGCGATTTGAGTGCACGTAGAGGGTGTCTTGGTAACCAATGATGCTGCACCTATAGACCACAGCATGGTCCGCACCGACTCGAAGAGCCACGGCTTGATGCTTGGCTGGACCAGCCCAGTTCTCAAATGTCATGTCACGAGCAATAAAACCAGCTCCTGTTGCAGCTGTACAATTGACACACAGACACACAGACACGTACATACGATGATTAATACGATAAAACAGTACATTTTATAGCAGTAGAGATGTGCACAGAGGAAAATAGTGAAAAAACACTGTGTGATTACTACTAGTTGCTTTCATTATCTGACTGCAGGTTGGTTCATGCAGTAGTGTCACTACCAAGAGTCCACCTATTAATCATGTGATGCTCCTGCCCCACCTCCATTAATGTCCAAATTGTATCCGTCACTTGAATTTTGTACGATATTTTATGAGCTATTAATATTTAAAACAAACAGATAATACTTGGTAAATTGTGTCCATGGTTTTGCAGCTGGATATGAATAGGATGGAAGCATCTATTTCCTATTTGATAATACATAAAACTAAAAATTTTAAAAATTAAAGCTTGATTGTTCTTTTATATATGAGTGAATCCAAGTAAACCCTATTCATGATTAATCTATAACATAAAAACAAGGTTTGTGCTAGGAGCAGTTTAGATAATCAACTATATCCACACAAAACAACTGCTATGGCGGCTGCTCTTAATTAATTACCATCGTCTAAATCAATAACATAAAATTAATGTTTTTTTACATATTTTTCAATGGTTCTAATATGTTAATGTTAAAAATTAAATAAATTTTAAAAAATATCATGCACCACGTTATAAAACAGTACTAGATAAAAAAATCAATTTGGAAGCTTCAGCAGTCAATCGCAGAGACTATAGTTAACAAATAAGAACAGCTTGAAGCAAGACTAACTACAATTGATGCTCTACAAAAGTTGAAAATCACCAATTTCTTTTACTTTATGATGTGATCAGATGGAATAAAAGGAAAGGGGCTGTGGTCTGATAGCATTATTGCATCATAGAAAGAGGGCAGTCACAAACAGCGTAGACAACAAGTTTTTGACCCTCGATCTCTCTTTTGAGCTAAAAGTCAAGAAACATTGCCTCATCAATTTTGACACAAATTGAAATGATTAAAACAAAAGAATATTAAATTAATTAATGCAATTAAAAGGAGAATAAATAAATATATAGAATTTTTACCAAATGATGCTGTGTGGAATGTGGTGATGTGGTTAAAAACACTTCTGCCTCCTGTAATTATTGTCTTTCCCATCCCATCTCCGATGAACATCAAATTCCATTTCTTCCTCCCGACTTTCAAGTTATCCTCTACATATCTGAATTAGCATAAACACAACCAACGCATCAATAAATTATATTTTCTGATCTCTTTACCTTTTCAAAATGCTTAAAGTATGAGAATATACCAATAATTTCCACTATCAGAGAGCCTAACGCAAAGATGATGCCTCGCTCTCCCTCCCCACTCACCACTCCCCAAAAAGGATATCGAAAAGACTATTTTAATTTGAAAAAAAAATGATAATTATGAAAATCTTAATAATCAAATCAATGATCAAACGTTATGAAGCAATGGAATAAATCCCTTTTAAAAAAATATTAATTATCAAATACTTGTGAACTTAATTATATAATCACTGATCAAACACTCTGAAGCAATGAAATAATTTTTTTTTTTTTTTATGAAAACAAATCATGTAAAGGTCAAAACACACATCAATAATCTTTTTATGCACATAATTATAGTTTTATGATAATTTTTTTTTATTTTCATGATTGCTCCAATGAAGTCAATCATACAATCACCACCACTCTAGTAGATAATTATTTCTCTTTAAAAAGAAAAGTCAATTCCACCAAACCTGTAGGGGTGTTTTTGTCTTTTTACCACGAAACAGCAACGGTTAAAACAGAATCATAACGCTGAAACTTTTAAAAAGTAGTTAATTTTTTACCAAACCTTACCTTCCTGCCCTCACATAAATTATCGTCCGCCGATTACTGTGCTCAGGCGCCTTTTTTATCGCCTCCGATATTGTCTTGAACGTTCCGCTCCCATCTCCCGATACGATAATATCGGCTTGTATGGCCGACACAGGCATGGCTAATAGTCTCCTCTCTCTCCTCCCTAACCAACTTGGGAAACTGTCCTCTTCTGATATGTCCCCATCCGCTGTCATTAATCTCCTCTTATTCTCTATCGGCACTCCAGAGAAATCGCCTCCATTAGTCGCTGAAAATATCGCCAAACAGTTACTGACCAGCTCCGTCAAATCCTTCAATTTCTCTGTCATCTGATCTTTAACAGTTCCGTTAACTCCTTCGAATCCTTCACTGCATGTGTCCTGGTTCGTCAACGCTGCGCTCAGCCACGTCACTACGTCCTCCGGCGATCCACCACCGACGGAGGATGGTGTGACGGTGGAGAGGGACCGGGTGAGGGCGTCTATGGAGTCTTCCAGTAGCTCGAGGCAGTCATCAAATGCTGACCGTTCACGTGTCTCCATGTTGACATAGGAGATTCCCGAGGAGAGATATAGAGCTTTATCCAAGTGCATAAGAGTCATGTTGAAGGAAATGTGAACCAAGTCTGACTCGGACGCGGTCATTGAGCCAGGGAAGTCGAGGAGCGAGCTGACGCAGAGGGCCGGGAACAGAGTCTTGCTGCATGTCTTGGAGATAGCCTGGGTTGGTTTCCGGTGAGTAAGACTGTTCGGGTCGGATTGACCAGAAGCCTTAGCTCGGACCCCGAGGAGGATCGCGGCGGAGGCGGCTGAGGCAGCGATCAATACGACAGAGAAGATGGTAAGGAAGATGATTTTCTTTTTTCTCGTCGGGGAAACCTGTGACGTGGCGTGTTGTGGTTGGTTGATAGAAAATGAATTACTGGACCCTTCTCCCGGGTCGGATTCCTTTCGCCCGAGTCTACCGTAACCCATCTTGGCCTAGTAAAAATTCCTCTAGCGTGGCAGGTAGAAAGACTAGAGAGAGCGCGGAGGTCTATTATAATAAAAACAATCGAGGACTCTTTTGCGTGAAACTAAAAACTTTGAGGTCTAATTAATGCACTCCCGCAAAATTACATGCATGTAAGTAGATAAATGTGGGTGGTTTTCTTCTCTCTTTTTTGGGGAAGAAAAGAAGAGAAGTGGGATTTGTCTATATGGGTGTGTAGGAAGATGGGTATAAATATAGTAGTGAGGAGGTGGGGGTGTGAGAGAGAAACGGAGTTATAGAGTTTGGTGTGAAGTCCATATCTCAAGAATTAGCTGGCTTCTACTTCCCATCCATTCACTGCATTGCCCAGTGTCTCGTGTGTGCGTACGTGTGCGTGCGTGTGTGTGTGTGTGTGTGTGTGAGTGAGTGAGAGAGAGAGAGAGAGAGAGAGAGAGAGAGAGAGGGTGTTGGGGGGGATTCGTGCTTTGTTATGTTAAGTAAAGTGACTTTATTTTGCTTGTTCTATTCTTCTATTTTGTTTGATTCCTACAATTTCTTGCCTTTTGTCATCTTGCAATAGAGAGGGTTTAGGAAATGGGGAGGAGTTGTGATAAAATCAAGGTGGGTTTCCATTGTTTATGCCCATTAATTAGAAAGAAAAGATCCTTCTAATTCTAGCTACAATTAATTAATACAAGTTTTTCTCCTATTGAAGAATCTATATATATATATATATATATATATATTAATTATGGATGACAAAAGGCAGGCAAACACATACAGCTTATGGAATCCATAGAGTAAAACACGACAGTTTGAGTGGTGTTGTATGCATACTTGCTTTCCTTAAAAAAAAAAAAAAAAAATTAATGGCGAGTTTGAATGCTGCTCGCTTCTTGTGAGTCCAATTTCATGGCGTTCGTCTTCAATAATGGTGGAATTTAGTCCCTCTATTTGTTACACTTGGTCGTTTTAAACCCGATTTTCAAATCAAGTTAAATCATAATCTATATTTCTAATTAAAGATGATTCATACAAAATTCCATGCTGATTAAACAGCCATGCTGACCCCATGATTTATAATATAATTGGATGAAGGATTTCTAGCTGTATTTATTTGGAAGCCAATGGTTTTGATTTTAGTGGATACAGACTATAGTTGTTAAATTCTGAGCGAGGCATTTTAGAATTCAGAGCTTAGATTGGTTTAAGTTTTACAAAAATAGAAGAAAAAGAAAATAAAAAAGAATTGACTTGACATGACCTGATTAAAAATTTAAATTAGTTATAACTCGGTCAATTCAGGTGAGATCTTATTAAAATTTCATCAAATTTTTTTAAATAAAAAAATTAAAATAATAATATTTTTTTAAAATAGATAAATCTACTTCATAGGATTAATAAAAATATTAACTAGAAAACAAAAATGATGACATCCATGCAAATGTTATAGTGCGAATTACATTATTACTTCATGGAATCAATTAACTATCGAATGCCATGTTAAAGTTTTTTAATAAATAATGGTATTATCTTTTAAATTTAATAAATATATAAATATACCTAAGAGATATAGCATAGTGGCAAAGGGTTTAAGATCTGCACAACAGGTCTCGAATTCGAGTCAGGGCATGCACTTCTTGTAAGAGCCTAAGACAGATAGAGTTTTACTCGCTCACTTGGGCCTATAAAGTGCGCTTTCCAGTGGGTGAGGTTTCCTCGAATCTAAAAAAAATAGTTTCCAAGGGGAGTAGTGTGATGACAAAGGGCTTGAAATCTGCGCAGCAGGTCTCGAATTCGAGTTAGAGCGTGCACCTCTTGTAAGAGCCTGGAATAGTCACAGTTTTATTCGCTCACCTAGATCCATAAAATACACTTTTTAGGGGTGAGGTTTCCTCACATTCAAAAAGAAAAAATGTTCGAAGGCATTTGTCCACCTATTTATACGGTCCACGCACGTCTTGAGGATTCATCATGGTATTACGTGATATGTGCATCATAACATAAAGTACTGTTTTTTTAATTATAAAACATAAAGTCCTTTCCAATATTGTTTCGATTGTGGATTTTTCTTGCACAACCACATGTACTGTTTGTACTAATAACAACTGGAATTTCTTAACGTTGACGCGCAAGTCTCAATTTTTAAAAAATAAAACCTTTGCTCGCCGTTAATAAAGTTTTGGTTGCTTTTCTTCTTTTTCTTCAACTATATTTAATCTTCCTAGGTAGAATAAAGCATTATTATTAAAACTAGTTTGGTATAGAGAATTGACCAGAGATTACCATTTTAAATTTGATTTGGATTGAATATCAAGTTAAATTAAATTCTGTTTGGGAGTATGGTTGTAAATTGATTGTGTTTGCTTTTCATACTGAAATACATTAAAATAATATTTTTTTAAAAAAATTATTTTTAAAATCAACGCATCAAAACAATTCAAACATATAAAAAAATATAATTTTTGGCAAAAAAAAATAAAAAATTAAATTGTGATGAAATGCGATTTGCATCATGTTCCTAAACGTTCTTCTTATAAAATAATAAAACATTGGTCTTAAAACTAGTTTGGTATAGAGAATTGACTTGAGAGATTAAGATTTTAAATTTGATTTGGATTGAATATCAAGATAAATTAGAAAAGAATTTAACCTTGACCAATTGAATTTTTTAAAAAATAATTTAACAAGAAGGACTACGCAAGTTTGCTAGCCTTTCATTGATGTTTAGCTTTGGTCAGTTTATGTTTAGTTGATATAATCCCTTCTATTAAACTTGAATCGGCTCAAAAGATTGAAGGAGAAGTAAATTAATCTATGTATAATCTGATTAAAATTTTGAATTTATTTATAATCTAATCGAAACCCAATAAAAAAAACATTGTTTTAACTATTAAAAAAATAAGATTAATTCAGATTAATTCATATACTTGTAAATTAAATTTTATCCAAAACCTACTCGTAGACAGGTTTAATAACCATTGCAAGACTTTGAAAACGGAAAATTATGAGATCCATGCAGATGTTATAGTGCGAATTACTTGATTACTTCATGGAATCAATTAGCTATCTAACGTAATGTTAAAAAAAATATTGGTAAAGTCTACTAATCTTCTTTTTGAAGTAATCATAAAGAAGGGCATCGAGCTTTTAGATTTTGTTGGTTATTTTAGGTTCAAAGGCATAATTTTATAAGGTCTCCCCACAGTTTTTGGATTCATCATAATATTACGTAATATGTGCATCATAACATAAAGTAGTTTTTTTTAAAAAAAAAAATATTATAAAACATAAAGTACTTTCGAACATTGTTCAATTATTGGATTCTTCGTCCACAACCACATGCTGTTTGTGCTAATAACAACTGGAATTTTTTAAGGTTGTCTTATGGTCCCAATTTCGAAAATAAATAAATATCGTGCTTGCCATTTATAAATTTTTTGTTGCTTTTCTTCTTTCATTTTAATTTTTCATGATATAATAAATTGCAGTTGTTAAATTCTGGCCAATCTAGTGAATTAATATAAGAAACCTGTAATTAAAAACTTAATCTAAATCAAGTTTTAAATTGATTTTTTAAAAAAAATTGCATGACTTAAAAGAAATAAAGCATGATCATTTTAAAAAAGATTGAATAAAATCATTTATGATCGAAGTTTTGGAGTCTAACACGCATCCACTAATTAAACAACTCAAAAAGTAAGTCAGCTAATGAAACAATACATAGGTACAAATATAGGAGTCTATGTATATTTATATTTAGATAGTATTTAAAAGTGTGTCTGTTATGATTTTTAATATATTTATATATATATATATATTAAAAATTTTTTATATAGTATATCAAAACAATTTAAAAATATATAAAAAAAATTTAAACAAAAAAATTAAAATTTTAAAAAATATTATTCCAAATACATCCTCGAACTGCTCCTTTAAACATTCTGGATCACTAGTTAATGGGCTTGGAATTGCTATTGAAGTTGTGTGAAAAAAAAAAAAAAAAAAAAAAGAAGAAGAAGAAGAAGAAAGAAGAATATGAAATAAAGTGCAGCGAAGAATTTAGAAAAAGCTATAGTGAAAAAAAGAAGAAGAATTGTTTTGGTTCCCTAGCTATCACGCTAAGCTAGCTGGACCCATCTTCATCCAACCTTTTGCTTAGCAAGTCACTATCCTGCATGTCTCTTACACCACAAGGAGGACAAAAAACAATTTGAATATAAAAAAAAAAATATTGTTTATAAATAGAAGTTTTTTTTCAATATTGTTATTAAACCTGATAATATAATTTTTTTTAAAAAATATTTTTTATTAGGCTAATTTTTCATTGCAAAGTAAAGCTAATATATACTTTTAATAAAATAAATTAAGAATTATATATATTAATAAATAATAACAAAATTGTTTGTCTAAACCAAAAATTAAGTCTGAATATTTGACAGAGATATATATTAAAATATCTAATATCATGTCGCATGTAGCTTTTTAAATTTTTTTATCTAATTATAGAACAACATTTTTTTTTCTTAAAAAATATAGAGCATTTTAAATAATCACAAAACATAAAATTTTCAAGTCTTAAATAGTTTTTATTATTAATGCATCTCTTGTTTATACAAGATTTTAAAATGAAATCATTGTTTCTATTAAAAAAGATATGTAATGATTGTTAAAGTAAACAAAAATCAAAACATTATATTTATATTTAATGTGTGATTGAAAGCTTGAAAAATCATAAATTTATTAAAATAATATTCAAATTATATTTAATTTTTAAAATAATAATAATAATTTGAATTGAATTTTCATCTTAATATTATTATTTTAATGTTAGATACATAATAATTAAAAAAAATTATTAAAATTAAAATAAATATTTATAATATTATTTAAGAACCAAAAAGCAAGTGAATGAAAATAGCTAACTTTTTTTAGTGTCAAAAAAAAGAAAGAAGAAAAAGACTATTTTTCAATTGATTTTTGACCTAAAAACACATGAAAAAGCAACATACCTAACTTAATAAACCTATTTTTGCCATTGAAGTTGCTAAAAATTGATCAAAAAATAAAAAAATCAACCTCATATCCCAAATCTTTTCAAGTTCCAGTTTAATATTTTATGCAATTTAAATGTCAATAATCACTATCATCCCACTCTTTTCGTCAAATAGAATATTTGGACACAAAACTTGATTATTTATGTGTTCAGAATCTTGAAAAAATGTATAATTATTCTTTTCATTTATTATTATTTTTCAATGAGTATGAGTATTTTTTTATTTAAGAACTTAAAAATAAATAAAATGAATTTGTAAATTAAAATAAATATCGTAAAGAATTTCATATATATATATATATATATATATATAATAAGAAATTTATCAAAGTTTACGCTAATTAGAGCAGGATTGGTATTTTGTGTGCATTAATCAGAAAGGCTAGCAACAGTTAGTGCATGGCCAAAAAAATTTAAAGAGTATTAATTTATGTTTTTTATTTCTTCTCTTCATTAGGATGTTTGTTAACCCTGAACCATACAGTGAAAGTAACTCTTCCTTATTATATAATAATCAAATAAAATATAGTTATTGAGATTCAAAACGTGCTTTACAGCAAAAAAAAAAAATCAAGTTGTAAATAAGATGATGGGATAATTTCAATATATTTTTGATTAATTTTAAAATAAGATGGCTTGTTATGTGTATAGCATCTATTTGTTTTTTAATTTTCTTTACGTGTATATATATATATTTTTACTTGATATGGTGCAAAAATTCATAATTATTTTTACATATAAATAATAATAATAATAATAATATGGTACAATTATGATTCATAATCAACTTTTAATGCTAAGAAAGTGTTTGGGAACACAATGCAAACTACGTTTCATTAAAATTTAATTTTTTTTTATATTTTGGATCGTTTTAAAGCGCTAATCTCAAAAATATTTTTAAAAAAGAACCATAACTACAATCCCAAATAATTTTTTTAAAAGTAAATAATGTAGAAAGGTATGACCTTTTCACCTCTTTAGGAAAAGAGGAAACTATAATTACCCCAATAATGACCAAGAAAAGAGGCAGGCATAAGTTGCTTTTTTACACATGTTGAGAGGTAAAGACATCAAAAGTTTTTAGTTAGATTAGGGAGTAAATTTTTATCGAAAGTTTAAGTTAAAATTATCACAGAGTTGATTTCTAACTATAAATAATCATATGTCTGCTTCATCCTCATGTTTCTGGACAATATCGGATCTTGCTAGCCTTACTTCCTTCAACCTCATCGTCTTGCCCTCTCTTTTTGCTCACCTTTCTGTGCTCTCCTTTTCTTTTACTTTATGTGATTGTTCTAAGTTAATGATCTCCCGTTTGCTTCGTCAGGTGGGATTTTACAAAAAGAGTTCGCCACGTGGCGGCAGCCAGCTTTAACCCTCACAAAAAGATCGATTTATATTTCCCTCACAAAAAGATCGATTTCACTATATAATCTTTTGGTTTTATCATCAAAAGTAAACTATATACTTCATGAGAAAGATACGTGCAAGCTTTATACATTAAGAAAAAAAAAAGGCCTTAAAGCAAGATAAAAGAACTGTCGGTTATATAGGAGGAAATTAGAGATGATGTGAGATAAAACCCTTTAATTAATTGTCGGGTTTGTGTCGATTCTTTATTTTTATTTATGTGTTTTTAATTTGATTTTATATTTTTAATCCATTCAACTAAATCTTGCTCTTTAAATTTCCCCAATTAATTAACCAAATATTTATCTTTAGTAATTAGGTCTCGATGTTAAATACATATGTGATCGATGTGATAGTATTAAATAAATTTCATTCATGAGATGATCTTTATATTTATGTTGTACAATTATCATCAAATAAATTTTCTCATAAAATATATTAGAAACAAATAGATTTTACTAGTAGTTGTTGCTTACACGTCTTGTTTAATAGAAATTGAAAAGGAAAAAAAAAAGCTAATTTAATTTTAAATCATAAAAAGGTTTATTTCCAGCTGCTTGTAGTTTCTTACAAGCAGAGAATGGCTTAATCTTTCTAATAAAACAAAACACAGCATAAATCAATCTTGAAACAAAACCAAGCCAGATTAGTGAAAAACAATTATGATTTAATCATAGAGTTTGTATTTCCTTGAGCTTTTATTTAAAATCATTTTCAATATATCTTTTAAGACAATTTATTAAGTGATATAAAACTTAAATAAATATAAAAAATCTACACAAACACTTTTTTAGTAATTTCAGAAAATACTAAAAATGTGGATTGAAATGTTAATGTTAATTTATTTATTTATTTAAAAAAACAGAGATATTTAGCTTAACTGTACCCAAATATGAGTGATGGAAATATAACCTTTTCGTTTCAAGCAAGAAAGAAAGATATTGAAGCTGTTGGCAAAAAAAACTTTTTTTTTGTCGGCACGAAAAGCTATTTGAAAAGCAACTTTAGTATTTGTTGCGGTGAAGAAGCAACTTTTCGAGAGCTTGCTTGAGCTGGACATATGTAATTTTCACATGGCAGTGCTAAAGGTGAATGTTTTTTTTTTCGACAAAACTATAAATAAAGTTTTTAAAATATATAAAAAATATTTTTTTTTATGCATGTCTGATAAATAAGGCATTGAATAATTTTTATTTTGTACTTAAATTCTTTTGATAAGTGGAGCTAGGCAATCATGCTTTATACATAAAAGAAAAGGCCTTAAAGCAAAGATAAAAAAACTGTCGGTTATACAGGAAGCGAGGAAATTAGATGATGTGAGATAAAAAACCTTGCAAGCAAGTTTTCCCAGCACCGAGAAAAAAACCCTTAAATTAATTACTGTGTTTGTATTGATTATTTATTTTCACTCATGTGTTTTTAATATGGTTAATTAATTCTTATATTTTTTATATAATCCATTCAGCTAAATCTTGTTCTTTAAATTTGTCGAATTAATCAAATATTTTCTTTAATCAGGATCACAATGTTAGCAAATGTGATATCATTAATATTTTTCAGTCATGAGATCATCTTTTCTATATATATAGAAAAAAGGTTTAATTTCAAAAAACAGTAAAAAATATGGATTGAAATGTAAATTTTAAATTAAAAAACAGAAATATTTAGCTTAACAGTCTGGTCCTATTTGTTTTTAAGTTTTAAAAGTGTTTTTTAAAAAAAATTAAAATTTTTTTTTTTATTTCAAATTAATATTTTTTTTGATGTTTTTAAATTATTTTTATGTACTGATATTAAAAATAATTTTTTTTAAAAAAAATATATTATTTTAATATATTTTTAAATTAAAAAATTTTTTTTAAAAAACCAACTACAACCACATTTTTTAAACAGAAACCAGCTATGGAAACATTACCTTTTATTTTCAAGCAAAAGAGATATTACTGTTGGAAAAATACATATATACATACATACATATATATATATAATATATATATATATATATATATATATATATATATATATATATATATATAATTTTACTATTTGTTGCAGGGAGACAACTTTTCAAGAGCTAGAGATGGACGACAGACGTAATTGTCATTAGGGAAGGCAATTTTCAACAGTTAATATAGATTGGGTCCACTCAAATCCACCGACAAAACTCTGTGTCGATTGTTAAAGACAAGAAAATATTTGAGCATGTAGTTGGTGTAAATTCAATGTCATTGAATGTGTAATGTTGCTGCAGTTGCAATGTTGAAAGTTCCAAGCTGTAAATTCAGAAACAAATAAAACTTTAAGGACTTTTATTGCATCTTACATTATTCTTCTTCTTTTCTCAAATCTTCTTGTTATTTATCCAATAAACAATTTTTCTTTTTATTTGATGATCATGTGTATCTTCAGATACGATTACTCGTTGATCAAGTTTTTTTTCTGTGAAGATCATAGGCACATCTCTAACGTCAATTCAGTGCATTCATGTAAGAATTTGAGCAATTTAAAAAGAATTATATATATATATATATATATATATATATATTTTAATTTCAATCGCAACTCTAAGAAGTTAATTAAAACCTACCAGAGATTTTAATAAGGACAAGAAGAGATTTAGTGGCCTGAAGTTTCGTTATCATGATGGTCCTGGCCGGTAAAGTGGTGAAGAACTTGGAACTCTTCAGATTCTTTCACTCTATGAGTTGAATATCTCTGAAATTAAGGAAGATAACTCTGAACTTTTTTCTTTCTAATCATTGATCTTCACCACCCAAAAAGAAATTAAGAAAAGTCATCATTAAATGACAAAAACACCTTAATTTAGCTAAGTGACTTTTCTTATCAATTATCATTGCATCACTAACCTTGTATGATTATGTATAATTTAACCCAAGTTAATTCGTATTCATTCACCGCATCGTTTCATGATTTTTTTTAATTGATGTGCAATCAATTAATTATTGATGTACCATATGCTTAAAGTCATGCTAATATTGTTCCATGTAGAAAACGTTTCTGCTACAGGGTGCATGACAACTATATATATATATATATATATATATATATATATATAGAGAGAGAGAGAGAGAGAGAGAGAGAGAGAGGACAAATTACACTATATTACATAAAATAACTTTATACAAGGTAAATACAGTATTTTCTATAATATAAAACATTTTATAATACATCCCTCAAGTTGAAGGTAGAGTATAGCATGAAGCTTGAATCATAAATGAAGCAAAAATCTATGACCTGAAGTCTTAAACTAAATCAACCCAAATTAGATTTAATAATTAAAAAAAGTTGTATTTTTTTGCAACTATAGACACCACACCACACACACACACATATATATATAATTAACTTCTTATAACATCTTATAACATATATTTTGAATGTTAATATTTAAAATACTTATCTAAATGAAGCTAGTTAGAGGTGGATATATTATCTTACAAGAGCTGCAACTCACAACTTTAAAGTAAATGAATCTTATTAATTATTATTATTATTATTTTAACCAATTCCTTTCGATTTTACATTTATCTTGATAGAGCAGGAATATACAGATTCTGACGTGGAGAACAACAAAACACAGCTAGCCACACAATTCAAAGGTTCCAATCTCTTCTTATGCAAATCATTCACAAACAGGAATTAAAAAAAAAAAAAAAAAGTTCTCGCCAATGAAAAAGAATGAAAGAGATCGGTCGCATGCCCACAAAATGAACGGAAGTGAAAGCAACACATAATTTAATAAGCATGTGCGGAGGAGCCTCCTTACACGGTGTGGCGGGAACACAAAGCAATTATCCAATGCCCACATCACACGATTTCTTGCTTGATTGGCAACAATTGTCCCCTGGATATCACTTTCTTAATTTTGGAATCATCATGCTTCTTTAAGGCAATACACACAACACTAGTAATGCGTGTGTTTGGCTAACTAGTTATGGTTATTTTAAAAAAAAATTTCATGTTAAAATATATATTAATAATTTTTTTTATTTTTTAAAAATTATTTTTAATATTAGGAACGTTAAAATAATTTTAAAACACTAAAAATATATTAATTTGAAGTTAATAAAAAATTTAAAATATAAAAACAAAATAATAAAGTCACACACACTCGCTAGCTGGTAGGACTTGGAAATAGAATTTGTATAGTATGAACGCATTCGTAAGACCTCTACTAATCAATCTATAGCTTGAGTGTCAAAAGTAATTTAACTTAATTATCTACTTGATCCTTCATTCAAATCTATTATAATTAGTCTATGGATGCTCATATTCGAACTTCATGGAGTGAGGATTTAATGTTTCTCGTATCTCTCTCCTTTGAACGTGACCACTTGAAATTCAACTTTGAATATTTCAATTTGATCGTTTTTTATTATTAATTTAATGTACGAAGCATCTTTAGATCATCGAACATCACTTTATTTTAATGATATTATCAATATAATTACATATAGGCTCTGTTAATCATTTAGAAAGATGATTTCCTATGGAAATATTTTACTTCCCTAATGTGACACTTGTATGAAAGTTTTGTCTTTGTCCATCAACATGTTTTATTTTTATTTGGATGCTCACATGAAAAAATCAAATGCTTGGTAATAACTCAATGTTAGTATTTAACCGTTCGATTAGTGAGCTCAACTAAGCGTTTCTAAGTCTAAGCATGTAAGTTTAATGAATATTTTTTTTTTACTAAAATTGAGTTCGGTTTGTACTTTTTGGATCGTTTTGATGTGCTGTTTGTCAAAAATGTTTTTTTTAAAAATTGAAAAAACATCATTGGCATGTATTTCATCCGAAAAGCTATTTGAAAAGCAATCGACACTAAAACACGCTCTTAGTTAACAATTTTTTTTTCAAGTTTATCTAATATAATATACAAGTCTAGTAACCCAATTTTGATCAAATAAAAATAAATGAAGGATGAATTAAACATTAAGGGCAACATGATTGGAAGTTTAAAGATTTAATTAAACTTTTGACTAGTTTAATTAATTAAATCAAGGGTTTAATTGCTCGAGATTTAATTAAAATTTAGATTATTTTAATTAATGAAATCAAGAATTTAATTGAGTTTGAAGACTTAATTAAACTTTGATTTAATCAAAAATCTAGTATTTTTAGGCATTTTAAAACTGCTACTGAATTCATACATAAAAGTGAAATATGGCTACGAGTAGCATTGCACCTATTAACTGCTCTGACTCAGACTCCACTAAGCGTCGAGGTCAAATTCACATCCGCTAAGGAAAGTGTTTTCCTTTCTTTATCAGAAGGAAAACATCTTGTCAAACTCCTTTGACTTATTTTTGATAGTCACCAAACATGGGAAGTGAGGAAAATGAATTCGGGAATTCATTTTCTTTTTAATGAGTAAAAATATTTTCTCTCTTTTACAAATAAGGAATTTTTAATGTTATCAAAGAAAAATAACTTTTTAGTCCTTCCTCTCCATAAAAAAATAAATAAGGACGATAAACTATAAGAACTCATTAGATCCTTAAAAAAAATATAAAAAATACACAAAATAAACTCTCCTTTTGACTTTTAATAGGAAACTACAATTTCATTGATACTAATAGTATATTATCATTATAATTTTTATAAAACTCAAATAAGAATATATGATGAAATATAAATTTAACCAAATGAAAATAAGCTTGCTAACTATATAAATAAAAAAGATTGAGGATAAAAAACCAAACAAAGCTAGAGAATTTAGATCATACTAATCTAAATTTTAAAATTTTAACATGCATCTAAGAGTTTGTTCTGCAAGTGTCAACACACTGTGCTAATATAGCCCAGTTCATCCGCTCTGAAAAAGCCAGGAATCCTTTGAAGTTTTTCTAGGACTTCTTCGCAACCTTTTGAACATATGCACTTGCAAATTGCAATGATTTTGAGCAGCCATGGCTGCGTTTCTAGATTTGTCTTCGCCTTTGGGTCCTGCTTTCTGTCAATCAATTCCTCAATATATAAAAAAAAAATAATCAAAACACTGTTCTTCAACAGTTGCCCTGGCACACCACGTTTGATGAAAACAGAATATTAATACATCAAGACAACATACACATACGTTGTTTATACTTTCAGACAACATGATTTTCTCCGTCATAGTTTGCATTTATCACGAGGTCAAAATCTTAAATAATTAGGTGAATCGTACCCTTGATAATGCAGCCTAGCTATATAGACATGGTCTCTTGATAATGGCCCGAAAAGTTTATTTTAGCCTCCATTTGATAATTCTCAAAAGTATATATATCAATGATTTATAGATTAGTTTAATTAATTGGAAAATTATTTGTTATTAATAGCAAATAAATTAAGTTCTTTTCTTATACTTGAAGCAAAATGCATATATGTTCGCATAAATATCATATTTGATAGGGATTCTTTAATTATATAACCTTCGTATTGAAATTTTTTAAAAATTTTTTGTTATAAGGTCTAAGTTTGCATTGAAAAAAGCTATAAAAAAACCCCAACAATTTCAGTTTTTTAACGTGAGAATTAATTCATATTAAAATATAAATTAATGTTGTTGTATTATTTGATGTAGGTCCAAAACGTGCATGAGGTCTATATATAGATGGCTAGAGCCCCATCGTGATGGCAATCTTTTTAGTGCAATTTTTCCAAGTCCCAAGATTAAGCGTGTCATTTGACCTAGATCTTTTGGGTCCACAAGTACATATCAATTATCATCATCACTGTTCTAAGATGATTATTATGTTTTGGCGTTGGGATGAAAATGCTGTTTATTTAAAATTTTAATTTTTTTTAAAATTAATTTTTTATTTTAATATATTAATATCAAAAATAAAATTAAAAAACACTTTAAAACATAATTTTTATCACACTCCAAATTAACCATACCATTAATCCAACTATTTGAATTAATAACCAGTCATTTCAATTTGCAGTAGCCATTTTTCTCATTACAAGCCTTGAACAAGACATTGATTGCCACTAGAAAAATTGACATTAGTAGGACAAATAAATGTCTTTAAGTTTTCAAATCGATGGAACTTGCCGACACCATATTCAATCTCCACACTATCTTTTAAGAATTGATCCATAAAAATAAATTAAATTTGATCACTATACATAAATCTTCCACACTCAAGATGTTGAGCTCACACATGGTTAAGGCTCGTCGCATGCGAAGGTGGAACCCTGGCTACATGGAAAAGGAAGGGAAAATAAGGTAAAAAACAAAGAGAAACGAGTCATTATCACGAGCTAGTGTGGTGGTTCGTGCATCCATTTAATATGGACCACGTTACTCATAAACAACAAGCAACCCGAGCTTCTAGTACATGATCATTTACATCTTTAAGCTTGAAAAGTTCACAGAAAGAGAGGCAGCGAGGGGGCCCGTGAGAATTGGTTAGGCTGTCACGTTATTCAGTGTGTGAATACTGTGTGTTATCCATCGGAGATAATTATGGCAGCCACTGTTTCTCCCGGAAATCTGTAATTAAGAAACAGGTTAAATCAGCCAGGGATCGAGAGAGGAGGGCGCTGAGAATTCACATCTTACTTCGTTGGTTTAGCAGACAAGATTTGTGTGAGAATTATTGGTTTTACCATCTTCTCTGACTCAGAGATTAATCTCTGTAGATTTTTCTTTCTTTTTCAGGGGTTTTAGCTGCCCAGAAAGGCCAAGAAAAACGTGGTTTAATTGCCAAGATATAACAATTATTGATAATTGTTTCCAAGGTCCAAGGCTATTAAATTGTAAGCTAAGTTGAGAAATAGAATATTAATTGTTTATATAGTAGCAAAAACCTACGTACGTAGCCTATATAAAAAAGAAAGAAAACAGGAAACTAAATAGGAAAAATGAATAAAATCTGAAAATAAAAAATAATTCAGAACACGCATCTTGAGGAGTCTTTCTACCTGATCAGTTGATTAACCTCGAAGGAAACAGGACCTGGAAAACCTTCTCATTAAATTTCAACTTGATATAATTATTTTTATTTAACTACCTTCATGTCCGTGAGCTTTCTTTGTCTGCTTGATTCGTACAAGTGTATACAGTTGTTGAAATTTCAATGATGCAATTATGCAAATTACACAAATATCTAGGGCTATTCAACAATACATAAACGTTATCTTTTAAAATATTTTTATTTAGAAATAAATTAAAATAATATATTTTTTATTTTTAAAATTTATTTATAATATCAAGTGCACCAAAACAAAATGTAAAAAATATTATAATAATTAATTTAAAATAAAATAAAATATTTTTTTAAAAAATATAATTTAATTACACTCCCAAACACAGACACGTAAACTAAACTAAATAATAAGACATTGAGAGAGGTTAGGCACATGGATGCGAGGAGGGTCAACAATGTTAGCTGTTTGTGGTCATTTTTTATTTGTTGGCATCTTCAAGGACTTGGACTTGATAAGTCTATTATAAGATAGATGGGATATGGACCTAACATTTTTTACTGTTTTGAAGATCAAATTAATATATATTTTTAATGTGATGATATTAAAAATAAAAATAAAAATTTAGAAAATATTTTTATATAAAAAGTATTTTTAAAAAACATCATACTAAAAAAGATATATACTCCAGGGTTAAGCGTTAAGGAGAAAGTGAAAGTAAACTGTAAAAGCCCTGGACCATAAGAGCCGTATGGGATGCTAGATCTGGGCCAGAGAGAAATTAAATATCTCTATAAAAAAAAAATTGAGCAGAAAAAACAAGTATGCATCAAGCAAAATATTTCATTTTTTTGAATGATAAATGGCATTTTCCCGCAGAGTAAAATAATATTTTTATTAATGTAGATAAATATTATATTCGTTAAATTCAAATCACTAAATTAAATAAATAGCTGGAAATTAATTTATACCAGTTAGTGAACATTTTATTTTTAATAAATAGTCATTTCACCCTTCCTTCAAAATAAAGCTAATGTCTAAGCTTTCATTTCAATTCAACAGCTCAGACTCAATAAATATAACTCGATAATGTTACATTATTGAAACATCATATATCTAGAATTATATAAAAAAAAAAAAACTGAAAATACCATTATTAAAATTAACTCGACATCAAGGTCAACTGAATAACCTACCTCATGATTTTATTGGATCTAAAAATAGCTAACTTGAAGTTAACTTGATGTAATCTAAGTCAATTTGACTGGTTTATTTATAAGTACGCATCTAAATTTGTTGGTTTTTTTAAAAACAAAATTAACTTAAATAGAACTAGATTAACTCGTGCAACTAGAGACCTAGACTTTGCGCCAAATCACCCTCAGGTCGGATTAATAACTATGGTGTAAAATGAAGAGTGTCATTATCAAAATCTTAATTTAATCAATGGTGTAAGCTGGCAAGAGCAACTTTATTTCAAATTGAAAAAGAAAGACAGATATTAACAGGCAATCCTTGTCATCAGTGCTTAGCCTTGCTTCCCCTTTTTAAACAAGGATTGATACATGTTCAACACATCCTTTAAAGCCTTCGATACCATTGGTACTTTTTGCCCAGAGAGACCTTCGCTTTCCAGTTGAAAAGTGTTAGAAAACAGTGTTCATCAAGATTTCAAGGAATTAGGATTCGAGCAAACATTCCAATAATTCCATTAAATTTACTTGACCTATCATTGATGCTGCTGCTGCTGTGGTGTTCATGGTATTGAGGACTATTTTGGAATAAAAAGAATAAATGTAACTGTACTCTTAAGATATCAATTAGTGATTAGAGATATTTAATTTACTTGATCTGTAACTGATGTTGCTGCTGCTGTGGTGTTAATTAGTGATTGCATCGCTGAACATCAATTTTTTTTTTCAAAAATTTGTTTTATATGAACAGCAGCAAAGTGCAGATGAGATAACGAGTAAAAAAGTACTCAACTTGCTGGTGTGAACACGAATTTTACTGTTCTGAGAATGTTGATGTTGAGCCTTCGTTTAATTGATCATCTTGTAAGCTCGAAAGGGACAGCATATCCTGACAAAACTTGATGTTCTATCTGCAGTCCGCCTTACTGCTATCGCTGTTTTTCATTGATGATCTTTCTGCAGCAAAGCGTGACCGAGGACAGGGAAAGATGACTTTGTTACAGTGACACAAACTGAAAATAGATTAACGAGGATTGATAGAGATAATTAAGAAAATTGAAAATGAAAATGGAAAGACCTTGGAATTCTAATCTTCTTGTGTTTTTTTTTTTTTTTTTTCCTCATACAAGAAGATAAAGTTGAGTATTAGCTTGCCAGAAAACTGCTATGATAAAAAAAAAAAAAAAAAAAAAAAGAAAAAAGTTGTTCTTAAAATTCTAAAATAGCTAGGAAAAAAAAAAAAATTAAATTATATAGAAAAATATTAAATATTAAAAAAAAAATAGTATCCATAGTACAATTCAAATCAAATATCATGTAAAAACTGGTATTTCGACAATGCTGAGCTTACTGTAAAAAATTTCATTGAGGTAGATTTGTTTAAGTGGTGTTTGTTTTTGTGCTCTAAAATGTATTTTAAATTTTTATTTTTTAAAATTATTATTATATATATATATATAAATTGTTTTGGTTTAATGATATCAAAAATAAATTTAAAAAAATATATATTATTTTATTGTATATTTAAAAAAAAATACTTTAAAAAACAATTACTATCACACCAATACCTTTCATATCTATATCTTAATATCAAATGTAATTTATCTGAAGATAAGAAAATAAACAGCAACATAAAAGTTATTAGCAGAACAAAACTAATAAAGCAGAAAGTTCCAGTAATAGAGGAATTATTATAAAATAGGCACTGAAATACAGTTGAACTTGAGATTATTTAATCTTAATTGACGTCCAAGTTAATTTGGAAATACATTTTATAATTAAAAAATAAATAAATAAAAACTATAAAATATTATTTAACTTCATCACCTCTCCATATATCCAGTGTAGTTCTGGATCTCACTGTGGGATTGAAGACAGGGACTTTAGACCAGAAGCAGTCCTCGCCACTATCTTTCTGCACCGCACCCAAGTGTAGAGGTATCCATTGAAATTAGAAATTCGAAATCAGAAAGGAATGGCATCCATTGAAATTCCTCCTCATGGATGCTAAGAGAACGCACATGAACAAGCGTTCGTCAGTGGCTCCTATGGAGTTAAGAACATGAACAAGTGTTTGGGTTTGGGACTAACCATGAAGAACAAGACTTCATCTCAATGTGAAGACAGAAACCAAGCTCTCTACATAATTCAATGCTCTATAGGGAACAAAACCCTCATGAAGTATTTCTTTTTCCATACAAAGACGAGCTCCTTCCATGGACCAGAAGAGGATTCGTTCAAAAAAAAACACTTCATTATGCATGCTGAACGAATCATATCTTGTAATACACTATAGTTTTCCTTTCGCTGCAACTCCGATATGATTAGACTCAAAGAGAAAAATCACTAGGAACACCCTGCCTACCTTATCCATAAAGATAACCAAAATCCCACAGGCTGACTTCAAATCTCCACGATGCAATCACTAGGAAGAGCATAGTGAAAAGGCAGCACCATTGAATGATTGCTCCATGATAGCTAAGGGCATAGATTAAACGAAACAAGATGCTTACAAATCTCAAAAATCATTTAAGCGGGGAAGGAACACACACAAAGCAGCAGCCAGTAAAAGACAAGGCACCATACCTGAAAGTGATGGCAGAGCAAAGAAGCAAGAAGAGGATTCGTTAAAACAACTATACTGCTCTCTGATAATTATTGCCTCCAAGTTGAATGAAGAACAATTAAAAGGATGGTGAAAAAATCAGAACCAAGTAACATGAAGGCGATGGGGACTGACATCTCAATTAATGCGTCTAGCTCCTGACAGCACTCCCCCTCTGGCTTCTTCGCTAGACAGAAACAAAGCGCTCTGTATAAACAAGGGCCTGACAGAGAGAGAATTCTCGCTGGAGTTGAAGACTTCTAACCCTTAACTGATTCAAATCATACAAGAACAGCTCATCATAAACATTAGCTTCTTGAAGATAACTTCACTATTGCTCTATCTACCAA
The DNA here is from genome assembly GCF_005239225.2 of Populus alba. Classification (NCBI taxonomy): domain Eukaryota; kingdom Viridiplantae; phylum Streptophyta; class Magnoliopsida; order Malpighiales; family Salicaceae; genus Populus; species Populus alba. Next base: position 2,376,784 of record NC_133295.1, read on the forward strand.
GTGACCCTCCGGATGAGGTAGGAAATACCCGAGAAATTGTAAATGATTTAGCCAAAAACGATCTTCACCACAACCACTGAAAACTTTATTGTCTAAACATGCTACTTTACCACAGACTAGCTATGACAAGCAGCAAAAAATTCTGTAATGCGGTAAAGGGTAAGGATATAATATCAAGAAGGCCTTTTTAAAGTTGTGAAGGGTTGATCCGATAAAGCCTGAACCCCAGCCAGAATAGACGAAGAGCAAAGGATTGTTGATTGAATCTTGAAGATGGTTGGCCATGAAAGCGGGTATTCAATGAGATCATATGTTAACAAGTAATTCGCAATATATGCAGTAATTTAAGTAAGAAATCTTTTAGTATTCTCTGGACTTCGGAAGAAATTGTGTCTCTTGAATTCTGCTGGCAGTTTGCGTTTCTCCGCTTATAATTTGCCCTCTCCCAAACACGATAACAGACGTCATCGTCGTCAAGGGTCTGTTTGCTTCCATACAAAGTTCATGACCACGGTGGTAGGTTAATTCAACGTATATGAGCTCAGGTGAGCAGTGCACATCTCTTCTATCATATTAATTGATGTAACCTTTTGATTTCGTTTCACATGGCTAGAAACCTTGTATAATTGCTTGCATTGGTTCAATCCAAACATATACATCAAACCTTTTAAAATTGCTTGTGTTGATTCAATCCAGACATGTATATCAACTAGGTAAGCCAGAGAGCATCATGGAGATTGGTTCCAAGGGTCACGGAACTAAACTTGAGTCCCAGAAATGACCCAACACGGCAGAATGGACCAAGCTGGGTTTGATGCAATACCGTCTTGTCTTTAGACCCAGAGTTGCGGCACAAGGCCATGATGACAGGAATGGTGGGGATGTGGAGTCTTGTAGTAGATGCCAATTTAGAACACACAGAGCAAACAAAAGAAATGGCAATGCAAGTTTCTTCGTGGTACAAGTTGGAAGGTTCCTATTACTCCGCTTGTGGTTCAATTTCAAACAAGACTCGCAGTTCAGCAATGCAATATCACAACACTACGGGAGCAAACAGGACAAAACAATGGCCAAATATAAAAGCAAACAATACGTATTATATATATGCGTCGAGCAACCAAAAAGAGCGAAAGGGCAGACCCATAGCTCTTGATGGTCTATTTCTCAGCTAACACTGTAAGCAAGTCAAAATGAAAACACTAGTCCCTAAAAAACACAAAAAGAACTAAGCTATGATCCTACAAGATCACTAGATAGCAGCAGATAACATAATCCTCCCCAAATATATATATATATAAACCCGAGGGAGAGCAAGAGCCAGCAACTAGAGTGGAGGAAAAAAACAGACTCCAATTATACCTCACTAGGCTCCTCTTCTATAACCTGATCGTGCCCTCCTCCACTCACTGGAACTAAACTTTCCACATAACTATGAACATCACAGGAGTAGCTAGCGTCACAAATATGCATCCCTCTGTAATATTGATTACTAGGATCAAACAAAATGAATTGAGCACCCTGCCCCTCCATCAACTTCTTAATTATCAATCCTGTCTCATTTGCAACACCGACAGGGTATCCAACAGTAGTTAATTGGATAGAATTCAATTTAGTCCAACACTTTCCATCAGCACCATCACATTCATCCCATACACAGAACTCGATCCAATCAGCCACCCCAGGCCTTCCATGTCTAGAATGGACATCCACTTCCTTTGCAGGATAAAATGCCAGTGCAAGCGACCCTTTAAATCCCATAATTTTAACACAAATTCCGGCCGGAAAGTCTGGTATTGGGATCTTTCTAAACTCTTCAGTATCCAAATCAAATGACACAATAAACTTCTGAATACCTGATTTTCCAGCACTATTACCTAACCAATGCAACCCTCCATTGACAACCACACCATTCTGTCCTTCATGTATCGCACATGCCCCAATACTCGCTTCAATCACTCTCCAACAAAAAGTCCTCCATGAGAAAACCTCGGCCATCACAACAGGTGATTCATCCTTTTCGCAGCCGAAACTCACTATTCTTACAACTTTGTAATCATTCTTTTTGCGATCAAATCCAAACCCAGTTGAGACCATCCAAAAGGCTCTACGAGAATCACTGATTCTTGGACTAGGGAGACAAGAATACTGCTTCCTAGCAATATTCCACAAAACAAAAGCCCTCGCATAACAAGATGAGATGTCAAGACAGACCAGACCATTGCAGGAACCAACAATTTTTGGGAACCTAATCAAACAACCCAACAAAGGAACTTCAACATCACCGATTTGGTTATTGTTTAAGAAAAAAGAAAAGTTAGACCCAGATGGGTTATTAAAATGGCGGAAGAAAAACGAGGAATGGCGAGAAGAACGGCGAAGATGGGCGGAAATGAAAGCAGGGGAATTGATCAAAGCAGAGAAGGGTTTCGAAACGGATTGGAAACGGGTTAAAGATTTGATGGGAAGTCTTGAGAGGATGTCAGTGAGGGTTTCTTGAGGCAAAGTGCCTTTGTTAGCCATTAATTCTCTTAATCTTCGCTTGCTTCTCATGGGAGGAGGGAGACCTAATGGTGGTGAGAAAATTGAGTATTTTATATATATTTATATACGAATAGGTTTTTATTAGGGTTTGGAAATTGGAGGAAATGGAGACACATTTTGAGTTTTTTTTTTTTTCCACAAATGATTAATAGGAATAAACCTTTTTTTATTTATTTTTTATGGAATTTGAAAAGGTTATTTATTTTCATTTAATTAGTCATGTTTTCTTGAGTGATGATGACGAGAGTTCGAAGGACTCTTATTAAAATTAAGCATTTATTATATTTGAAATTAAATAAAAAATTGTATTTATTGTTGTTGAAGTTGAAAAAAAAAAAAGAATTCAATGTTAATAAATTTTTTTTGGGGATTTTTATGACGATAATAAATAATATGTAGAGTGATTGAGTTGGATTGGATAAATTTTATCTTAAATCAATAATATAATTGAAATAAGATAAAATGAGGGTTATCATTTTCTTTTCTTTTTTATAGTTTTTATAAATTCAACTACTATATAATAAATTCATTGTGAATCAATTCTATCTTATCAATACTCCATTAGATAACTTGTAAATCTTGTGTTTGTTTCTGAATTGAAATTGAAATTTTTATATTATTAAAAAACATATCAATTAATTTACATGATGGTAACAATAATATTAGATCAAAATGAATTAATTATAGTTATCAACTTGATTTTAGAATTTATCTAAAAAGCATTTTGGATTACTAGATGAATTCACAAGTTATTATGAGATTGTTTTTTTTTATTTGTAATATTGATTTAGTTAACTATAAATTAAGTTTAATTGAGTCAATTAAACAACTAAAAATATAATTGAATCAACCAGATATTATCGAGATATTATTATACTATTATTATTATTGAATATAATAAAGTGTAAAACATTGCTAATTAAAAAAGTATTCACGTATATGATAATGATATTTTTCTCGGAAATATATTAAAATATTTTTTTTTATTTTTAAAAATTATATTCTTAATATTAGCATATCAAAATAATAAAAAAACACTAAAACATTAATTTAAAACAAAAAAAAAAAAATAAATTTTATAAAAACCATATTAAACTGTAGCCTCAAATAGGCACTAAATCAAGCTTTATGCTAGGGAATTTGGACTTGTCTTTTAACGAAGTTGTTCAAAATAAAAATTAAAGGCCAAACCATCTGGGTAATAAAGTTCAAAAATCAAAAGCTTGGAGGTGCGGGGAATCGAACCCCGTGCCTCTCGCATGCGAAGCGAGCGCTCTACCATATGAGCTACACCCCCACGGACATCTGTTAAGACAATATTAATATTTATATATAGTAAAAAAATGTATAGGTGAGAAAATCAAGAAAATATTTTACCTTTTCCTTACACTTCAAGGATTATTGTTTTTAATGATTGATATGCAATGCATGCATACAATATCTAGAATTTAAAATTTATTTATCATGTTTTGGACGATGAAAATGATGATCACATCGATGTAAATATAAATATAATTTGTAATGCTGCATTTTGAAGCTAACTAGAAGGGTATTTTTGTGCTCCTGGTTTTCTTAAATCACGTTCTAGGGCTGAGTTTTTTTTTTTTTTTACATTCTTTAAGAAATAGAATTAGCTGATTCTTTTTATTGAATAATGTTATCTTAGACTAATTAAAAAAACATCAACCTAAACAATCAATATCCACCATATTAATTAGATTCAAGCAAAAAAAAAAGTCAGAAACCAAATATTAGTATTTCTTAACACCATATTTTTTTAATATAATGAAATGAAATGCTAGGGGTTAGTTTTAAAAATGAAATGAAATGCTAGTTGCTCTATAAAAAACTAAAAATAGATGAAAAAGATAAATAATTAAAGCTTTTTTCCATAACTATATCTAAGAGCCTTGCCCGAATTACTTTCCAGTGATTTTATCCTAAATTTCGCATACTTTGTCAATAACTTTCCATCATGTATACTTGAATATGCTGTAGAAAACCTGCAAAATAAATCAAGAAAATGAAGGGGGAGAACTAAACAACCCCAATAGCCCCCTCTCTGTACAAGTTTATCTTCTCCTTTCCTATCTTTTATCTGTTTTGTGCTCATCCTCTCACTTCTATCAGCTTTGCTCTCAAAAAGAGGTGGGTGAATTGAAAGATGTGATGTTAATTGTAAGAAAGTATATATATATATATATATATATATATATATAAATAAAAAATAAAAAAGAATGATAAGTGGTAGAAAGAAAAAGCCAAGTACATAGAGAAAAGAGAGCAATTTTCATGAAAAGAAAGATAAGAAACATAAGAGAAAAGGAGAAATATCGTGTGACTTAATCACACTTCACATTAAAAACATGAGCTCTTAGTTTTTTTTTAAATGATTTAATTTAATTGTGGATTGTCATTTTATATTCAAAAAACTAATAAAACACACAACTACCGAGAGAAACACGTTTATAAAGAAAAGAGAGCAATTTTCATGAAAAGAAGGACAAGAATCCAAAGAGAAATACCTAGTCACTCCACATTAAAAACATGAGCTCTTAGTTGTTGTTTTTTAATGATTTAATTTAATTGTGGGTTGTCATTTTATATCCAAAAAACAAATAAAATACACAACTATTGAAAGAAACACGTACATGAAGAAAAGAAAGAGCAATTTTCAAGAAAAGAAAGATAAAAACCCGAAGAGAAATACCGTGTGAGTCAATCGCACTCTCTTTGTTGTTGTTTTTTAATTGATTTAATTTAATTGTAGAATTTCATTTTATAACCAAAGACCCACTAAAATACACAACTATTGAGAGAAATACACTTTCTAGAGAATTTATTATTACAGTCCACACTGAATTGTCTCCGCAAGCACGGTGATTTCAAGAAACTTTAATTTTATTTTATTTTTTAATTGTTAATATATAGAATCAAATAACATTAAAATAATCAGTTGGACTGGCAATAAAATACTGTGAGTTAGTGAGGAGAGACTTGGGAATCAAACAAAATTATTTTTTTTTTTCAAAAATTGTCACAATTCACATGGTTAAGCTGGAAATTTTGGTCAACCAGAGCACACAGCTGCACATCTGTAAGATGTTAAAATACAGCACGTCAAGGCCTTGCTTCTGTGTTAAATATATTAAATCACCTTTTTCCTTTAGAGAGATGGGACATTCTCCAACTTGTTTCAAATATTTGTATACAAGGAAATAAAACTTCAACCTCAAAATAGGCATTGAGCCAGAAAAACAAGGCCTGAAAACCGGTCATCACAAAAATTCCATTTCTCCTTTGAACAAGGTTTAGGGCTATGCAGTCATCAAGAAAAGCCTCGTACCAAGAAACTCTAGTCTCCCCTGTTCTTCAGCCTGTTAAAACAGAGACAGCTACAAAGAAATGGGAAACCAATGAAGAAAAGGAGATGGCAGATTCCAAGGAATCAACCAGCTCCCAAGAACCACTTAGTCCAGCAGCTCGTTTGTTTCACGCACCGCAGTTCAACTGTACTATTCTCACAGCTATTGGGTGCAAGACTAGTATCAATCCTGGTGTTATCAAGATGGGGTTGGAGCAGACTTTGATGAAGCATCCTCGTTTCTCCAAAAAGCTAGTAAGATTTATATACCATGTTGTTTCATGTCCTTCTTGCAGTCTTTTCTTTGGTTTGATCTTCTTCTTGGTTATTCTTGTTCTACTCTTAAAGTTGTTGTTTCCTGTGTTTGCTTGATCCATCTGCAACATGGATTTGAAATTTATCTGTGTTTCTAACCTTTTTTTTCCTTTTGGGATGCAAATTCTTCATGTCAAATAATTTGACCCGCCGTTCTGACTCGTTCGCCGGTGGCTAATTCGCAATCCATATACTTACGAAATTGTCAGCTGACTAAGAGAAAAAATCAAAGAATTGCAAGAAAGTCATATTTCCCATAGCATATTCGATTTTTTTTATAGCCCATCAACATAGGATACCCTATCATAGATAGATCATGCATGCTCACGCCAAAAAGAAGTTGATGAGAGTAGAATTGATGGTTTAACTGCACTAGATTCAAATGTCTTCTGGTCAAGAATTACTACGACAAATTGCCCTCCAACTTAGGTTAGGCTCTTTTTTAGTTCCTTTCCAGCTAATTGTTTTTTCTATGACATAACGTCTTCTCATCTTTCAGATATTTTCAGCGAAGTTAACGTTGACTATTTGTGCTACTCTGTTCAAACTTCAAATATTGATCTTTGTGTTGATATTTCTTCTTCTTTCAATGTGAAACTAAAGGTGATTGATGATAACAAGTGTGGCTCGAAATCGAAATGGGAAAGTACTAAAGTGAATGTAGAAGATCATGTTACTGTGCCAAATCTGGATCCAAACATGGACTCACCTGACCAATTTGTTGAAGACTATGTCTCGAACCTTAGCACCATTCCTCTGGACCTCTCAAAACCATTATGGGAAATGCACATACTCAATGTCAAAACTTCGGATGCTGAAGCTATTGCAGTTTTCAGGATCCACCATTCCCTTGGTGATGGTGCATCACTAATCTCTCTTCTTCTGGCTTGCACCCGAAAAACTTCCGACCCGGATGCCTTGCCTAGTATTCCGGTGCAACAACGGGCCGGATCTCATTTTTCAGGGGGATTTCGGGGGTTGTGTTTTGCCATGTGGACCGTGTTGAGAATGATTTGGAACACTTTGGTTGATTTAGGTTTGTTTGTGGCAACAATGTTATTTTTGGAAGACACTAAGACTCCTCTTAAAGGTGCATCCGGGGTTGAGCTAAAGCCCAAGAGGTTTGTACATCGGACAGTTAGCTTGGATGACATTAAGCTTGTGAAGAATGCAATGAACATGGTAGGCAGTATTTTTTTTTCCCCCTTTTGGATGCCTAAAATTTATAGCCAAAAAACTACGTTAATTTTCCTTCTGTTCTTGAATTTTAGTAGACCATCAATGATGCTATAATGGGAGTAACACAAGCTGGTCTTTCACGATACCTCAATCGAAAATATGGTGAGTGTTTCCTTTTCATTTTCATTTTTTTCAAGGAATTAGCCTATCTGCAACCTTGTCCTATCATGCAAGAAGGGTAAATGTTTGTAGATAGAGTAGTTTAATGTTGTGACAGGTTCTGCAGTGGTCTGTTCTCTAGTATTTTTGAGTTTCAGATGCAAAAATAAATGGTAAACATCTTGAAAAGAGGGCTTTAAATTAGCAGGTGATCAGAGTGAGATCGAAGATGGAGAAAATGGGAAGAAAAATAATATCCCAAAGAGCATACGTCTTAGAGCCTCTGTCCTAGTTAATATAAGACCAACTCCAGGAATCCAGGTTAGTTCATCAACTCTCTTCACTCCCTGCCATCAACTCTGTTTAAAATTTAAATAAGAGACAATGGAGGTGTATGTTCTATGCTTCTAAGACTACAAGAGAAAACATCGACAGAAGCACCCATACTTTGTCACAGCAAATGCAACATAATTTACTCTTAAATACTCGAAATATAGTTTTTTTATGTTGACTCAACTAAATTTGAATAGATTTCTCCGAATCAAGCCACTAAATCAAACCGGATTGAGCAACTATGATTCAAATTTGTATTTGGTTTGCTTGATCCACGTTGAAGAATCTAAAACCCTTTTGTTTTTTCGTTTTAATTATCTTATTTTTCTCATAAGCAGACCTTGGCTGATTTGATGGCTGACGAATCCAATAACCCCAAATGGGGATGGGGTAATCGGATCGGATACATCATCCTCCCTCTCACCGTCGGTCTACAAGATGACCCCTTAGAACACCTTCGCAGGGCCAAAGCCATGATTGATCGAAAGAAGCTATCACTAGAAGCTACATTCTCTTTTCACAGTGCCATTTTATTGATCAAGCTATTCGGAGCCAAGGTAAATAGATATATATTATTCTTTTTTAGCAGGAATTAACTAGTTTTTATGTTTCAATTTTTTTTTATTTATAGACATATGTCCACAGGCATCTGCTGCTATAGCCCGAAGAGTTATTTCCAACACTACACTGGCGTTTTCAAATGTGGTTGGTCCATTAGAAGAAATTAGCTTTTATGGACACCCAGTGGCTTTCATTGCTCCAAGTGTTTATGGAAGTCCTCATGTAAGTAGCCCCAAATTACACTAGTAACTCCAATACAAGGATAGTTTTATTATTATTATTATTATTAACTTCATAATAAACTCACTGGCTAGGCATTGACGATCCATTTCCAGAGCTATTGCAAGAAAATGACGATTGTCCTAGCAGTTGATCCAGATGTAATCCCTGATCCTCATAAACTTTGTGATGATCTAGAGAAGTCTCTTGAGATCATTAAAGATAGTGTTGTGAAAAGAGAACACGATGCTTCCTAGTGAAATTAATTTATCAGGAGAAAGAAAGAAAAGCTCCATGTAATCAATTTCTTAAGTTCAAAAGCATAAAATTACAGTTTTTTTTTTCCATGTCGGATAGCCCAGATTTGGAACTCTTACAAAAGAAGATACATGAAATAATCTTGGAATGAACAAGCTCTCACACTGCTTGAAGGTCCAGCCAGTCCCATGCCTGTGCAGCAATATATATATATAATTGAGCTTAACGAGCTATTAAATGTTAGAAGTTCATGGAATCGTTGGCCCTGACAACATCGCATCAACGATCGAGCTCTTTTGTTCTTAAAAGGGACGTCCACTCTTCGTCTAAAGCTTAGAAATGAAGGCTGGAGAGAAGTCTTGGATGAGTCGGGTCTTATACAAGTCATTTGAAACTCGATTTGCTAAATGTGGTTAGAGCTTGTTTGTCAAGGTTAGGGGTCGGCATTTCCGGTTCAGTCCGGTTTTCATCTAAAAAAATAACCAAATCAATTTTAAAAAAAAAAATTAAAATTGAAACCAAACCAAAACTAGTTCAAACCCACCAGTTCCAGTTCAGTTTTGTTCGGTTAATTAAAAGGAAAACCTAAAAAAAAACAGATTTAATTTTTTTTTTTGCTTTTTTATGACTTTTTGATGGGTCATTTAAAAGGCTTGTAATTGATATGAAAAATCTATATTCATTGTTTAACTCTCCTTTACCTAGAGAAATATCTTTTAATTTGCACTCGGTGGTTTTCTCAAGCCATTCAACTCTAATCAAAATTCAAAGTAAAATTATATAGCAAATAACATGGAAAATGACTAAGATCTTAAAAGCAATGGGCTTAGACTAACAAAACAATGCTTCTGATAAAACTAAAGAAATACAATCTCTTGAAGTCTCTTAAAATTAAAATAAAATGCATCAACTATCTCTATCCCAGCACCTACAAAAACAAAACAAAAGGAATGATGTTGCTATTTTAATATTATTGTTAAGTAAACCATGCCATTAACATTTTATTGCTTGTATTTTCTCAAAAACCAAGTGAGAAGAAACTGTAGAGAAAAAAAACCAACTATTGAGATATGCAAGCATGGACATTAAAATTGCATCGGGTTCTCTTGAATAGTTCACCTAAAAAGTTTAACATAATAAGTTAATATAAATCAATAAAAACTAAAAAAAGAAGAAAAAACAATTTAGAAAAGAGAATAGGCAGCATCAAATTTTTTATCCAACTTGGAGAGACAAAAAAAACTTAAAGGAGTGATTGCTAGTTTTGATTTAGAAACAAAAAGATTGAGAGATGAAGATTTGATCGAGAGATTGAACACGAGGGAGTGGGTTTGAAGGATTGAGAGATGAAGATTTGATCGAGAGATTGAACAAGAAGGAGTATGTAGGGGGGCTAGGTTTGCTTGGGTTAAAAGAAGAAACTAAAAAGTAGATTTGTAGGTGGGTTTGGAAGCTATTTATAGTACCAATTTTATTTTTTTATTTGAACTAGTTCGGTTTATTCAGTTTCAGCCTTTTTTTTTTAACCGAACCGAATTGAATTATTTTTTAATTTTTTCAATTGGTTTAATTATTATTTTTATGATTCAGTTTTTTCGATTATTTTTTTCAATTATTTCAATGTAATCAATTTTTTTACTCACCCCTCGGTATAATGAGTTTGTGTTAAGACTCGCAATATAGATGACATGAGATTGCGCCTAAGTTTAGCAAAACTCGTTAAGCTTACAGATAAACTTACTTATAAGCGTGTGAAAATTTGAAAGGCAACGAATTCATGAAAACTTTAAACGGATTTGGGTTTTTCATAGCTACTTGACTGATTGAGCCATATGATCCAACAAGTCATGTAGCTGCCGATTAGGCAGTTGTTTGGGTTGGGGCCCAACATGTTGTCCAGTTGCTATATTAGCTAGCTATCTTATTGGGCTAGACCCACAAATTATCCAATAGAACATTTGTTGGTTTGGGTCAAACCCAACATCTGTCTGGTCTGCTTTATGAATAAATAAAAAAATATACAAAATATAATTTGTTTAAATATACAAGAAGTACATTATATTTATAAGAGATTTTATAATATTACAATTGTATAAGATTTTCATAAGTATATCAAAGTTTAAGTCCACCTCGTTTATATATTTATTAAGCACCTAAATCTAGATTAGTTATAGTTTATATCTTTTAAATCAGTAAATATTTTAAAAAATAATTACTATTATAATACCTAATAAGCTTTAAGTTTTGAACCTATCTCGGCTCATTTGCAACCTTAATCGTATTACCTTGAGTCATATATACTATTATTGAGAAGAAGAAAAAACACATCAACCATCATGCATGCTTAAGATAGTATTTGTTATTATGGTAATGATTAATTTTCAAGGTACTTTTTGCTTGGAAATACATTAAGATAATTTTTTTATATTTTTAAAATTTTATTTTTGACATTAGCACATCAAAATGACCTAAAATCACAAAAAAAAATTTAATTTAAAACAATAAAAAAAACTATTTGAAAAGTGTGGCCACACCTCAATAAGAGAATTTTTTTTGTTTTTGTAATTGCTTCTGCATTTGGAGCATAACACAAAAATAAATCGTTTGGTAATATATTAAACACAATTTTCTATTTATAGGACCCATTACTATTTGCTTTTAAACTGCAAGTTAACAAAAAGCAACTTTAAGTTGTGTTGCAAACTGTGGACAAAGGCCACAAGACAAAGAGAATGAGAAGAGCAAAAACAGAGGAAAAAAAAGAAGGATCGTTGTCCATCAATGAAGAGCAGCTCCCCTTCACCACCGACCTTTCCTTTCTCTCTCCTTCTCCTTCTCCTTTATCTTCTACATTCTCCACTGATCATGTTGCATGTAAATAGTGGAGAGCAGCTCCCTTGGTTCACCACCAGCCTTCGTCATTTTCATCGTCAGCCAAACATCGCTGCCGCGCAGGGTAGCCTGCTTTTTCCCTTTTCCTTCTCCTTTGTCTTCTGTATTCTCCATTGTTTTGCAAAGTGAACAGTGGAGAGCATCTCCACTGTTCATGGTCTTACCCAAACCTAAATGCATTGGATCGATCCAACCCAATAAAATAAAAAAATCCAAAAACAAAATTCTCATATATTGTGTTTTATTAAAAAAAAAAAAACTAGTGTTTAACATTAATCAATAGCACTACATAATTACATTAGAAGGAGATCGCATGATGACATAACATTTGTAGAATTTGATCACAATTTCAATTTTGTTCCGATAATATTGTACCTGATGTTGTTGTAAGCTTAGAAGCCATGGAAACTGTAGTCATTGTCAGATGGATTCGTACATGATGGAATTACAGATAGTTTAATAGAACAATAAAAAATATTTTATATAAAGTATTGTTTATTTCATGATATAATAACAGTAGTTAAATTTACAATATTTAAATTAAAAACCATTAATAGTAATATATATCTTTTTTAGTTATTTTATAACTTCAATTTGAAAAGCATTTGTAACCAAACACATTAAATAATTTTTTGTTTAACCTCAATTTCAACTACAGTTTTAATCGAACATATATTTTACCAAACCAACCTCAACTAAAAAGTATTTTTTATAAAATAATTTTTATCAAATCACAATTATAAAAGCTATTATAATACCAAATAGACTTAAAAAACACTCTCTGAGCAAATCACAATATAATAAATTAAGAACATAGAACCGTGATAAATATCATTGGCATGAATTTCAATCAAGAATCCATGTTGGATAATCCGGTTTTAAAACTACAACAACAATAATAAATAAAATCTTCGAGGAAAATGAGAGGGAAAATGAAAATATGAATTTGAAGATCCGGATGTAAGACAGAATAACTAGAAAAACAAGAGGGAAATGAGAGGGAAAATGAAGAGGAAGAATAAAGAAGACGAAGGAAAGGCAAGGGGGCTGCTGCCGGTGAGGATTGCCGGAACCAGAAGGAATTTTGAACGAGAGGATTATTTAGAATTAGTATTAAAAGTCTTTTACCAAAAAATTTAACATTTTAAGAGTTAGAATTTTGAACGAGAGGATTATTATAAAAAAGTATTAAAAATATTTTGAATATAAAATGAGTTTTTGTAATATTTTTTAAAACTTACATAGAACCTTTATTTAATAAATTATAAAGGTAATTGAAACTTACCGAGAAGGATATTATAAAGTTTTAGCTATGCTAAAAATAAATATATCCCACATAGAACCTTTACTTAAAAAATTATATCAAATGAAATACTCTGTTTTAAATTGAACTAATTGATTCTTTCAGTTTTATCATCTAAACTCTCACCCTCATCATAATTAAATAGAATAATTAAATAATTGTTATTAAACTCGTCACTTGCTTACTCATGACTGGTTTGGATTGAGTATTGTCTTAAACTAAGTTAGAAATTAATCCGGTTGAATTTGATAAATTTCACAAGTTAATTTATAATCTTTCTAAAACTTTAGTAAGGCTTTCAATTATTTTTAAGAAAAAAATTAAAATAATATTATATTAATTTTTAAAAAATAAAATAATAATATTTTATATTGATAGATTAACTAAAAGAGACTAATCGTATTTGAGAACTTAATTGAAACCGTGTTTCTTTAAAATTTAATTTTTTTTATTAAAAATTACTTTTTTATATTTTCAGATTATTTTGATATATTGATATTAAAAATAATTTTAAAAAATAAAAATATTATTTTAATATATTTTTAAATAAAAAACACTTTAAATTATCAGTTATAATCCCAAACCGGAAATAAAAGTTACTCGTATAAACCACTATCCAAACCAGATTTGAGTCTTGTAACTTTTTAAATTAACTTACTTTAAATAAAGATATGAAGTGGAGGGATGAAAATGAATTCTTAGCACATAATATTAATAAGAAAAGGTTCTATAACCCTCGACGGAACTCATTTTCTCACTCTCTCTGGTGTTCCCATCTTCACTTCTAAAAAAAACCCTCGAACGAGAGAGAACTCTTCAACTCACACTCACCGAGTCAACTAAGTTGAAGAGAGCAAAAACAACCCAAAAATGGCAATAATTTCTGATTACGACGAAGACCAAAACGACAAAAAATCATCACCGTCGTCATCCTGTACTTCTGCCAAGACGCCGATGTTTACGGCAGCATTTAATCCACAAAACCCCATAAGGATTGTGGAGACGGTTCTTGATTTCTTGGGGAAAGAGAGTGATTTTCTTGAGAAGGACACGGCGGAGAAGGAGATCTTTGCTGTGGTGAAGAGGGCAGTGGAGGAGAAGAAGAGGAGGAAGGCGGAGGAAGAAGCGAAGGTGAAGGAGGAGAACAAGAGGTTGAAGAAGGAGGAGGTGAAGGCAAATGAGGAGAAAGTGGAGGAGGGAGAGAATAAAGAGCAGAGTGCAAAGAGAGGTAAATTAAAAATGGGTTTTGTTTAATTTTGCGTTTCTTGTTTTTGCTTTGGTTTTTTTTATTGGTTTATCTGTTAAAGTTTGTAAATTTTTTTATGTATTGTTTTCTTTGTAGTAAAAGATTGAAATGTAGGAGATTTGGAATTGTTGGGAGGGTAAAGTCTAAGCTTTTTGGTATTTTTCTAATGGTGTTTAAGATTTTGAAGGAGAAGGGTTGTTCCTGTTGTGAATGCAGTGAGTTTTGGTATTTTCCTATGTTTGGAAGGAAGCCAATGATTGAATTGAAAGGAGAAAAGACTAGGGTTTTGAACCATTTGTTTTGGATAAGTATTGTAATTCAACTTCTTTAAAGTAGTCGATTGTTCAGTTTATGTTCTTTGTGAATTTGCTTGGCGGTGATGGTTGTGAAATTGCTTAATTGTCCGTTACTAATTTCAATTGTGATTTTTTTGTTTGTAATTAAATGATATTTTGCTGAACATGGAAGGGTCAAAGTTTGACATTTTGTTTTTGAAATTTGTTAAATCTTGAATAAAGTTTTAAATTTTATGTGATGAGAAGATGATGAAAGTGTCTGTTTACAAGGAAGGTGTAGTAGTTGATGAAAATGGTGGATAGATATTGTAATAGGAGTTTGTTGATAAATTAACTTAACTGCAACCTTTTTCCTTGCAATCCAGATGTATGTTTTATCTAAGACGTCATGCAAGTCTATGCGTGGTGGGTGGGTAGGCTCTAGCTTTGAGTTTGTAGTTCTATATAGCTTGGGAATGAATGACAGGATTTGCATTTTTCAATTACATGCTTAAGCGAGCATATGCACCCAATTGGCTGATGAACCAGTTAAGTGAATTGCTTCAAATATCCAGGACTTCCATGCTAAATGCAGATGAGCATGTTGGACATTTGTCTTATTGATATCTATGAAGTTTGAAGGAAAGGTGTTCATTGCTTTCTTTACTTACTTCTTTCTTGCTGCTTCTTGTTTATAATGGGCAGTTCCAAATAAGGGAAATGGTCTTGATCTGGAGAAATATTCCTGGACACAGACCTTGCAAGAGGTTAATATACAAGTTCCAGTCCCTTCTGGAACAAAATCAAGATTTGTTGTTTGTGACATAAAGAAAAACCATCTAAAAGTTGGACTCAAGGGTCTGCCCCCAATAATTGAGGTAAGTTTGCATGCTCACGTGTCTGTTCTTTTATGAATTGTCCCATGGTGAACTATCTTCGGTTGTTCAGGTAGTTTTCTGTCATAACACTCTGTATTCAAATACTTGCAGGGAGAGCCTTATAAGCCTGTCAAGGTTGATGATTGTTACTGGAGCATAGGTATGCTAACTACACCAGTTACTGAATTTACTAATGGAATAATCTTCATGGCTACAGACAATATTTGAAAATTCTTTGCAAAAACTGAAGTATAAAGAATTGAGCATTTTTCTTTTGATGCATTGTTTTCAATTTTGTTACCCTATCAAGAACCGTCAGATAAATGTGAGTAACTCATCATATATACCATTTACTGTCGCCAGAGGACCAGAATACCATCTCAATCCTTTTGACAAAGCATGACCAAATGGATTGGTGGAAATCTTTGGTGAAAGGAGATCCAGAAATTGATACTCAGAAAGTTGAACCTGAAAACAGCAAGCTATCTGATCTGGATGCTGAAACGCGGCAAACTGTTGAAAAGATGATGGTAAATTTCTGTGCCTCTTCCATTCTTGATGGTGCTTTGGTCCTTAGTTCTTCCATCTTTTGATGAACGGAGTTTAGGTTCTTATAGTTGCTTTTTGACATGGCATCTGGTTGTGTTTGTCCATCCTCTTGGTTGGTAGTTGTGAAAATTTGACGCTGTTAGTTTTTGTGATTTCTGATGTTTCAATTTCCTCTTTCTTCTGTGTAGTTTGATCAGAGACAGAAGAAGATGGGCCTTCCAACCAGTGATGAGATGCAGAAACAGGAGATTCTGAAGAAGTTCATGGCTGAGGTGAAACCACAACTCTCTTGAACTGCCCTTCATTGCACCCCTAGTTTTCACTCGACCTCTTGCATCACTTCATTGGCTAACCTGTCATTTGATTTTGATTCGTTGCAGCATCCGGAGATGGATTTCTCAAAGGCGAAGATAGCATAAAATGGGAGTTTTTGTGTCTGCTGTTTTGAAATTGGGCCAAGGTGTATACTTTGATCTAGTGTATTTGTTCTTGGTGGGCTTGAATGGTTGAACCATGTTAATAACTTTAACAGTTCTCTTTTGGTGGCCCTGAAATGGCTTAAAAAATCTAGACTGGCAAGCTTTTCAGAGCTAGATATAGTAAAATTCACCTTTTTCATGCCCTTCTTTTCCTTCACGAAGCTTCCTTCTGTTTTTGCTTTATTTGTGTAAATTCTCAACGTGACCCGATGTGTTGATATTTTTTAAATGCTTACTCTGTCTCGCCTTCGCCTATTTGTTCTCCAAATCTCCTTTTTCGATATCCACATCATAGTGTGCCCTGGGGAATGTCAAGTGCCATCCATGTTCATGTATAATTTCCTCTAGCTTCGAAGTAGAAAGGCTTTTGCCAAGGGAGAACTTGAATTTGATTCGAGTATTTGAGTATTTTACTTTCTTAAGTTTAATCAAGCAGTCAATCTAATGATTCGTTGAATGGAGACACGATCGACTTAGTCTATATTTTTAAAAGAAAACGCCTTTTGATAATTTGTTTTAGCTCTTAATATAAAAGATTTTAAAACAATACTATTTTAAATTGTATCCACTCATAACTTACTATGTTTTGTACAATAAATTTACTATTTTACCCCCTCCCTACAAAAACAACATGATTTGATATGAGGGTAATTCAAACTTTTCATAAAAGTTCAAATGTCATCACCAAATTCATAAGGGTCATTATAGTCATCTCATATTCTTATTGCATAGTAAAAATACTAGACTACCATTAAAAGTTATTTTCATTTAATTACTTTAAAGGGTTTTTTTGGTTTTTTATATTTTTCTAAAAATGAAAATAACTAAATTACCCTTGATATCAAATTCCCTAAGCTTTGGGTTCAATGGTGTTTTAGTCATTTCCTACAAGCTTTCTGCTATTATTAGATTGGGCTAAGGGCGATTCATTCTTTCACCATTTTTAAAAATTATTAAAGAAAACAAGTTTGAAGCAGTGCGTTAGCCATTGTTCAATAGAATAACACCAGCTTTCATCACAACATTTAAAGCTCCACAACGCCCTCTTCCATATGGAGCGGCACGTGTGATGTTTTGAATGATGGTTTGTCATCGACAACCCTTTTCTTTTCTTTTTCTCTCCTCTCTCTCCTTCCCATTGAATTTTGTGATGACTATGAAAAAAAATCAACTTTGTCCTTTTATTTTATAACATTTCATATTTGGTCTCCAATGTTTTGATTTCTAAGCTTGATTATTAGTCATTTTATCAAATTTAATATTGTTTTTAATTTCTTCATTAGATTCATAACCTTGATTTTTAATTTCATCAAGTTTGGTTCTCGTTCTCGTTCTCATTCTCATTCTCTTGATTTTTATTTTTTATTTGAATTCTTTTGTGAATTTGATTTTTCTTTTCAATTTCACCCTTTAATTCAAAGTTTTATGATATTTAATGTTAAGCCCTCAATGTTTTTTTATTTTTAGCCCTTTTATCAAAATTTAACTTGTTTTCAATTTCATCATTGGGTCCATAATCTTAGTTTTTTTTAAAAAAAAAAAAAATTGATCATCATTCTCTTGATTTTTTTTTAATTATTTTGTTAATTTGATTTTCCTTTTCCATTTTATCCTTCAATTCAAAGTTTGATGATATTTAAGATTAGGCCCTTACTGTTTTATTTCAAATTTTAATTATTAATCCTTTTATCAAATTTTAATTTGTTTTCAATATTATCCTTGGAGCCATAATCTTGGTTTTTTACTTTTTAAAATTTGGTCATTATTCTTTTATTCTTTTATTTTTTGTTTTTGGATTATTATATTAATTTCATTTTTCTTTTCAATTTTCCCATTTAATTCAAAATTTTAAGTTGTCCTGTCATTTTTCAAGAGTCAACCGAGAGTCAATCCAGAGCAAGTATAGGATCACGTATATGGTGGGTTGACCCGAGTTAACACAAGTAAAAAAAAAAATTATAAAAAAAAAAAAAAATATGAAAGAAAAATTATAAAGGAAAATAATCAACAATATTTTTTACCTGATTCTAACTAGGTTTGCCACAGATTAACAAGGTCACGAGTGAACTTATATTTTTAATCGTTCCACATCGAGTTAATTCTCCAAAAATTTCTTTTGAAACCTGGCCCATCCTAAGCCTCGGGTGACCCAAGTCATGGGTCAACCCACTATCTTGCTTTTTATAGGACTATTCTATTCACATGACTCAACTCGCGAGTTTTGACGACTTCACTTGAATTTGTTATTTCTTTGTTTTTTTTAAAAAAAAATTTGTTAACTTAATTTTTTTTCATAGATTTCATTCTTACATATTTTGATCTATAAATTTTTTTATATAATATCAAGTTGATGAATTTTTTATTTTTAAAAAAATATACTAGCAGCATTTGGATGAAATCTTCTTTTATAATTTCAAGTTGATGATTTTTTTTTTATTTTAATACTAGCAGCATTTGGATGAAATCGGTTTTTATAATATCAAGTTGATGAATTTTTTTATTTTTTAAAAAATATAATTTTTTTTTTTATATTATAGAGAATTTGTCCCGGCCGCAACAAAGTGCTAGATACCTATCTTGTCTAATCTATCACTCCAATTTTGAGCCGGACAGCTGCCGAAGTAGGTTTTTATAAATATGCAGTACTGGAGCAAGAGGACAGTTGATATCGAAGGTGATGTCACGGAGCCACTGTTCTTGACCTGTTGACAAGACAACCAAGGGCTCGCGGTGGAGGAAGTGGGGTGGTGTCTCCATGGTGGGAAGCCCACCAGTGTAATAATAAGGAATTAAACGACAAATTTGGAAGTGAAACAAAGCAAACACTTCAATTTCAAGACTGTTCACAAGGCAACAGCAGAACGACACGTGATTGTATAAAGCCAGCCATGTCCCTCTCAACATGCCCCTCTCAACATGCCCCTTTCCATAAAAAGGCAGTGGAGTCTGATGATGTTCCATCCATGTTGTCCTATCCTGGGGTAGGTCCTTCCTTCAGAAGGCCTTATTCATTCCAGAACCTGCACTTTCACAGGGGCCTGAGAGAGATCCGTGGAGTTTTGCGCAACATGCAGTGTTCATCTGCGATCCATCTCTGTCCGAGTTTTTATTGTCTGAAAAGGAAACCTAAATCCATTCTAGACGTGTGATCATGCTTTGAAACTGATCTAAGCATACGAATGAGGGGATCGTCGTCTTCATTTTGTAGCTTGAAAGCTGCTGCTGCATCTACTTTTACGGGATTGATGGATCATGCTTAGCCATGCTCCCCAGATTTTGCAGAAGAATGGTTTTTGTAGCATGTTTTGACAATATATATATAAGTTTAAACGCGTGAATTTAATTTAATTACTTACCTCAAACAAAATATACCTATCCATCTTTTACTATGATTTCGAATCAATCTTTCTTATAATTTCCTCCATGAAACATCATTGTCGAACCAGCAATTATTTACGTGGTTCTCAATCTCTGTTGATAGTTGTCAGCTATAAGAAAACAAATGTTTTGCAATAATTTTGATCCATTATATATAATAATTCAGCCACTTGACTGATGGAATGCGGTTCAAGTTGATAATTATATTTTGTGTTAATTATATTGATTAAACTTGACGTAACATAAGATCTAGATTAAGTTTCAAGTAACCGATTGAAATTTTAAAAAAGTTGAATGGGGATAAAATATCCAACTTGCATATTTTTTTTTGTATTTTTTATATATTTTTCTTATTTCTCAATTTTCCAGACACTTGACTGATGGAATGCACTTCAAGTTGATATTTATATTTTGTGTTAATTATATTGATTAAACTTCACCTAACATAAGATTTAGATTTAGATTAAGATTCAAGTAAGTATGTTGAACAGGGTTAACTCAATTTTTTTTAAAAAATAATGGTTAAAAAAAAATTATTTTATTTATTTTTTAAATAAATCAGTTTTTAACATGATCAATTTATTTATTTATTTTTTATGAAACTCCGATAAATTTAGATCTTGAATGGCACATGATGTTGTGATATAAAATTATCAATTTACCCAAGAAATCAACATTCTCACCTTTGCTTGGTTTTTTGCATAAATCAGCTATTTCCTTGATGAGCTTGGAATGTTACTTGCAATGATTTCCTTGGATTAATTAGATTCAAATGGGAATTCGAATTCTTTTTCATAAAAAAAAAAAAACCCGATTTTTCAAGGATTTCAAATGACAGTTTTCAAGGATTTCTTCATCTTGTAGAATATATACATATATAGAACTCAAAATATTTTCTTGGATGCATTTGTTTAATTGTCAAGAAATGCGAAAAATCCAAGACAACATCCCAATTTTCGTTGGCCACAAAATGAAGGAGATTTATTGTAATTGGTTTTCTATATATCTATTCTTTTCAAATATAATTACCAGGGTGAGAAAAAAACTAAAAAACTGATTAAACCAAGAAAATAAAAAAAAAATAACTGAAAAAACCAAATAATGAAAAAAAAAAACCAATTAAAATTTTAAAAACAACCGACCTGTTCGGTTTTGGTTTTATAAGTCTGAAATCGAAAAATCCAAACCCAACCCAAACCCAAAAAAACCGAGTCAAATCAGTTTTGTCCTAAAAAACTAAACCAAACCGAAATTGGTTTGGTTTGAACCTGTTTCAGTTTTTTTTTTAAATCGATTTGGTTATTTTTTTTTGATAAAAAACAAATCGAACCAAAAATAATTACCCTAATAATTATATGTCTATAACAAAGTACAAATCTATTTCCATCAACAACATCAAATTAGTTTGCTTCATCCTTCTGTTGTAACCCAAAAAAAAAAAAAACATGCGTGCATACATCATCAATAAAGAATAATGACATAACGAATATACTTTTAATTTAATTAACAAAATTATCAGTCAAAGCTATATTTGTTTTATGTTTTATCATAATTACAAATTTAAAAATACTTGATTAATCAATACATCTCATAATTTTTTATATTTTATTAAATTTTTTAACTTTAAAATTTTTAAAAATTATAATTTATAAATTTTCTTAAATTTTTTAACTTTTAAATTGAAAGGCGATAACACAATTCAATTTGCATGAACTCTAAAAGGCTATTTATTTATTTAATTATGCATAGCGAAATTGGGGGACAATGAACTTATGGTAAAGTATAAAATTTTTAAAAGTGGCAACAAAAGGACACTTGTTGTCATTTCAGACTACAAATGGCTTTGATTCTCCTTTATATAAATTTTACATTGTCTTGTCTCACGCATGATCCAGCACAGACGACAAGATGTCGAGACGCAAACTCTAGCACTGAGCATGCCTTAGATACTGTGGCTGGAAATGCTTTTCGTTAGGGAAAAAAAAAAAAAATAGATTGATTTATTTTAATTGGTTTTTATTGATCTTGATATTAAAATTATAAAAATGAACATCTAAAATATACTAATTATATATATATTTTTTATTCTAAGACATTTTAAAAATAACTAAATTACAATACCAAACAATGCGGAATGTTTGTATATAGTTTCTTTTATCATTTTTAAAGATGAGAGTGTTATGTCGTATAATGAAATTGTTTTTTTTATTTTAAATATAAGATAATATTAATAGAAATTTTTTTTATTTATCATCAAGATAGAGTTAAAATAGGTTTTTTATAAGTAAAAATAGAGATAAATAAATAAATTGATCATACATTCAATAAAAAACACATCTTTCGATCACAAACATATTTATTATTGTAATATTTATGTCAAAACTAAGAATTAAAATATTTGTATATAGTTATATACACAGTAATTGGATACATCCTGTCATGTAGTGTTCAAATAATTTAGAGAAAGCATGTCCAAGTTCAAAATAGAGTTAAAATAGGTTTTTTATAAGTAAAAACAGAGATAAATAAATAAATTGATTATACATTCAATAAAAAAACACATTTTTCGATCACAAACATATATATTATTGTAATATTTATGTCAAAACTAAAAATTAAAATATTTTTATAAATACACAGTAATTGGATACATCCTGTCATGAAAGTGTTCAAATAATTTAGAGAAAGCATGTCCAGGTTCGCAACGCAGCAATTATTATAGACAAATCCGATATGAAATGGCAAGCCACTTGCCCCCTTGAATGAATTCCAACTTTCTTAAAGTCCAAGTGGATCTCAAATAGGCAGAACAAGTGTTGAACATGTCTTTGTCCACATAAAAGCTTCCAAAACCTAGAATTTAACTTATTTGCGCATGAAAAGGAAAAGGAGGGACACACACTTGAGCATGATTATAAGGCAGCTTTTCATTATTGTCATAGAAACATAAATGACGCAATTAATTGATACATGTTTCTTTTTTGTATTTACAAAAATATAAAATTATTTTGAAATATACTTAATTTATATCTATGTCTTTTTAATTAAATATATTTTTTTCTTTTTTGTATTTTTTATTTATTATACAACAAAAATAAAAATTAAAAAAAAATAACATTTTATATTTATTTCTCAATCAATCAAATATTGAAGGATATACAATTAAAAAACATAGCTACAACAAAATTAAACCTAGCTATGTTACTTTTCTCATTCGTGACTTGTAAAACTACGACCACAGGTTGAATTAAGAATCTCAATCAATTAAAATTAAAATATGAAATTTAAAAAAAAAAATCTTAAATAAAAAACTTAGCAAAAAAATTGTTTAATTCATTATTACAATCTATGGTAAAGGATGTGTTTGTTATGATTATTATTTAATTCTCATTCTAAGAAAAATAATTTTATTAATCCTTTTAGTTTAAAAAATCACAAATTAATTAAATTCTTGTATTTTCATATTTTTTTTATAATTTAGCTTCTCTATTAGTTTTTAGCAACAATTTAATTGTTTTTTTTTTCTCTAAAATATCCTTCATTTCTAGTCAAAATTCTCAATCTCGTCTACCATAAACAAAACAAATTATGCATTGAAAAGGATAATTTGGAATTTTAAAAATAATTAAAATTCAACTCTAGTTAAGGGATTAATATATGATTCTCAAAACTAGAAGGACTAAATTTAAATTTATATATATAAAAACCTAACTTATAATTTACTCATTTGTTGTGGGACTAAATCGTGCGACCTCTTCCTTAGGTATAAGATTCTTTTTTATGATGTCCTAAAATCTAATATATGAAACTAAAAGATTATTTAGTGTTTGAAATAGTGGTTAATCAATATATTAAAGTGCTCGAATTTCTTCTTTTTAATCTAAGGAACTCTAGGTTTATAGTAGAAGCTTGAATACCTACAAATACAGTCCTAATCGAGGGGACTTAAAGATTCTCCAATAATAAAGTTAGTATATTTATAATAAAATTATCAAATGACTTAAAGCAATAAATGATTTCAAAGATATTTAAATTCAAGGAACAAAGATGTTTGTTCTTGAGTTTTAAGTTGGTTAATGCTCTAAAATATATGTATCTTTATCTTAAATATAAAAAGTTACAATCCATTTATCTGAATGGTTTTGGGGGTATTTCCCCTAAACCTTGTCATTTTCATAGAAGAGAATGATTGGGAAGTCCTATACTTTCAAATATATTAATGGGAGGTAAATATCTCTACATATCATTAATGATATAGTAAGTATGATAGATCCTTTAAAAGACCTTATATACATATATAAATATAGAAAAAATATTACCTTAATATGAACTATTATTCTAGATGGAAAGGCATAGCAGTTTATCATGTCTTTAATACTTATATTGTAAAAGATCATCTAGAGTTAGACATGTAGCTTTAGAACATAATAATATCCAAGTTTTTTGGGCCTGATATGTTTGTCAGACCCTAATTACCAAGTTCAAGTTTTTTTTAGTGTGACATGTTTATCAGACTTACATTACCTTTGGCTTGACTGATTGTCAAGATCAAATACTTTTAGTTTAACATGTTCGTCAGGTCCATGTTTTCTTGAACTTAAATGACGGTTAAATTCAAGTACTTTGGGTGTGGTATGTTCATTATACACACGTTATCTTGGACCTAGTTGATTGTCAAGCCTAAATACTTTGAATTTGACATATTTGCTAAATCCATTTTATTCGAGAAGATTTTTATAAATAAAAATATTAACCAAAAATTAACTCATCACTTTTATAAACACCTAATGATTATAATCATATAATTTAAAATTGTATTTTTACTATAGTATTAGTGGAGATTTGATTCTTTCAATAATTTTTGAATTAATTTTAATGTTCTTTCATATTTGATATTAAAAAATCATGTATATCTCATGCTTACTTGCAAGAAAAATAGACAAAATATACACACACACACATACCAATTAAAACACTCTACAACTTTAATAATTGAAATACACAAAAATAAAATAAAATTGAAAGTATCAATTAAAATGGATACAATTAGCCTTATTGTTTGTGTATTTTGCAACTTTTTTTTTAAAAAAAAAAACTTTGGGTGTAAAAGGACAAAAAAAATGTATCAATCTCTGTGTTGATAAAATAGGAAACAAACAAAATATATCAAAATCATAAAAAACAAAGATGGGTCAAATCGTATAACTTTGTTGCTCCACTAAGTCACCCCACATTTCCTTGTACATAAAAACTACCATCAGCAATTTTATGAAAATTTCAGGAGTCGAAGATGGAGAGCTAATGTGGACAGGAGTTGAATAGATTGAAATATATTCTCTTTATATATGATCGATCGTCTTCTTTAAATGCCAATATATGCTGTGGTGGGTTCGGTTTTGATAGCAACTCCCTTTTAATTGCGGTAATTATTAGGTAGTGTTTAGTTATTATTTCGGGACAGAAAAAATAGGGATAATAAAAACAAAATATAATAAGATAAAAAAAATAAATAAAAATAAAATTATATTTTGTGGTAATATACAAGATCAAATGATTATCTTTGTATTTTATTTTTTTTATAATGTACAAGACAAAATAAAATATGAAAAAGTTTATTTTATCCTAAATATGTATTGTTATCAAACTTATATATTTAAAAATAATAATTAGATATTATTATTATTTTTACTTTAGTTTATATTGAGTGCTGAAATTAATAATATCATAATAATTCTTAATCGATTGACCCAGGGTCAGATTGGTCCAACTTTAGAAAAAAATAAAGAAAGAATTAAATTGGCCTAACCCGGTCAAAAGCCAAGTTTATCCATGATTAAACACGGGTAAAAAAATCTATTGGTTTTTTTCCAAAAAAAAAAAAGGGCAAAACTAGGTTTTGTGATTATTTTAATTATTATTTTTTTGTTAGTTAGGTTGACCTTCCTGACTCGTGACATGAACTTTGTCTCGAGTCAACTCTCGAGTCGAGTTTTAAAACTATAATAATTACCATTTTTACTCTTACATTGACATGTGTCCACCTAGGTTGACCTTCTTGATCCGTGACCTGAGCATTGCCATGAGTTAACCTCCAAATAAAGTTTTAAAACTATGATAATAATCATTTTTATTTTATATTATCTCGGGTCAGCATGGCTTAACTCTCCTGACACGTGACCCGAGTCTTGCCCCGGGTCGACCTTCGAATTGGGTTTTAAAATTGTGATAATAATCATTTTTATTCTCACATTGACTCATGTCAACCCAACCCGTGACTCTAGCCTCAACCAATGACCCAAGCTTTGCCCCATATCGATCTCCGGATTGAGTTTTAAAATTATAATAATTATTATTTTAATTTCAATTTTATATGTCTTAGTTGAATAGTTTTGGAATTGAGAGTTTTTTTACAAAGATATTATAAGAGTAAAAAATAATAAATATTATGTTTAGAGACATGTTCTTTATGTACCTCTTATTTTGAAAATACAAAAATTTACTTTAAAATCATTTCAGAAATAGATTTATTTTTATATCTCTATCTATTCAACCAAACATATTTCTGTCTTTACTATCTTTATTTTTTTTTATCTCAAAACAGTAACTGAACAATATCTTAGTGTTTTGAAAGTCTGTTTCAAGATAAGGTAGAAATTACTTTTCAAAATATTTTTTGTTTGAAAATATATCAAAATAATATATTTTTTATTTTTTAAAATTTATTTTTCACATCTACATATCAAAATAATCTAAAAATATAAAAAAATAAAGCTAAAAAAATTCAAAATTTTTCATTTTTTTTAAATATAGTTAAAACACTGCCACGAAAAATTAAACATGAAATGTTTGCAAATATATATGTGCAACTGTGAGAACCAACAAAATTTAGTACATCACTAGTTATATGCCCCGCGCGATGCCGCGGGTCAATTATTTTTTGCATTTTAAAAATAGTCAAGATTTAAAAGTATTAGGTTTTTTTATAAAGTTATACCCAAAAGTCTCAGTTTTGGTTGCATCGCCTGATTCAAGAGTAATGTTTATAATATTAATAATAACATTAAACTTGGGTTAACCCTTAGCATAAAAGTGTCTGGACTGCAATACCAGATCCAATAGCATTGGACGTGGGTCTGGCTGCAAAGTCGTGTCATAAAAATGTGATAATTAAATAGATTAGTTAAAAAAAAAAAACCAACATGAAGAAAAAAGCTAATGAAAAAAAAGAAAAAAAATATGAATTAATTAGTTTAACCTTTCAAATTAGGTTAACCCGTCATACCTTGAATTCGCATCATGAAAGTTTGGTAATTAAAAAAAAAAATTAATGGGTTAACCCAGAATTAACTGGGCTAACTCGTCAAACCCGGAATCCGTGTAATGAAAGTTTGATAACTAAATAGAAAAAATTTAACATTAACAATTTAAATTAAACGAAAAAAAATTAATTAAAAAAAACAAAAGGCATTAGCCTTTTCACTATGGACTGCACTGTGCAGTCCACAGTCAAAGACATAAAAAAAAAACTAAAGGCATCAGCCAAAAACCACTTAGAAAAAAAATTTAAATTAATAAACTAAATTAATTCAAAAAAATTAATTCAAAAGAAAAAATAAAAGAAAAAAAATCTAAGAAGAAAAAAATACTAAATAGAAAAAAATTTAACATTAACAAACTAAACGAAATGGAAAAAATAATTAAAAAAAAAAATTCAGGTTAACTCGTCAAACCAAGTTAACCCGTTAAACCCCGGATCCGTGTCATGAATGTCTGGTAACTAAATAAAAAAAAATGAACATTAACAAACTAAACTAAACAAAAAAATTAATTAAAAAGAAAAAAAAATCTGGGTTAACTCGTCAAACCATGCTAACCCGTTAAACCCAGGATTTGTGTCATGAAAGTCTGATAACTAAATAAAAAAAAAAATTAACATTAACAAACTAAATTAAAAAAAAACATTTATGAAAATAATAATAATAAAAATTAATGGGTTAACCCATAATTAACTGGGTTCACCCATGAAACCAGGTTAACCCGTGAAACTCGGGATATGTGTCATGAAAGCCTAATAACTAAATAAAAAGAAATTTAACATTAACATTAACAAACTAAACTAAACGAAAAAAATTAATTAAAAAGAATAAAAAGCAAAAAAAAAAAAATCTATTTTAACTTGTCAAACCAAGTTAACCCTTTAAATCCGGTAAACGTGTCATGAAAATCTGACAACTAAATAAAAAAATTAAACATTAATAAACTAAATTAAACAAAAAAATTTTGTTAAAAAAAAAAAATGGAAGAAGCCAAAAAAAAATCCCAAAAAACATAAAAAAAAACAGCTAAAAAAGCTAAGACAACTTAAAAAATAAAACGCCTAAGAAATCAGTGTTTTATTGTGGAAATGAAAAAATTAATTAAAAAAAAACCAAAAAAAAAATATGAGTTAACCCATTAAACCTGGAATGCGTGTTATAAAAGTTTGAGATAGAAAAAAAATTTAACATTAATAAAAAATTTTATTTTTTAAAAAAAGAAAAATAAAAGCAAAAGGTAAAAAAAATATATGAATTAATTGGGTTAACCATCAAACCAAGTTAACTCGTCAAACCAGGGATTCGCATCATGAAAGTTTGATAGCTGCATAGAAAAAAAAATTGACGGGTTAACCCATAATTAATTTGGTTAACCTATGAAACCAGAAAAAAAAAATTTGGGTTAACCCGTTAAACTCGGAATACGTGTTATAAAAGTTTGAGATACAAAAAAATTTAACATTAACAATTTTTTTAAAAAAATATCCATTAAACAAAAACAAAGAAAAAAAAAACAAAAGGAAAAAAGTAAAAAAAAAAAACGAAAAAAAAATAGCTCAATTAAAAAAAAAAAATGAAAAAAAAGACTTTAAAAAAAAAAAAAAAAAAAAAAAAAAAAAAAAAACGTGAAACAGCAGGATTAGTGTTTTACTGTGGACTGCAGTCCACAGTAAAACACTGATCTGTTTTAGTTATATGCCCCGCGTGATGCCGCGGGTCAATTATTTTTTGTATTTCAAAAAAAGTTAAGATCTAAAAATATTAGTTTTTTTGTAAAGTTATACCCAAGAGTCCTAGTTTTGGTTGCAACGCCTGATCCAAGAGTAATATTTATAATATTAATAATAACATTAAACTTAGGTTAACCCTTAGCATAAAAAGTGTTTGGACTGCAATACCAGACCCAATAGCATTAGACGTGTGTCTGACTGTAAGGTCGTGTCATAAAAATGTGATAATTAAATAGATTAGTTAAAAAGAAAAAAACAAAGAAAAAAAACCAACAGGAAGAAAAAAACTAATGAAGAAAAAGGAAAAAAATATGAATTAATTGGGTTAACCCGTCATATCTTGAATTCACATCGTGAAAGTTTGATAATTAAAAATGAACAAACAAATTAATGGGTTAACCTAGAATTAACTGAGCTAATTCGTTAAACCAGGTTGACCTGTCAAACCCGGAATCCGTGTCATAAAAGTTTGATAACTGAATTAATTGGGTTAACCCTTCAAACCAGGTTAACTTGTCAAACATGGGATTGACGTCATGAAAGTTTGATAATTAAATAGGAAAAATAATGATGGGTTAACCCAGAATTAACTGGGTTAACCCGTCAAGCCCGAGATACGTGTCATGAAAGTCTAATAATTAAATAGAAATAAATTTAATATTAACAAACTAAACTAAACAAAAAAAAAACTAATTAAAAAGAAAAAAAGAAAAAAAATTATAAGTTAACTCGTCAAACCCGGGATTCATGTCATAAATTTGATAACTAAATAAAAAAAATAATATTAACAAACTAAATTAAACAAAAAAAATCATGAAAAGAAAAAAACACAAAAAAAACCCATAAAGGCATAAAAATAAATAAATAAATAAATAAATAAATAAATAAATAATGAATAAATAAATAAAAACATGAAAAAAAATAAAAATATATATATATAGCTCAGCGTTTCACTGTGGACTGCATTATGCAATGCACAGTGCAACACAGAGGAATTTTAGTATATGTTATAATAAATACAATCTAGTTTTTCATAATATTAAGAAAATAAAAAATATTTTTATTTTCTTTAAATTAATAAAAATTTATGTTTTACAAATAAATACAATCTAGTTTTTCTTATATTTAATATTAAGAAAATAAAAATATTTTTATTTCCTTTAAATTCTTTTTGCATCTTCCATTGTTGTTTCTCGAAAATAAAAACTCATATTTTTAGGAGAAGGTTCAAATGCTAAAGATTTAAAGCTATAATGATATATATACACGCATATCATGAATTCCCCTAAATAATTGTTTTTAATATATATATATATATATATAATATATATATATATATATATATATATATATTGTTGCAGCCAGCCCCTCCAAATAGCAATCAATCACACCAATCACATAAACTCACCAAAACTTGAAGCTTCGATCAAGTTGCAAGTGCAGAAAAGAAAGCCAATAAGTGTATCAAATCACGCGAGAAGAAAGGAGAGAATAAGGAGATTATAACGAAAAATACTGTTTGAATCCACAGTGAATTCACTCACATGTTACAGTGTTTTACTGAGCCCTTTTAGTTTTTTTTTAATTTCAATTCTTCAACTCATCATGCACAATAGGGTATCTTGATAATGATTTGCATATGAAAACCAACCATCAAATTGAATTCTTTTATTTTATTTTACATCAAACATGCTGTTGTGCAAAGTAAACATTCCATGCCAAAGTTGCAAATACTTTCTCTGTGCTCGTTTCTTCTTCTTCTTCTTCTTGTTTTTTATTTTAAAAAAAATAATAGAATTGGCAACAATGTTTATTTTTTACTATTAACTCGGAGCTAGTTTTTATAATTTAGAAGATTTTAATTTGGTCAATTATTTTCGAACATATTTGTCCGATATAATCATATAAGAGATTTCATTAATTTTATCATCATTTAAGCATGTGTTTAATAATACATTATACAGTGATTTTATATAAATATTTTTTATTTAAAAATACATTAAAAGTATACTTTTTTTGTTAATATCTACAAATCAAAATTATTAAAAATTACATAAAAAACATCAATTTAATATTTTTTTAGTGAAAGTCTTTTTTAAAAAAATATACATTGAAAAACAAGTTGAAATACAAAAACAAAAGATATCCTAAAAGAAGAATTTATTCTATATTGATATGGAAGATGACACCATGATATCATAGAGGAGGAAGAAAAAACTCATTTGGACTACGCAAGGATTTTCAAAACAGAAATCAAACTTGAGTTCTCTATATACTCTATTCTAATTTCTACATCAAATGTCTGTGAATTATGCCAAAATAGAAAACCAGAAACTTGGATTTAAAGTTTATTTGATAGTGTGTTATATATGGTTTTAAAAGTGTATTTTGCTTGAAAATATATTGAATTTTTTTTATTTTTTTAAATTTATTTTTTAGTATCAGCACATCAAAACAACAAAACAATCTAAAAATATTAAAAAATTCAGAAACAAAAATCATTTTAAAAGAAAAGACTTCTATTTTATATTGCTGGACACTTCAATTACCTTTTTGTCAACGTCAACAGCTGGTTAGAAACCAGCTGCACTTGAAATGAACTTCCTCTCACACACATCAGTGCATTATCACACGAGAGAATCCAAAAAATGCCTTCTAATTTGGGCCATATAAAGGGAAGGCGACAGGCATCCCCATTTTATACCAAAGCATTTTCCATGGCTACTTCGTCGTCTAGAAAGACAAAAGCACTATGAGACAATCCACTCCAGCTGTTTTTTTTGAAAGCCCATCCTTTTCACTTTTGCCAAAACGAATTCCTCCTGTGATTGTATAAAATATTTTCTTATTATTGAAATAATTACTTTTTATTTGACTTGCTATTAGATTTTCTAATTTTGAGTGACAAAAACATATTTTTCTCGATCTCCAACGACGAGATTTGCAAATAAACTGCAATGGAGACTCATTTTATTAACAGAAAAATTTATATCCAGTATTTCTCTGGCTAGAACTTCAAAATATATATATATATATATATATATATATATATATATATATATATGATTGTGGCTCTATAACTAATTATCAATAATTATTTTGTATTATTTTGTATTATTAGGCAGAGTCGAAAGTGGGACGGCAAGTGCTCTTTCTCATAGAGAAAAAGATAATGGGGGCTTAATAAAGTTTAATCGATGCAAAGCTTGCAAGAAATGGACTCCATTCATTCCACCTTCCTCCATTAACGTTAATTATGGAGCTTTATCATAAACAAAATGTAATTCAAAATCCATCTCAAGTCAAGCGAAAAAATTGAATTAATTTCAAATCACCAAGTCTGCCTGCCTTATGTCAATTCTCTTGGAATAAATCGTCTCATATTGCATAATTCCGTACCATCTTACCATAAAATAGTGATTGCCACTTTGATGACTCTCTTAATCCACTTTTAATCATCAAATTAGCACAAATATATTCTTAGCCCGTGAATATTTTCTTATATAGCCTCGGATTTCTCAACAATAAATTAAATTCTTGTTGAGAAACTCCCATTTTCTCATTTAAATTCTACATGATTTTAAAAAGACATTAGTAAAAAAAAACTTTATTATTTGTCAACAAAGTCCACCAAAGCAAACGACGGCCGCCAAGTGTTGGAAAATGGATTCACCACATGTTTTTGCACGATTGGAGCAAACTAGAATTCCATGACAAAGACATCGAGCATGAAGCTAGCCAAGTGTACCTAATTTAAACGTGTTCTTGAGAGGTTCTATACTTTTGCTCAAAATTTTCTTTTCCTGATATGGGAATTCTAGGTTTTTTTTTTTTTTTTTTTTTTGAGATGTACTTTTTTTTTTTTTTTTAACCAATCAGGAAGTGTACATTCCTTGCAACTCATTGATCAAGAAAGTGAGAGTACATGCACTTCATCACTCTCCCTTTTTAAGGCATCATGGGTTGAAATTCTCTTGCATCTTTTCTCCTTTACAGCCCACTCCATATTCCTCTTCTTCTACATTGGAAGGCAACCAATTTGACCTCAATCATGAATTACAGAACTACCATTGTGAGAAAGAAGTCTCCAAATTAATGGGTGTTGCTATTTAGAATCTTGCTTTCGCATTGGCCTCTCATAAAGCAGGCCAAAGTTCGATGAATCGCTATACGCAAGGAAACTTGTTGAATTGTTAAATCTAATTAAGGATGCTAATTAATAGGATATTCCAAGCAATAGGTCATTGTTAAAGTTAATTTGCCACTAGAAAATATTCTTTATTGTGTAATTTTTAAGAGGGATCCTTTCTACACAATTGCAACATCTATAACTATATTCAACACTAAGCCATCCATGCATTTATTAATCTCTAAATGCATATACACTATATTATTAACCTGTCATATTCGCGATCTAGATCATGAAAAGAAAACAACCTAATAAAAAAAAAATCAATATTGAAGGACTCATGACCCATTTCATGAGACCGATATAACCTTTTAGAGAAAAAATTTTAAAAAAAATAATTTGATTTAACCAAGGTTAAAATGTCAAAACTTGTGACTTTAAGCATGAGGTCAGGATAAAAAGTAAATTAAAATAAATTACAAAACTCAATTTTCAACCGATCTAGTGCTAAATAATAAAATTATAAAAAACATTCAATTAAAAAAAAGATAAAGAAAAACAACTCAAATAAACTTGAGTTAACCCATTAAGAATTATTCATGGATCACGAGGCTAAAATAAGATGATAGACAAAGTAAATAAAAAAAATAATAGAGTCTCATTTTCAATCAATCATATATTAAATGATAAAATTGAAAGAAAAGGAGTTAATTGAAAAAAATAAATTGAGTGAACTAGGATAACATTTCAAACTCGTAATCCATGTTAAAAATATATCATATTAAACTATGAAATTAAAAAAAAATTAATTGAAAAAAAAACAAAGAAAAAAAATAAAACAATATTTAAATGAATACTGATTTGTGACAATAAAACTCCCTCCTAGTTTATAGTTAATAATTGTATTGCAAATAATGGATTGATATACTTTTATATTTTGTATTGTCTTGTTTGATCATCTTTCTTAAGTTTTAGAAAAGAAATGTTAAGTAAATTGTCATGGATTTTTTGTATGTTAATTGTCTAATATTTCAACTTCTTTTTTTCTTTTAGGACACTCGTTAAAACACTATATATGTTCATTTATTAGACTCCATTTATTTGGATTGGAGAAAAAAACAATGATATTAATTAAGTGTTATTTTATATATTAATTTTTAAAAATCTATAATAAATTACCCTGCAAAACAGGAAAATGAGACTAGTTGTAAATATTAAATGATTTTCAACAAGTATCTTAAGGTTATGTTTGGTTAAATAGAAATATATTTTATTAAAGAGACGGGGACTAATACATACAAATAAATCGGTTTATATAATAATTTTAAAGGGAATTTACACGGTACCTTTTATCTTAATTGTTTTTATTTCGACCAATTAACTGTACAAATATACTTAATCCATTCAAAACTATTTATTTTATACTGTAAGGAAAAATAGTGTGCTTATTATACATTACCACAAATCTATATATATATATATATATATATATATATATATATTAAATTGAAATTGAGTAAACTTTTTATATCTAGATTTGAAGCCAATCTAAACCCTCAAGAGAAAAAAAAAAAAAAGAAGAAGAAGAAGAAAAATTACGGCCACAAGAGGGAGGTAGAGTGCGTGCGCCATGCGGTACACCTTGCAGACATGTGGTGTCGGAGAGAGAGATTGATTGATTGGGATTTGAGAACATACCTTTAACAAGTGTCTAAAAACACACCTTAAACAACGAATACATATATATATATATATATTGGTGCTAAGCATGGCTTGCATGCTTGGATCACATGCATGATGAAACAGCTAGAACTCATTTTAGACTCCATTTAATTCGTGCTTGGATGCTAACCATGGCTTGTATGCTTCGCTGTAATTTGAATATTTTTTTAATAAAAAAATAAATAATATTTTTTTTTAACATTTTTTTTATATAAAAAATATCAAGTATAAATTAAAAATTTTATACATGTATCTAATTAAATAAATCAAGAATTTTTTATATCAACAAATGAAAAAAAAATCATTAATAATAACCTAAATATATAAAAATAAAAATGAAAGAGAAGTGATATTAATTGAAAAATTATTTAAAAAAAAGACATGTAAAAAAAACATGATAATTTTTTAAAAAGCTAAGACTACTATATTAAAAAAGGTAAAACTACCTTCTAGCATGTATAGGAGGGCCATATAGGGCTCAATTTTTTTTAAAAAATGAAATTAGAATAACAACATGTCATCTGTTTTAATATATTTTTCAATAAAATAAATTAATTGACGTGTTACTTGATTTTGTTAAGATTCTAGTCACTATAGTGGTCTAAAAATCATAGCATATTTTTTTTTTCATCTAAAACTCATTTTCAACTTATTTTTTACCTAAAATATTTAGAAAACACATAATGCATCTTGATAAACCCACTAATAGCCTAAAAAAACCTAAAAACCATCTCAAAATCAAAAATCAATCCAAAATAAAAAAAATTATGAGTTGAAATTTGTTTCTTAAGTGTTTTTAAAGTACAAAAAAACACTCAAGTTAAACTTTTCTCATCAAATAAAATCATTTGACACAAAAATCGATCATTTTGGTGATTGAAATAATTGCCAATAATATTTTTCTCTCTTTATCGCTAGAATTCAATGATCTCTCTATTCTCATTTCTCAAATCAGGAACTAAAAAATAATACAAATAAATTTTTATTTTAAAAATGAATTAAAAAACATTGTGGGACCAAATAGGTATAATATGTGAAGTTTAAGGACTAAGGTGGATTTTTATAAGAACTTTGAAACCATCATCTAATTGTAGCATCTTTTCCATTTTAATTCTCCATCTTTTAATTATATTCCTAGTAAACAAATTTCATTCAATTACTCTTTAATTTGGCTAAAAAAAAATAATGCAATAACGTCAAATAAAAATTTAAAAATAAAAAATGAGAAAAAATCAAAATATTTAAACAATGAATCCATAATAAAATATCAGAGAGGGAACGTAGAATAAAAACACACAGCATTTGGTGTTTTCTATGATATAACATCCATGCTTCCAGGTTTCCAGGTCATTGCTTCTGCAACACTTATTCTTTACTTTATGCTTTAAGTTTTTAGAAAACGACAAAAGTTAGGTTGACTCTTGAAAAAATAATAATAATAATTAAAATCAAATTGCAGTGAGGAGGAAAAGGCCTCACCACATTGAGAGAGAATTTGAATAATTTGATCAAATTGGAATGCAGAATCTATCTCCTCTTTCTTTTACAGCTATTATTATTTTATTTCCCATTTCCATTTTTTTTTTTACAGATAAAAAAAATTATATTCATTTTAGAAATAAGAATATTATATAACTGGTTGGGAAGGTGGGGACCTATTTTTATTTTTATTTTCTATCATATACTGCAAGTACATAGATCAAAACAATATATATAAAAAAATCTCACCACATAAACTATTTCTTGGAGTCACCATGCTAGAAACCAAAAGGTCTCAGTCTGCATTACATGTTGAAGTAATATATAAATTCGCATAATTCTTCTAAATCTATCTTCTTTCTTTTCTTTCTTTTTTTCTTTTTTTTTTATTCATGTGTGATATCCACATTAACTTGTCTTACACCTCAACTAATCATAATGAGTTCTGAAATTAATAACTGGGTAAATCTCTAGTAGTCATTAATATTAATAACCATGAACTCAAATCTAAAACCATAAAAAAAAAAAAATTTATAATCCTATATTTTTATTATTGGATCACCTACTACTTGATTATAAATCTTTTTTTCTTGAAGTACCGTATTGGTTGAAAAGGAAGTTAATGTTTAACTAAAGAAATGGAAAATGATATAGGGATACATAGGGAAAAAAAAAAAAAAAAAGGATGAAGCTCCATGGTATAACAAATTATATACATCCATTGTTTGAGAAATGAAAAATTGTTGCTAAAATCATGGAATTAATTGTTTTTCTTATTATAGTCCTTAAAGCTGACCAATTCATCGAGTTTACCTGAAATATTGATAACTCATATATATATATATAAAGAAGATGAAACTCCGTGGGGTAACAAATTATATAAAATCATGGAATTAATTGTTCTTTTATCGCATCCTATTAAAGATGACCTAAACCATCAGGTTGACATAGATATCCTAGAACTCAAAAAATAAATAGAAAAAAAAAGGGATGAAACTTCATGATATAACAAACCATTTATCAATTATTTAAGAAAAGGAAAATTATTGCCAAACTTATGGAATTAATAGTTTTTTAATCATTGCAGTTAAAGTCAACTCGGGCTATAAGTTGACTAATCAAAATTTTTAAAACTAATCAAGATAAGATAAAGTTTTTAGTTGAATGAATTAAATATTAACATGATAAAACTTGATTTATTTAACTAATTTTTTAATAATTCAGTCAAACTTGATTTAGATGGGCAGAATCAATAAAAAAAACTTGTTTTAATAAAAATATTAACCCAATAAAATGCACTTAATTTTAGGATTATATTTAAGAACACAGTACAAGTTTATATTCTTAAAAATTTTAAAATATTTAATGATTTTAGATTATTTTAATTTGTTGATGATAAAAATAACTTTTAAAAAATAAATAAATTTTATTTTTATATATTTTTAAATAAAAAATATTTTAAATCACCTCGCTGTCACAATCTTAAATATGCCCGCGCCATTTACCCGATCTCCCAGAAAATCAAATTTTACGACAGTGGTTTAGACGTCGATCTGGCTGGGAGGAGGTACGGAAAGGAGAAAAACTGTGAGTTATCATAACGTCGCTAGTCTGAGTCCACTCTCCAAAATTAATTTGAGCCCAGAAAAGTCGATGGGATGTCATTTTCCTTCAGCTGCGATGATGTACACAGTACGATCATATGGACATTATATATGTCCTCTACTTGCCCTTTTTCTATGCAATGATTATTATACAACTATATAATATAACACTCTCCAAATAATAATATAGTTTTTACATGTAACTTGATAGTGACTGTATTAACTTGTTAGGCGCAGAAATATTATGGCTGTACAAACTGAGTGCAGGATGTGGGTTCCTCGTATTAATTATCTTAATTTGTTTTTTTGCTATTATATTCCAACATTTAATTATATCACCCTTGAACATTTTTAAACAACAACGTTTGAATAATTATGAATAAAGATAATTATGATAAAGATAATTATTTATTATTATCCAAGTGGAGCATGAGGCATTACCACATGAAGGGGCCCTTATCATGCTTAGTTGAAATTAATACGGGGATTATGAGGAAAAAAACAATTTTATTGGGAAATGCACTTTTTTCTTCAAACCTTGAACCATCCTGCCACTGAAGATTTTTTTTTTGCTACACATGTAAATTGTTTTTAATGGAAGGGTGACATTGCTTTTAGAGTAGCCTAGATTTACCTTTAATATTTTAATAAAATTTGAGTATCCAGCATTCATTTAAGTATCAAAATAAACTAAAAGAAAAGGGGGATATTTATAGTGCACATTACTATAACTCTACACTCATAATTATCACTGTGAGTTGAGGTCAAATTACTATTTTGCCTCTCGTGATAGAAAAATCTGGCTTGACTGATGAGGGTAATTGAGTTTTTTTTTATTATTATTTTTGAGTAATAAAAATGCAAAAATACTCTTGGTTTCAAAAAATCTAGGCAGTCATCTAAAAATATATATTTTTTTCTTATTCACCTTTAAATACGTACAGTGAAGTTGCCAGAATGCTTTTGAGGTCCGAGAAACCTTAGCATTGGTTGAGGGATATTTTTGTTATTTTACCTTGATCATGGGCAAATTTATACTTAAATATTAAAAAGAAATGTAGATTTTCACGTGTCAAGCGCGTGAAAGGCAGACACAAATTCAGGTAATATGTATGGCATCTCTCAGTAACCAAACGGTAGTTTTTTAGGAAGCTTTTGAAACCTTTCAGTGGCCCTCTCATTCCTGGACGACGCATGTCTTAAATGAATCAATGGTTTAGCATCGAGAACCTTTTTTTTCTCTTTTTATTTTCTCTCCTCCTTTTTTTTCATGCCTAGTCATTCAAGTTTTCAAAATTGCCCCTCAATTTCCTTTGTCTTCGGATTTGGCCTATATTCTTCCTCATTTTTTTTCTTTTCTTTTTTTTTTGTTAAAGTTATTTTTCTTTTTAATTTCACCCTTCAATAAAAAATTTGTAATTGCCCTCTAATTTATTTTTTATTTTGATTTTTATCCTCATTTTTCTAATTATTGTTTTTTTTTTTATCCTTTTATATAATTAATTTTTTTTTCAATTTCATCCTTCAGTATTTAATTTGTTGAGGATCAAGCTCTGCGGTTTCTCATGTATGGTGCTTCTAATCTAATGACATAGATCACGAGTTTAAAAAGTTAGCACGAGTCTATATCTTTTTTTTTATTATTTTTTTTAAATTAGCTTTGTGATTTTTTTTCAATTTCTTTTATATCTCATTATCTTGATCTTATGACATGAGTCACGAGTTTTACATGTTAATCTGAGTCGACTCGCCTCTTATCATCCAAGTTACAAGTCTATTACACTACTTAAGATTAACTCAGGTTTTTTTTGTCTATTTTTAAAAAAATTTCATACTTTCAAAGTTTTTTTAAAAGTTATTATGATCTCTCTCTTTTTTTATCAAATCCATCTACTATTGTTGCCTACTTTTTATAGTCTAATTAAAATAAAATTGACTTATTAGATATGGTTAGTGATATAACTCAAGTTGTTGGTATTTTTTATTACTTTGAAATACGTTTGTGACACCTAGATATATTTTTCACAAAGAAAATAAATATATACCAATGACGTAGAGTAGACTTAAGTCTAGTTCTTCGACTAATCTTTATATATCAAGCTTAAATGAATTTTTTTATTAAATTATAGATAGCCCACGGGGATCACTTCATTATGAAAAAATAGATTGTGTTATATTTCAAGACTAAAGATAAGATATATAAATGATAAAAACATGTGTAGTTGAAGTATTAAAGAAAAAAAATATAAATTAAATATGTTTTTAAATAATTTTCGTGTAAAGTTTTATTTTTTCAAAATAAAAATGAAGATATAGAAACATGTCTTATCTATCTCACTGTTTTTTTTTTTTTTTTTTTTCTATCTTAAAACAATAACCAAATACTACTTTAAAGATTAAATTTAAGATAATAAAAAGAGTATTTCAACCAATGACTCAATAAAAAATCTTGCATATATTATTGAAGTCACGGTGTAATCATTGATTATTGAAAAAATTAAGATATAGTTAGAGATTGGTAACCTATTCCAATTTGTATACACTAGGTGTATAGTTTAATAATATATATTTTCTCATTGCAAATTATACAAGTTTGAAATCAAGCACCAACCTCCATTACTCCAAGCTAAAAATGAAAAAAAAAATCAACTTTTTTAACCCACAAGAATTTTAACCACAACTAGCAACCTCTAGTTTGTAGTGGGATGATCTTCAGTTTACCTTTTTTGCTTCACTTTCTTCTTCAGGGAAGGGGCCAAGGCTGACTTGAAAAACGATCCCATAAGGTGAAATCCTATAGGTTAGTGTAAGCGAATTGTGCCATATGTTTCTATGTTTCTAGATTTACGAGATTCATACTATAATTGAAGTCAGGAAAGCCAATACAAGGAAATAGATGACACCTTTTTCACTTTGTGAAAGAAAAAAAGGGAAAATACTGACATGAAAATAGTCATTTGTGGATGCCCAAACTTTACGTGATTGAAAGTGTAGATGTAATTATTTTTTTAAAGTGTTATTTTATGTACAAACGTATTAAAATAATAATTTTTTTTAATTATTTTTGAGATCAATGCATCAAAACAATTCAAAATACATAAAAAATTAATTTTTAACAAAAACAATTTAAAATTTTTGTTTTTACTTTCAACTTAAATTTTTTAAAAAAAAACTTTAGTTCAAAAAAATTATAATTTATAGATTTTCTTAACCCGTAAAGACAAAAGGTATTACCATGAAAAACACATAATAAACTATCTAATATTTGATATGAAATGAACTTGAAGATATTGATGAAAAAAATATCTTGAATATTGTTGGAAAAGAAAAACAAATCACAATTATATCTCACAAAAATAGACATACAAGATTTATTGTGATTCAGAAAAATTTCACCTACTTCATAGATTCGATTATTATGAAAGAAAATTAGTATAAAAATATGATTTGATTTGTTTTATCAAAAACCCAATTTTAAAAC
This sequence comes from Populus alba, assembly GCF_005239225.2. Taxonomy (NCBI): domain Eukaryota; kingdom Viridiplantae; phylum Streptophyta; class Magnoliopsida; order Malpighiales; family Salicaceae; genus Populus; species Populus alba. The sequence continues at coordinate 2,418,174 of NC_133295.1, forward strand.
TCTTGGACACCCACTCTCTTGAACTTGAAGAAAACCCTTAACCATTGAGGGCTTTTTCCCACTCTAGAACCAATCTTTTCTCATCCATTTATAATAAATTTGATAATTAAGTTTACAAAATCCAATAACTACTCTATTATTTCTTGATTATTGCTCTATTTGTTTGATCAATACTGTACACAAAATTAGTCATATTCTAAATATATTAATAATGAATTTGATTTTTTTTTCTTTGAAAGAAGAAAATATAAGTATTTTATCTCATTAACACTATTTGAAAAAAAAACTTGTAAAATAACACAATTTAAAAAAGTTTTGATAAAATAGCATAGTTTGATACTTGTCGAATTAAAAAACACGACAAAATGGTATTTTAAAGAAATTGTTAAATGGACCAGCATGAATTACAATGAGAAGAGATGAAAGATAATTAAAAAAAAAACTCTAAAGGCACATCAAAGCTTCGATTATGACATCACTAATACCATTAAAAATGTCTCAAAGAGACAAATCTAATTACATCGAAGAAAATCACCAATGGTGATCGAAGAAAACTACACTCTCCATCCAAAAACAAATAGGTAATTGCAATAAGAAGAGATGAGAGAGAGAGAAAAAAAAAAACAAGAAAGATACACCGGAGACAATCTATGATTAAAACACCATCGATACCATTAGAAAAATATCAATGAGATAAATCCAATGACTTAAAAAAAGATCATCAAAGTGGGTCACACGTGGTAAATGGCTTGCTTGTCTTTGGGAAGATAGTGTGACTCACTCTGATAATCTTTGGTGACCTTTTTAATGTCGTTGGATTTATCTTATCGAGATCTTCCTAATAATATCGGTGATGTCATAATTGAAGTTTTGATGCATCTCCAAGATCTCTTTCTTTTTTTATTTTTTTCATTTTATATCTTTTCTCTTCTCATTGTAATTGCTCACTTGTCTTTGGATGTAGAGTGTGACCACTCCGATCACTGTTGATGATCGTCTTTAATGTCATTAGATTTCTCTCGTTGAGATTTCTTTTGATAATATTAGTGATGTTGTAATTATAGCTTTGGTATGTTCTCGATGTTTTTCTTTTTTTCTTTTTCTCTCCCTTCTCTCTTATTGCAATTTATGCTAGCTCATTTAACAATTTCTTTGAAAACCATGTTTTCCATCTATTATTACTTAAAATATTGCCCTTTTCCGATTGCAGCATGCCCTAAACTAAAGAGATATTTAAGAATGTGATAATGATTGCGGTTCAAAATGCTTTTAGATTCAGAAATATATTAAAATAATAATTTTTTAAAAAAAATTATTTTTAACATTAGCATATCAAAATAATTTAAAAATATAAAAAAAATTAATTTTAAATAAAAAATTAAAATTTTAAAAAAATAAATTTCAATTATGTTCCTAGGAGCTATTTCATTAAAAAAAAAAAAAAACAGTATTATTTTACTAATCTTATTAAACCGTGCTACTTTTTTGTAAAGAAATCAGAAAGCACACGATATTACAAAGAGGACAGGTCAAGTCACTAGATAAATCGAGTTGAAGATTTTGTCAGAAAGTTCCAAATTCCACACTCCAAATTGTCATCATTTACCACTCATTTAAATCAGGTTCATACTCAGCTCAAAGTTGAGGATTTTTTTGCATTAATTCAATTAAAAAGTCACCATTATGATTTTTTTAACAAGAAAAATATATTCGAGTCTCACATCAACATTATAAAGTCTTTTCTATATATATATATATATATAATTTCTCATGATAAATTAAATTTATTTAATGAGCGATTTTCCTCTCTAAACCTTGGAATCTGAATATAGCATGAGAATCATTCACTTATAAATTATAATCATAAGATTCATGAGAATTTTACACTTTACCACTTTGTTTAAGCAAGTATTAATATCAATAATAAAAAAAGAGAAAAAATAAAGTAGGTGTGAACGTGCCTGAGAAAGCGCGTGGACCTATCTCTGACAACGTGATAGAGTGATGATGAGGGATGAGCACTGTCTAGCCCACAAAGACACAGATTTTGGCTTGGTACATTCAATATGGCAAGGAATGCATTCACTTGTTCAATTTGCATTATAATAATACAAAAAATACTATACTCCTACAGTCCCACTTTACAAAAAAAAATATATTAAAAATTTAATTCATATATATATATATATATATATATATATACACACACACACACACACACTGAAGATATTTTATTTTCCCTAAGATACTATCATGAAGTTTATAATTCCTGTTTACATGTCTGAATTTAATATTAGTGGCTAGTATTTAGTGAAATATTAATCATGAATTGACATCTACCCCGACATGTTTAAATATTTGGGTCAATTTACAGGTATCTTGACTAATTTTATAAATTTTAAAGTTAATAATTATGTAAAAAAGCTCTAGTGATCCTGAAATTTATGAGACTCGAACTCGTAATCTCTAGAGAGCAATACCTTTCAAAATTCTTTTTAATATTACTTTGATATTATTTGTTAAGGTGTTGTGTTTTTTTTTTTATATTAATATGTAAAAATTAATTTTTAAAAAAAAATATATTTAATCAATATAAAAATACATTCTTAGAGTCCGTAAAATCTAATCCCAATGCTATACTTCGGATGCAAAAAATAATAGTGATAAAAAAAATAAAATTACATGATAGTAACATGACACAGTGTAAGCAGCATCCTGTCCTTTTACACCTTGTCTTTATTGCTGGGATGGTGATTGTTTTTAATTATGTTTGAGTGTATTTTAAAAATATATTTATTTTTAAAAGATGTTAAATTACTAAGCTTTAGTGTTTTTTTTTAATAATTTTGATATTAAAAATTATAAAAAAATTATTTTAATTAATTTTCAAGTAAAATAAATTTTAAAAAATATTATACAATAAAATACCAAAAACTTAGTAAACCTAATATATTACATCATCTATTTTTATTTTTTTTTTAAAAATTAATTATTAATTACCCCATCCCTATGATTATTATTTATATAAATTCCCTTTCCTTCTTAAGTCTTAAATCAAAGGCCAAAACCGGACCTATCTCTTTCTCTCCGTGTTGCATTTTGGCTCCTTTGCTTTTTAGTACCTAGCACTAAGCTAGCTAGTCAGTGTTGTGTTGTGTTCCGGGTTACTCTGTTTTGGAAGAGGTGATTTTCCTCTCTTGCTCTGTTTCAAGATTTGGAAAAAACAGAGTGATTGCAATTTTTGACAAAAATGTATGAAGAGAGTGGACTATTGTTTCCCTATATGCAGAATTTCTTTCAAGATATTCAACAACTTGAAGAGTATTGCAAGTATCAAAAGACCAATGTTCCAATGGTAATTTGTTTTCTCTGTTTTTGCTTGTATTTATATGCCCTTTTCACTTTGTGTTTAAGCTCTTTTTTACTTTGTTTATCTGAGTGATCTGCATTCATTTGATCGGTTCTGAACTGGGTTTTGGCTATTTTAGACTCCGGAGCTCTAGTTTTTGTGTACTTCGATTTGCTCTTTGCTTTGTACTCAAACTTGCTCTGTTTGGTTTCTGAGAAAATGGGGGTATAACAACAAGAAATATCGGTCTTTTACTGTGGAAATCCAATTCAAAGTTCATATTTTTCTTGTTTCTTTGTTAAATTTCTTATGGAAAGTTCGAAGTTTTGATCTTGAGGACTTGATTTTTTCAGTGAAACTTGTCTTCTTGATGCTTGTGTTTTTTACTCCTCCGTTTAGTTGCTGAGAAAATGGAAGAAAAGACTGATTTTATTTTTTTTATGCTTGGGGGTTTGTGCTTATTTACACAACTATCAATGTCTTCAGTTTTTGTTCTCAACATTTGGTAAGCAACCAAATAGGGCTAAAATGGAAACAACAACTGTTTTCTTTACTTGTTGGATCTAGAACATATATCAAAAGAAAGACTACAAAAGGAAAATGATTTCACACTTTCAAATTCCGTGTTCTTTAAGATTTCTTCTATTTTCTGACTCCAATTGTGTGATGGTGAACGGATAGTGGGATTTTTATTGGCCTTTTAACCCACTAACTAAGATAAAAGAAGGAAAAAGGTCTTGTTTTATTTTTTTGGCATAGAGAAGAGAAGAAAAGTTGGGAAAGTTGAAAAGAGAGTATTCTCTCCACCTCTATTGTATTGGCTTTTTGGCTGTCTTTCTCTTTCTCTTGGATGTTGAAGCTAAACTCGTATAAAGGAGGTGAAAAGAAAATTAATCTTGAAAGAGTTTCATTAGATCTTTGCTTTTGCTAAAAATGTTTGGTGTTTATGCAAATAAGCTAGTGATGTTTTGAGTCATAGGTGCTTAGCCATTTAAAGAATCTTTTCTTGAGTTGAGCTGTGAAGTGTTCATCTCATAAAGAAATCACTTCATCTGTCTTGAAAATTCGGTCTTAACAGGCTACAGTGAGGTCTCTTCTCCTGCCCTGTCTTTGGAGGAATTCTAGAACCCTAATTATTGGATTTGTTGGATTTTGACACATTGAATGGTTCATTCGTGAAACTTAACCCATTCAACTCTACTGAAAGGCCGTGATTAGATGGTTTCTTCTTCGATTAATGAAACATCCATTTAAACTAAAAGCAACTGAAACAGGAAAGTCCTGATACGAAGGCAGAAAAACTAAGCACTCAAAGATACTAACTACAAAGTAACAAAGAAAAACACATTAAATTGTTTATCATTAGATGGGTTTTGGGGGTTAATATAGTGATTTATCACTTTAGCATGCTTTTAAAATCTGTAGATTTTCCTAAAAAATGTATATTTACGGCTACATCCATGTACTTGTGCATGTTTATTTACTGCTGTATACATGTGTTCCCAAATCAGCACTTACACCAGATTGAGTTACAACATATAACAAGACTTCATTTCCAACCTATTTAAGAATCCCTCAAGACTAGGGATAAAATAATTGGTGAAGTGTTTAGATCACTATTTATTTCATACCTAATTTTCTTATGTCATCTTGTTTGTTGGTGGCTATTTTGTCTAACATAGAGCAACCTACTTCAGACCACTATATCAGAATATGATCTGGGAGGCGAAGGGGATCTGTTCAAAGCTCCCAAACCAATCATTGAAGAGCCACTTGTGGGCATTGATCCCATGGCGTCAGCCATTTCAATGATCTCCTGTGGGGAAGAAGGCATTACATCACAAGGACTAAAGGTGACAGATATTGAATCAATTCAAAATGAGCAGCTTCTGAACGAGGTTTTCTATGAATGCAAGAAGGACCTCCTGGAAAAAGAAGCAATGGATACACAATCACTTGCAGAGCTTCTGGATATCAAACTTCCTATTGTCAGGACTGATGATGAAAACCCCATTAAAGAAAACAAATTACCTCCTGATGCTGCACTATCAAAAAGTGTCAGCTCGGGATGTTTGAGTTCAATTGAGTGGGTCCATGGTGCTGCAGTGAAGCCAAGTTTTCTGGATTTTCCTGGAATTGATTTTGAAAATGCTTATGGGATGCGGAGAGCATTCAGTGAAGGAGACATAAAGGTTAGATCAATTTTTTTTTACTATACTTCTGTTTGTATTTGATTATATGCTTTTCTAGCACATTTGAACGATTTTCCCTTTTGCTTAGATCCTTCTTAGATGTGGCAAAGGGCAAAGACCTTTGCCTGACAAGAATCAATATCTCTGTGCATGTGGTATTGCTTATCATATTTTTGTGAGTCAATTCACCGCCATGAATCACTTGAAGCACTATAGGAAAGGGCTTCTGTTTCATCCAGGATGGAACTAACTGCTTTTCTTTGTGCGGCTCGTTTTAGTAGTGTTCCATAATGTAGCTGCCTCCTTGCTCTTGCAGCTGAACAGATAATTGACACTTTCATCCTTTATGAAGAATCTAATTAATTTTCTTCTCACTTAAAATGGTATGTTGATGAGAACGATTATATCCACCACTTGATAACCGAATCTGTTGCTTTTATTTTCAGTTTAATTCTATTTCTTTTATCATTTCTCTCGCATAATTCCATCAGATTCTAGTGGAACCTTTCTGTGCAATCCAAGCACCAAGCATGAATATGCCCTGTAATGAAGTCTACGGACTGAGAATTGTTTAGATGCTTCTGGCCATTTCCACAGGATGGGGCTGAGTCATTGATACTGAGTTTTTATGACAGACTCTTGGTAATGGTAACACGAGCCTCATCTGTTCTCCACTTGACCGACCATTGATTATCAACAACTACTCTGCTGAGGACCGCCAGGAAAAGCTTTCAAGGTACAGGAATAAGAAGACGAAGAGGAACTTTGGCAGGAAAATTAAGGTAAATAATTAAATATTATTGTTGGTTTGTTGTATATTTACTATCCGACTTGAATAAATTTCTAACAAAAGCATCAGCCACTGAAATTCCAGTTTTATCATTGCTTCTGTTTTAAAATCAAAAGGGTCTGCTAATAAAAAGCATCAAATAAGCAACAAAACTTTTATATCTCGGATCATTTACTTGGTGAGATGTATCAATTCCTTATTTTCTACCATTTTTTTCACATGCTGGATTCAACTCACATCATGTCTGTTTCAGTATGCTTGCAGGAAGGCTCTTGCAGACAGTCAGCCAAGGATTCGAGGAAGGTTTGCAAAGACTGAAGAATGGGATGTTTCCAAGAGGCAATAACTATCAACTAATTCAGGAAAAGGAAAAAAGAAAAGTAGCTATGCAGTGATGGCAGAAATGAGTAATGGCATAAGCCTGGCAAATAGATTTGGCAGAAAACTAGCGACTATTGTTAAAATAAACTAGACCCCAACTCCTGCAACATAGCTGATATCTTATTTGCTGTAATAACCTCTGCAGTGGACCAAAATGGCCGAGTAAAGTTGTACATAGGCTTGTGTTAAATAAGAAGAGGAATCTAGAAAAAGTTGTATTTGTTCATATATCTTTTGAAATGGCAATATTGTAACCCCTTTATAATTCTATTGGTGCTTCCACAGCATTTGTTATGGCGTACAAACTATTCTGGTCATTATTACTACATGATATCGGAATGGAAATGTTCTATTTCATTATTTTGTGTGCGATGAATCTATTCCATTTCTTATTCACCTTATCTCCTAGCTAAAGGTTGAGAAGGAAACCTTAAACTTCTGGGGATCCATACAGGACCCTGCTAGCTAAAACGATCATTGTCTATTAACCAATCGACTCAATGAGTTTGCATTTGTGGTAAAGCAGGAAGCTTGGTTGTGCTCTTTGTTGCATGCTTGCGGGAGGCCTGTTCTCATGTTCGGGTTAGCAGCTACTCATGCTCAGCTCTTTGTGAGGCTGCAGTGAGGTACAGCTCTCCTTTTCAGTTCTTTAGTATAATGGCATCCTTGGAGTTCTACACTGAGAACACGTTAGAAATACTGCCTGTGTCTGAAATTGTGGCAGTAGTTGATGCAGCTAATTCGACGAGGATTTTTCCTTTCAGGCTGTCAGAACAGCCTTTTTTAGCTTCTCATTTGTATGAACTTTTCGGAACAAGTTTCTTATTTAGTGTAAAGGCATGGTGCTTGCAATAGAATGCAGTATTGACAAGGCATTATGTGCGTGTCCTAGTTGAAACAAAGATTAGATGTCTACTAAATTTCCCTTGATGCTGATTTTAAATAAAAATACTTAATAAACTCAATCATGTGCATTAGTATTAAACTTGAAATAATTCAACGAATTAACATAATAAATTCATGACTGGAAACTTGATTCAAGTTAGTTTTTAATTTAAACAGGTTTTGATATTAATTAGGTTATGTCCGAGTTATTTGCTGAGTTGATTTTTAACTTGATTAACCTATTAAATCATGTTAAAATCAAGAATTTTTTTTAGAAAAAAAAAACTAAAATAATATTATTTTAAAAAATAATAATAAATTCATTTTAATTTAGCAACCTGTCTTTTTTGAACGAGTTCCTGATACTTACAACTATGGTTATGAACACCAAAAACATTCAATCACGCGTGCTATGCAGAGGATTTCACATTTTGATAAAAGCAAGTGCAATCCATTCATGGTCTAGATGCATGAACAGGGACATGACTGCAGCAGCGTGCAAATGTTGAACTCATTAAGCTATCACAATTAGCTTGAAGAGTCTGATTTTGCAGTTAATTAATTAGTCTGTACCCACTTAGAGTTTTGTTTTTCTTCCTAATTTCTACACATCCTGGAATGTCATTTGATTTGACTCTGTCCTAATTCGTTGAATCCTTCTACCTTAGATTAGTCAAAATTCAGGTGTGTTCATCACATCATTGAGAGGTTTATGTGGTTACGACGAACTTACAGGCTTCCAATCCAATGATGTGACATGATTTTCTATAGAACAAAACAATCTTTTTCTCATTTTATACTCAAATGGTGTTTGCTATGCTTTCATGGAATTAGATTTTCTAATGCGGACTATGAAATAAATCCACTGAATAAAGAGATCTATAGAATCTCTTTTTCTCAAATGATCAAATCCATAAAAAATTTCTGTAAAACAAATGATCTTTTTCTCAAATGATGTTTGGCATAATCTCATCACAAATCGTCAGTTTCTTTGACAGATTGGCCTGGTTTTCGGTAGAATATGTAAAATAGTTATGGTAATATAGAATTGAACTGCAAGTGGAAGGGGAAGGGGAAGGGGAATATGCGACGTCAAATCTTGGCAGCGGTGGCCATGGCTCTCTTCTGCCACCCCGAGCCTCCACTATTGCGTGGATGCTTGAGCACAACATGCGTCGTCAAATCTTGAAGCACCCTTTCTTCCTCTCATTTTAAATAACAAAAAGGTTAGAAAAATCCATCTCTTTTTCAGGCTTCTACTTCTGTCGAAGAAATCAGATCAATGTGAACCACCTCTCTTATAAGTTCACCGGAGGGACTGCCATCTTGCCGAGGAATTCTGAGTTTCAAGAGCAAATTGGTATCGAGTTACTGACTTGTTAAGCGGTAAAATCTCTCTACCAGCCATCAAGATGTTGATACGACGGTGGTGGCTGCCATAACCATTCCGAAACACAACAAAAATCATATCTTCTCATTTTGGCTGCTGCTCTTTTTTTGGCTGGTCTACCCCACCACACCGACAACAGTGCTGATAAACCGCCGTGGGCAGCCACCGCATACAGGTGCCGAACCATGTGGTGTAGGCTTGTAGCAGTAGCAACCTTTGAACAAAAGCACTTGACTAATAAGCAAAGGACACTTTTGTCTCTAAGACACCTCCCCCCATTGTTGGTCATAACCCCACTTCTCTAACAGTACCAAAGCTGCCATCTTCAGAATCTCTGTTATCACAAAATTCTTCGACAGATTACCATAAAACCTTGCAAACCCATCTGGCAAAAACACTCTTCTGAACGATTTATATGTATATATATTGATCTACCTACTTCCCAATCCAGGCAAAAGTGGCATCACTACCACAAAAATAAATAAATAGATAAACACACAAAAAGTGTGTATATATATATATATATTTTTTTTTTTTTTGTTAATTTCATCCTCCTACCCCAGATGCAGAGAGCAGAATATCTGTTAATCCTCCTACCCCAAAAATTCAGAAATTTCCTATTCATCAAATCTCGCCACACAATTTTTGTCATGATCAACACCCTCCAAAAATCAACTTCTACCCACCAAAAGCTTTTTGCGAAGCCCAACTTGGTCAACACATCCACTCTCCCTCCTAAGAGGATGGTATTGGAAGCAAATTTCTTTAATTTAATTTCCATGGTGGGGGTGATGCCTTCTGCTAATATTGAAAGAACCCATGAGCAAAATCAAAAACCCTAATAACCCATTTCTAGAAATCAGCAACCCTAACAACACTTTTAGCTAGCACCCAATTCTTGCTCTTGCTGGTCTGGCCAGGCAGGCTCCGTTTTGGGCTGCTCTTCCTCCTCTAGGACACACAGGGCAGCTATGTGCTTGAGTTGCCATCTTCCTGCCCAAATTTGCAGGCCACAATTTTATTTTTCCCAACTTGTCTTTGGGACCCATTTCCATCATCTATCCCATCTATGAAGATGCCCCAGAAACAAGCAGGGACATGGAGTTACAGCCATGTAATAAATTTTATGCCCTAGCACACATCCTAACCTTCACCACGGAAACCCTAAATGGTCTGAACTTCGTATCAAAATCATAAATTGCTTGAGCAGCAACGAAGTAATTAAAAATATAATTGAGTTAATAAACAGTGTTTTTGCAATTAAAATGTCCAGGCAGCCCATTAATAGACAAACAAACTACCCAAAATACCCTCCAAGAAATGGTGGGAAAATTCATGTTTGCCATGCCATTGTTACTACAACACCTAGCAATAAAATTCAAATCCATGCTAGTCCAGTCCACACGACGAGCCAATTGTACCAGAGAAACACCATGAAAACCATCGCCAACACCACCCCTCCTCCCCTCCCTCTCCCCATCAACACCGAAAACGGTGCCACACATTCCCAAGGCTGCCATCTTCACTCAAAAACCTCTCCTCCCTGAGTTGCAGAAACTCCCCAATCGTGCCATTATCGAAACTTACTCCAATCCAACTTTTGTCCCGAAAAATCCCATCACAAATAAAGTGGAAAATTTGTTGAATTTCCTTTACTATTTAAATCTCCTCAATAAATCAAACCTTGTTCTTAAATTCAATCAAGATGTTATTAAATTGAGTTCCCACATTCTTGGAACTATCTACATCTACAACGTTAAAAAAAATCATATTCCCATCTTTACCAGCACACAGCAGCAACCACCATTGCTAAGCAACAAAGCATTCTTCTCAATTCCATAGAGAAGGAGGATTAGAAGAAGATGGAATAAAGTTTTTACTCAGATTTTTATTTAAAAAAAAAAAACACGTGAGTGAGCCCATTGCACCCTCCACCACCACCACGACGAAAACCCCATTATTCTCTCTCACGCACCCAACAGCCCATCCACACCCACACAAGTTAAGCTCGATAAGTAGCCAGCCAGCGCACCCTTTCTCTCTCTCTAAATAACCAATTTCCCTCCGATTTCCCTCAGCTTTTCCTCCATCCTTCCTTGCATTATTTATTTTTTAATTATACATATTTTTATTTTTTTTTATTTTTAAATATAATATCCTTTTCTTTTCCTAATACACTCCTATCTCTGCAGCGCTTTAGAGAGAGAAAGAGAGAGAAAACTGCAGCAACCCAACCAAACCAAGAGAGAAACTTCTCTCTAGAGATTTCAGATCTCTGTTCATCATCTTCTTCTATCTTTTCTGACAGAATTGACCCGCTCTTGCACTTGCTTTGCATCCATGCGGCGTCGTTTCAATCCCTTTTTGCCTGATTCTAGCCCCAGAATTAGGGTTTCTGGCGCTTAATTTCGGTCAAATTGAAATCAATTTTGATTTTGATTTTGATTTAGTGAAGATGATAATTAAGAGGAACTTGAAATCTCAAATGCCGAGTTTAAGAAGGTGCAACAGAATCGGCGACAACGCAGCTTGCGAGGAGGAGGACAACTCGGCTTCAACTCGTAGGAAGAAACGTAAGCTTACGAGCAATAACCATCACAGCAATTGTGGCGTTACTGGTGGTTATTACCCTCTCAATCTGCTCCGTGAGGTCGCCGCTGGTGTGATTCCGGTGAGTTTGAAGTCGTCGAGGGGATTCGCTGCTTCTTTGTGCACGGAAGTATCTTGCTCCCCGCCTGAATCCAACGGTCGAGATTCAATGACGAAGAGAGCAGCTAATGGTAATGGCGGTAGCAGTAATAATACTATTGGTAATGATAATGGTAATCGGACGGTGGAGGTTTCACGGCCACCGCTAGTGCGGACGTCGAGAGGGAGAGTTCAGGTATTGCCTTCAAGGTTTAATGATTCAATTATTGATAATTGGAGAAAAGAAAGTAAGACTAGTTCGCGTGATTATAGCGTTGATGATAATGATAATGATAATGAAAATGATAATGATAAAGATGACGATGACTATGTCGTTGATGATGATGACGATGATGTTGATTATGATGTTCAGTTTAAGAGTAATAGAAAGGTTAAAGAGAAAGAGAGAACGGGTTTGGGATTGCGTAGAATGGGTAGTAATGTGAAGAAACAAAGCAGGCATTGTGGTGGCAAGTATGTGGATACGTGTGAGGAGGAGGTGGAGGAGGAGATGAGGTTTAAGGGTGGTTTTGATACGAAGAAGTATTATTCGAGTGGTTCGCGAAGTACGCTTACTACAGTGCATGAGAATTTGGTGGTGGTGGTGGATGATAATGAGTCTGGTGGGGTTTTGGATTTGAGTAGTGGCGAAAGGAAAGAGGATGGATTGTTTGGGCCGGAAGATTTTTATTCAGGTGATTTGGTGTGGGCAAAGTCGGGAATGAAATATCCATTTTGGCCCGCTATTGTTATTGATCCAATGACACAAGCACCCGAGTTGGTTTTGAGGTCTTGTATTGCCGATGCAGCCTGTGTGATGTTTTTTGGTTGCTCCGGGAATGATGTGGATCAGAGGGTATGTGTGGATTTTAAATTTATGAATTACTTGCTATGTAAAGAGGGGTTACTTTGGATATATGGAGCTTTTGTGTTGTTAGTTTTTGGTTGGATGTGATGTGATTGCTAATTATGGTAAAGTTGAATGATTATTAGCAGGACTATGCTTGGGTTCAAAGAGGGATGATCTTTCCATTTTTGGATTTTGTTGACAGGTGTGCTAATTGTCATTGTTTTTGTTGTAGTATAGGTTGTTAACTTGGGATTTGAAATTTCTGTTTGAGTGAGTTTTTTTCTTGGCATAGGTTCCAGGAACAGTCTGAATTGGATGACTGCAAGCCTGGTGATTTCCAGATGGCGGTTGAGGAGGCATTTCTCGCCGAACAGGGGTTCACTGAGAAGTTGATGCAGGATATAAACACAGCAGCTGGGAATCCAATTTTTGATGAATCTGTTTATAGGTGGCTTCAGGAGGCTACTGGCTCAAACCAGGATCTGGACTTTCATTCTCCAAACCAGGCAAGTTTCATGTAGTCCTTGAGTAGTTTTTCTTTGAAGATCTCTTCTCTGTTATTTTTGTTCTTTCTAGTCCTGTGCTTAGGCTTTAAAGTATTAAACTCCTAGGTGTAAATGGAATTTTGATTTTTGGCACCTGGTACAATACCTCGAGATTTACCAAGTTAGTGGGCTGAGAAAATCTATGAATTATGTGGTTATGGGGGTTGAATCTCTTAATAATTTGGCTGTCAATAGTAGGTTTGTGTTGGGATTTGGATGTGTTATCATGTAAATGCAGGCTCGTTTTGTTTTTTTTTTTTTTTTTTTTTTTTTTTATCAAAATGTAAGTAAAAAGAATAGAAAACAGGCTCGCTTTTTTTGATTGCTCAGAATGATGTTCTGGTGTTAATCACATCTGACAGGATTTTAGGGGGGTGTTGATCTGGAATCTGGAAATGGTCCCCGGTTCCCAGCTTTCAGCAGCAGAGCTGTTTGGCTTTCTAAGCTATAATCGTCCTATTAGTTCTTAGAGTTGTAGAAACATGAAAACAGTTCGACAAGTTCAGGAAACTTGGAATACTGTTCCTAAAGTTCAAACATTCTTGGTTTCTGTTGTCTCTTTTTCACATAGGAACAGAAATACCTAACGTGGTATAATAGTACAGTTTCTTGCCCTCCATTTTTCATGGAAAGATTTTGTGATTACCATTTTTCAAGAAGAATAAACCAAAATGTGCTCAAATGTTTATGTCCTGTACTACTTTTTGATTGGGAGTAGAGTGGGGAAGCTTACTCAATTGTAATGGGTAATACTTTTCTTTTCACTGTAGTTCTCTTCCTGTGAAAGAACCTGAAACACCGAACTAAATTTCCTGATTCTAATTTTGGCTTAGTCTCAGTTTTCTTCAGGCTCTTATTTAAATGAAGTTTTCTATTGTTTTCAAAAGAAGAAATAGGAAGTGCTTATTTGTCCTTTCATTCTTTGAATCTTGTCAAATTTGGTTTCTCTGATTCAGGACATGATTTGGAAGAATAATGACATGTGCCTCTGTGAAGGCTGTGGCACAAGCCTTCCTTTAAAACCTGCAAAGAAAATAAAGGGCACAACCCCTGGAGGCCAGCTCTTATGTAAAACATGTGCAAGGGTTGGTACCACCTGTCTTGTCCTCAGTGTTTTATGCGACAAGTCGTCTACATAGTCTAATTCATTTATTTAATGGTTATATTTATTTTTCACATCTGCATAATTGGTATTGCAGCTAACCAAATCAAAACATTTTTGTGGTATATGCAAGAAGGTTTGGAATCATTCAGATAGTGGGAGCTGGGTAAGGCAGCCTACATTGTAGTTGTTATTTTTTCTGCTCAATTGTAATGTTTATTTCTTATCAAATTGGTCTTCTGGCCTCCTATCTGAATCAGGTGCGTTGTGATGGTTGTAAAGTTTGGGTCCATGCAGAGTGTGACAAGATTTCCAGCAATCGTTTCAAGGTTTGTCCATACTTGCCAATGTTGCATTACTTTATGTTCTACCTGCATAATGAGAGCATGGATGGAAGTTTCTTACTTTCCTGATCCATCTATTCTTGGTTGAAGGATCTGGGGGGCACAGATTACTACTGCCCTGCATGCAAAGCAAAATTTAATTTTGAATTGTCAGATTCAGAAAAATCACAGCTGAAATGCAAGTAGGTTCCTTTTTATTTTTATTTTTGTTAACAAACAGAAGATTATTGAATTTTCTATTCACAAGTTATTTAACGGGATATTGAATTTTCTATCACAAGTTATTTGAAGGGATTATATCTAATATCTTAGAGCCTTTGGCACAGATCAAACCGAAGTAATGGTCAACCAGCACTACCTAATAAGGTTACTGTTATCTGCTCAGGAGTGGAAGGCATATATTTCCCTAGTCTGCACATGTAAGCAGGAATGCAGCTTCATAAGTGCATGAATTTCGAGCATTTCTTGAAAAATTTCTTGTTGGCTTCTAAGCCTTTTTTTTCAAGTTTATTTATGGATACAATTCTCTTTTTTTTTTCCTGCTTTAGGGTTGTTTGCAAATGTGAGTTCTGTGGTTCAGAAAAGCAAGCCCTTAGTGAATGGGAACGACACACAGGCTCCAAAATTAAGAATTGGAGGACCAGTATTCGGGTGAAAGATTCCATGCTACCGCTAGAACAATGGGTTTGTACAGAATCTTTTGAGCTTCTTTCTTTTTGAATATTTCTTCTTTCTTTTACGGGTAGGTTTGCGTCTCTAGATGGTTACATGCTACTGTGCTTCTAAAAGTATATTACTTGCATTTAGAAAGAATAATCATGAAACAATGGTTTCTTACAATCATCTTCAATTGAACATTAGAGCTGCTTTTCAATACCTTCTTCTTTTCTCCTTATATACTTTCGATATTGATTTGTATGTATCTCCAATATGCTCTTGGACTTTGCAGATGATGCAGATAGCAGATTATCATGCACGTGCTGTTTCTACTAAACCACCCAAGCGACCTTTGATTAAAGAGCGAAAGCAGAAGTTGCTTGCTTTCTTGCAAGGTATGTTGCTATTGCAACCTGATCAGTATGTTATCTTGAGCTGCTCTGTGAATTTCTCACTGTTCAAGGATGTTTTATTATCATTTTCGTGACAGAGAGATATGAGCCTGTTTATGCGAAGTGGACAACAGAACGTTGTGCTGTATGTAGATGGGTAGAAGATTGGGACTACAACAAGATTATTATCTGTAACAGGTACTGAGACAATTTCAACTGGGATTCTAGTTAGCATGCACAGAATACTATGTGTCAGTGGAAATGTTTGGTGCTAAAGACACCAGGCAACTTTGAACTGTATTTTAGACACGTTCCTTACACTTTGAGAAATCTTTATCTAATTCTAGAGCAACAAAGCTATCTTAGTCAGGAAAGAAGATTGTGGAGTCATTTGAATAATTTAAATACTATGACTCATTAGGAATTCGCTCTTGCTACAATTATCTGCTTTCATTTACATTACATGATGACTTAATAAATTTGATCCCGAAAGAAAAGAAAACAATGTCCTGCTTATATATGTGCTAATTAGAGCAAGGCATTTTTTGTTGGCTGGAGATTTCATTCTAATATTTAATGTCATTATTTATGCATCTGTCAGATGTCAGATAGCTGTTCATCAAGAATGTTATGGAGCAAGAAACGTGCAGGATTTTACTTCATGGGTTTGCAAAGCATGTGAAACACCAGACATTAAGAGGGAGTGTTGCCTTTGTCCTGTTAAAGGTTTGTTTTTTGGCCAGCTGCAGGGAAACTCTCTTTTCATCTTGGGTTTGGGCCAGTTACAAATAGAGGTTGCTTTTCATTATTTGATCATAGCTTGCTTCTACATAAAGTGGTTTAAAGCGAGTTCTTTGTGTGCTATTTTTCCAAAAAAAAAATTACTATGTACTGATAGTTTTATTAAACTCATATGAGAATTTCTTCAGTTGCTTTTGATTGTAGGTTGTGATTTTATTTCTTTGATCTTATGTCTGTTTTCTCAATTTTTCTTAGGTGGTGCTCTAAAGCCAACTGATGTTGAGACATTATGGGTTCATGTTACATGTGCATGGTTTCGACCTGAAGTCTCATTTGCAAGTGATGAAAAGATGGAACCTGCTCTTGGGATTTTAAGCATCCCATCAAATTCTTTTGTAAAGGTAGAATATTCGTTCTGATAATCACTGAATTAGAGCTACTCAAGTTTAACTTGTAAGAACCTCATGCATTTCATACTTGACCTAGGAATCCATGTTAGAAGTTTAATTAGCATCATATGAGGACTGGTGGCTTTGAAGCATTATCCAACTTTATGCAACTATGCAGTGAATAGTTGAAGATGGTCTTTCTGCATTCAATATTTTTGGCAATTTTTTTTTGCTTGCGCTTTGTGCCTGTGAAAACATAGCGCATTATCCAACTTTATGCAACTATGCAGTGAATAGTTGAAGATGGTCTTTCTGCATTCAATATTTTTGGCAATTTTTTTTTGCTTGCGCTTTGTGCCTGCTTTATTTTTCTCATTCCTCATTTTAATCAATGACTATATTGAATCGTGAATTGTGAGCTCTTTTGTGCATCTGAAAACATAGCTGATGAAACTGGAATGTGCTTTTTTGGAACTCCAGATTTGTGTTATTTGTAAACAAATTCATGGCTCGTGTACTCAATGTTGCAAGTGTTCCACTTATTACCATGCAATGTGTGCTTCAAGGGCAGGGTATCGCATGGAGGTGAGTTGCTCTTGCTCCCTTACTGTCTGGCTAGAAGTACTTGCTGCATATACCTGTTTTACCTTAGGCATGTAAAAAGAAAAAAACAGTACACTATTTTTCATCTGGAAAAAATCGTTCACAGTTTACTTTGAGTTATTGAGCTTTTCAATTGGAAGGGTTGTTTTATCTCTCTCTCTCTCTCTCTGGTCAAGCCTCTTGTTCTTAAATTAACTCTTTCTAAATCGCAGTTGCACTGCTTGGAGAAAAATGGGAGACAGACAACAAAAATGATTTCATATTGTGCATATCACAGGTGCAGAGTCCTTATATTTTATGATTAAACCAACAGCATTCCCCTTCCAATAATTCTATTTTCAGAGTTAATTTGCACATTAAAGCCTCTGTTGACCTTCATATTTGTCAAGAAACATATTCTAATAACTTTGTGCTTTCTTACATGGTGCAGGGCTCCAAATCTGGACACAGTTTTGATTATACAGACTCCTCTAGGAGTGTTTTCTGCCAAAAACCTTGTTCAAAATAAGAAAAGGGCTGGTACGAGGTTAATTTCATCTAATAGAACAAAACTTGAAGAGGTGCCAACCGAAGAAGCTACTGAATCTGAGTCACTCTCTGCTGCAAGGTGTCGGGTCTTCAAAAGAGTGAACAACAACAAGAAGGTACCTGAACAAGAGTTTCACTACCTATCACTTCTATTATGTGTGGATATATCTTCGTTCCTTCCCTTCTTTTTTTCATAAGGATTGTTGATGCATTTATTAAACACAAGAAGGTTAGTTCGGTTGCCCAAATTGTAGCTGGTGCAGCTATAGTATATATCCTGGGTACTTTTGGAGGGACGTGGGGTTGGGGATAATTGTCCATCAGATTCTAAGGGTTGTTTGGTGGGCTGATAAGTGATTAATCCTATCTCGTGAGTTTGGAGGCTCCATATCATATGGCTCTTTTGCCCATACTTCCTAGAAGCAGGCACGTTTATTCATTTTTTTATGAAGGGGATCATACAACGAATAAAGCACAAAAAAAATCCATGACATGAGAAAAATCATAAGTTCAACAACTAGAGCAGAGATAATTAGCTAGATTCGTTTCTTTGTCCATATGCTTAACAAAGTGCTTGATTGGTGTTAAAAAGAGTGAACAAATGATAATGTAATTATGGAAACCTACTGTGGTATTGTTACTTGGTCGAATTGTTCAATATCAAATTTGTGCTTGAAATATATTCTGGGGCTCTATGTGTTGGTATAGTCATGAGTTGCAGGTTAGCAAATAATATGCCATAACTTGTAGGCTTCTCTTTTTTTGTAATGGATTTGAGTTTTTTTTCAACACCAACAGCTGGTCTAGAGTTTAGATTTTCAAACAAAAATGTGAATTAAGCTCTATTCTGATAAGTTGTGGGCTGTTCGTTCACAAGCTCTATGTAATGATCCATATTATACAACGAATTTACATTTGTTATGGTTTGTCCTTCAAATAGTAACAGAATTGATATACCTCATATACAGATGCTACATGAATTAACAAAGCTTTTTTTTTTTTTTGAATTTTCCAAATGATTGCTACAATAAATGTTCTTAGGTCTTGAGATCAAATCTATCCTCACTTTATTTTTTATTGTTTTTTTTTATTTGCTAGCGAATAGAAGAAGAAGCCATTTCCCATCGATTGACAAGACCTTGTCATCATCCTTTGGGAGAGATACAAAGTTTGAATGCATTCAGGGTAAAGTTTCTTTTTCCTAGCTTTCAGTATTATATAAGATTTGTTGCCTTCTCATCTTTTTTGACATGGAAAATGAGAGACAAAGCTTGTAGTGATGTGCTTGGTTTATTCTTCAACAGGTGGTAGAGGAGCCTAAAAGTTTTTCTTCTTTCAGAGAAAGGCTTTACTACTTACAGGCAAGTCTCCATCTTTCTGTTAATATATTTACTTTCTAGATTGCCTTCTAACCATCTATTGGGTGTGCATATAATCTCAGAAAACTGAAAATGACCGAGTTTGCTTCGGGAGGTCTGGAATACATGGATGGGGCCTCTTTGCACGAAGAAACATTCAAGAAGGAGAAATGGTATGAATAATTGTCATGAATGAGAAAACCTTGATAATTGGATACGTTTTATGAAATGCAACTCTGAAGTTTTCACATATGAATTGCATGTCTGTATAATCATCAAAACTGAAATACAATCCATCACCGGTACATGATTGTCTCCAGGTTCTTGAGTATCGTGGTGAACAAGTGAGAGGCAGTATTGCAGATCTTAGGGAGGCACGCTACCGATTAGAAGGCAAAGACTGCTATGTGAGTTATTTTCTTCCTTTACACTTCATCCTAAGTGAAGGATGATGGAAGCTGTGTGGTTGTCAGAGAAACCCTAGAATCTGTTTAAGATCATACTAGTTTTCAATATATTGAAAGCGGTCTTCTAAGTTGAACTTGCTTTCCACCCCTTCCCGCTTTAGTTCCTTGGAATATTGCTAACGCAGTTTTTTGCCTCTTTTTCCCTCTACATTTTTTAGAGTTAAACTTTGGACTGATTTTCTGTTGCAGCTTTTCAAGATAAGTGAAGAGGTAGTGGTAGATGCCACTGATAAAGGAAACATAGCACGCTTAATAAACCATTCTGTGAGTCACTCTTTTTCTGCATTCTGTCCTTTAATATTCACGTAGTTCATTTCTTCAATGTATATGTGAATCATCAAGAACATTCTTCCATTGGTGTAAATGATTAGATATTGTGAAATACTATAGTAAAAGGTCCACAAATTTCATTGAAAAATAACTTCTTTCTCTATGTTGTGAGTTGGGAAACTCCAGTTTGTGATTGATTTCACATAAAACATTTCTAATTTCTCAACATAAATATATTTCATCTCTTCTGTGTCCCAAGTTTGGGGACCTTCACTCTTCCTTATCATGATGTAATTTACTTGCATCTGTTCCAGTGCATGCCCAATTGCTATGCAAGGATCATGAGTGTGGGTGATAATGAAAGTCGTATTGTCCTCATTGCCAAGACAAATGTATCTGCCGGTGACGAGCTAACGTCTCTCTCTCTCTCTCTCTCCCTGTTGGAGCTCATAAATTTTAAACTGTTCAATTGCTCAGTATTTGTTATTGTATGTGGCAGGTATGATTATTTGTTTGATCCTAACGAGCCTGATGAATTCAAAGTTCCGTGTTTGTGTAAAGCTCCAAATTGCAGGAAGTACATGAATTAGGATACAAACACATCAGCCATTGTTACTCCGCAAGGAGCACTAACCCAATCCCATGCCGGCGTACAGTCATACTGAATTTGTAATTTTTTTTTTATGCAAAAGGAAAAATTTAATTTTTTGTTTTTTGTTGTTGACATACTCTGAGCTTTAATAAAAGTTATAGGTTTGCCTGCCGTTTTAGTTCAGGCATTGTGTAAATTTACTGACACAATTTCTTATAATTAAAAGCTAATCAATTATATGATTAACTGAGTTTGTTAATCAGAAAGCTTTGCACCATAATCTGATTTTTACGTCTGCTCTTCATTAATTATATACCTCAAAAAGGAAACGAAAGGTATAAGAATAAAGTAAAGATGAAAAAGCTTTTCCTATAATGGGGTTGACACGAGTTGGCTAATAAAAATTATTCACTGCCACTCTTCACATATCCTTAACATTTTTTCATGAACCATCACTCGCAGGGCTTTAGTTCATAACAAATCCAGCTCAAGGGACTAACCTAGAGAAGAGCTTAGATTATTAGTTTTTCGTGTTCTGTTCTTTATTCGTTGGTATGGATCGGCTCATTTTGACAAGATCAGCCAGGTCAATTAGATTTCTTTCACCCGATCCATGAGTGGAGATGCTGAAAAGAACCTGTGGAGGCTCCAATGATTACAAGTTCAACGTGCAGATGCAATCAGATTGTAAAACAGATCGACCTTCTGGAATCAGTATCCATGAAAGATGAATTACCTGATGCAGGCCCTAGTATGGATGCCAAACATGTGATCGTCAAAGCACTGCGAAGGCAAACCAGAAGTACTTGAAGAAAAAAGCATGGAGCTGCAAGTATGCGGCAGATGATATGAAGGGCACGCAAACCCCTTATCCAGGGAAAACCAAAGAGCAGATTTCCTTTTATTTCCTTGATAAAAAGAGAAGCAACAAAAATTGGAAAAGCGAACGATAACGAAAAACGCATTAAAGAACATAGAGAAATTGTCTCAACGTGTACTTTCAGGTGAATGATGTATCCGACTTAAAATTACCGACTCAGACTCATTTGACCCGGGCATCAAAGCCCCGGATGCCTTGGGAGAATCATCCGAAAAAAATAAAGGACCACACATTGTAT
The DNA here is from genome assembly GCF_005239225.2 of Populus alba. Lineage (NCBI taxonomy): Eukaryota > Viridiplantae > Streptophyta > Magnoliopsida > Malpighiales > Salicaceae > Populus > Populus alba. The sequence goes on from NC_133295.1 coordinate 2,439,805, forward strand.
CACCAGACCCCTGCCCTTCTTCAGCACATTGCAAAGAATTATCATCTAAACCTTCAGTAGGTGAAATGGTAGCAGCTTCTGGTGCATAATCAGGGTCTGGGAGGCTTCCCACCACACCTGAATTGACTGGCTCAGATGGCACCTCATCAATCTTATTACCACTATAAATTTCTACGGGCTTTTCCACACAATCTTGTTGATCGAGAGCTTGATCAGGCAATTCCTGAGAGGAATTGCAAGCATGAGCATGTTCCTTCAGGCTAGGATCGGAAACAAGCTCTTCCGATATCTCTTGGGTATCAGCAATTGCAACCTCTTCAGCTTTCTTCTGATCTAAACTCAACACTGGAACGTCTGGCATTTCTTCATTCTGATTTAAAACTAGCTCCTCTGCTTTGTGCACATCAATAATAGGTTCATCCTTCACTTTGGACGTTGAAATAGCATCTATTTTTCCACCATTAACAATTGGCAAGCCACTCAAACCTACTCTCTGCTTCTTGTAGTATTCTATGGCTCTCTGTGAGTAAGGAAACGGAATGTCAGAGTGAAAGAATTGACACTACGGAATTAATCTAAAAACTATTCAGAAGCATAATATGAAAAATAAAGTTAAGACCAAATCAATACTGTTGGAAGTTGGAACCAGGGTGGGAGTGACAATTATATGCAAATATAGCATCACAAAACAAAAACATTTGTCTCCCTCTCACAGTAGAGGAAGTGAAGCCCAAATCCAAACGATCAGCCTTTATACATAGTCCAGTCCTTCGTTTATTACCCTACATCCCACTTCTTTCCCCCGTGTTATCAAATCTCAATTGAAACAGGCATTTTCCTCGTTGCTACAGGTAAAAGATGCCATATAGCTGAAAGGAAAGTTCTGTCTATGAACAAAAATTATGCATGGGCTGGAAAGGAAAAAAAGAGATGTAGGAATTGTAATTAGCTGCAAATGATAAGTAGGCATTGCGAGCTGCAAAATCTCATCAACTACATGCCTATACAATCTTCGCTTTCACTTGCCAAGAAGGAAATCCTAGTAATTTCCAAAAGGGAAAAAAATAACAATCACCATGCCGCTTCAAATGACCCAAATTTTGTCAATGACTGATTTATCAACAAGCACAATTATGAACCTGGGCCTCAAAACACAGAATTAATCACAAGGAATTAGCTATATAATCCTAATGATTTACCTGAAAAACAGAATCTTTTACAGCAGGAAGAAGTGAAAGACTGAAAATGGAATCAGAACTTTTCGGTACTGCTCTTGCACCATCCTGTCACATCAAAATAGCATAAAGAACATTAAAAACAGAATAAGGTACAGATACACATATATGTGGGTGCATGACGGATGGAGAGTCTACCTTTAAATTTACAAGCATTACAATATCTTCATCTGCATTTGCACTCTGCTCCATGCTTAGCAAACTTGTACACTGGCTATACAACTCTGGACTAGCAAGTTCTGTTGAAATGTCCAGCTTAGAAAGATAAGCACGGGCAAAATGAAAACTGTCATCACTACTTTGCGTTCTAGAAGGATCAGGCATCTTCTCACGGGTAGTTTTAGACATAAATTTTGAAGGTTCTTTTGCTGAAGCAACAGCTAATTTTGTTTCAACATTTTCTGCTTGGACCATCTGATGAATGTTTTCATTTTGCAACAGGTGACCTGCTTGTCCAGCCAGAACATTCTCCAGAGGTGCCTGCATTGGAAAATCCTCCTTCACAGAAGTTGCTGACAAGTCCATATTCAAATCACCATTTTGTGCTTTCCACATGTCCGTGCCAGTTTCCCATCCCTGACCATTCAACTGATGCCTATTCTGATCCCATTCTTGCCCAAATGCATGTGTTTCATCCCTAAACACACCATTATTTCCATCCCATCCATGCATGGGAGAAGGTCCTGATCCATCCATCATATTATGCCACCCAAGTGGGCGCAAATGACCAGAGAACCTGTCAGCATCAGGCATATGGTAAGGAATCCCAGAGTGATTAATTTCCATTGAAGGCCTGGCACTGAACAGCGGAGGAGACGGAAAATGAGGCATCATTGCTTGAAAACCTCCATGAGCTGGTCCATGTTGGAAAGGCATGTAGCCATTTGGCATTGGCGAAGACCAGTTTGGGGTGCCTCTCCAAGCATTTCCTTGGCCTCTTCCCAGACTGGGATCACCGCCTCTCTTGTAGCGGGTGTTACCTCTACTATCTTCTTCTAGTGAACCCATAAAAGATGGGCTGCCACCTCCACCCCTGAAGATGGATGGAGGAATCAAAGAAGAACTGTTCTGATTAGTTCTATTATAAAAGGATGAATCAGCTGGAGTTGAATCATCTGCTAGAGGCTTCTCCAACGGTAAATCCCGACCTAGTCTGTCTTCAGCAGAAGGCAAATTTCTAGCACTGATGGAACCACTTCTCCTCCTCGCTGATTCTTCAATGTCAAGACTCCGTCTGACACCAGTTCTGTTTGCGTATCTGTGCTCAAGGCTTGATGAAGGAGATCTGTCAACCAAGCCCCGGGGTGAAGCTCTAGAACTTGAAGACCTCTCAATTGACAACTCACCTACATGGCCATCATCCATTTTAATAGGTTTATCTGATGACCTATGCTTGGAAGCTCTCTCTGGTGTTGCTGAAAAATCAGCAGCCTCTCTTGAAGAAATTGCTTTCGCCCTCTGTTTGGTCACAGCATCCCTGTACTTCAAATCTTCTGCTTTGAAATGCCTATAATAGAACAAATAAAAACCAACATCTTCCAGTTCAACTCAAGAAACTACCAAGGGCATTAAAAAGCAATATAAATTCATCTTGAACATTTAAGCAGGTTCCATATAAAAATGATTTAATTAGGAGATTAATTTTAGAAATAGGTCAATGGATGAATGCAAGGTCACTTGTGCACTGAACCACAACAACATAATTCCCATAGTTAAAACCTGTTGAAATAAGAAATTTTTAACTGAATATGTCAGGTTTTGACCTTTCTACTTGTATTATATTCCCTTCTGGACTGGGGCGGGAAAGAATATTGATAGTTCATGATATCAGCCCCACAAGTATAACTGTACATGCAAGAGACAGTGAATAGACTTCAGTGAAAAGACATTTATAAATGTTTTGTGAGAAGGATGCAACCTTAACAATGCTGCAAGGGATACCATATGAAAAGACAATGACAGTAGATCGAAGAACACAACCCAGTCATGTGGTTTCTCAAAATGATAAGAGGATAATATTCAAAGAGACGGGTTCTTTGATATACACAACCAATCTACCTATTACTGAAAGTGAGAAGCAAATGACTGCAACTGAAAACAAAACATTCACCTATACAGCATGAACCCTAGGACTTCACAGCAAGATCAAAATATATTTCTTATATTGTTTCATTTGCATTTCTTTCATATATATTAGTGACATGAATATGGCTGAAATAATAGTCCTGCAATCCATCACCAATAAATGGATCTTCAGATTTGTAACAAGTGAAGCAGAGAAGCAGTTCTCATAAACTTAAGAAATCATTGACTTAACCCAGGAACTGGTAGTCATATATAAACCCTACTTTTGAAGCATAAATAAAGCACATGTCTGAAAGTTTACAATTTCCACATGATAAAATATCAATTTGGAAAGATTATTCATACAGCATCCTCACATTTTTTTCCCACGAATTTAGAAAATATATGCAGTTACCTGTGCTCTTCAACAGCTCCATGTGAACTGGTGTCCGGGGAAGTCCTCCGCCTGTTGCTACCAACATTATTGTCTAGATGGGCTTGACGTGATTGAGATCTTCCCCTGTCATCTGACTCAACTCTCCCACTGCTCAAAGATTTCTTTTCCACATCAGGATAAGGTGCCTTTGTACCTTTGGATTTAGCATCATTATAGTGATCACGATCCTCAGGAGATCTTTTCCTTCCCCTGCTATCTTTGTATCTGGCACTACAATCATCAATATGTGACCCATCATAGTCAAGATTACGGCCATGGTCTCTGTCACGGTCTCGTTCCCTATCTTGGTCCCGATTTCGATCCCAATCCCAATCATGATCTTGGTCACAATCACGATCCCGGTCTCGATCATGTTCTTGCTCCCGATCCCTATCACGATTACGATCATGGTCACGCTCTCTTTCACGGTCATGATCACGATCACGATCACTGTCTTGTGGCTTAGATTTCTTCCGAGCTTCTGAAGCATCCTTCTCATCCCTTAGGTGCTTCTCTTCAGACCTGTTGTTAACATAATCTCTTGCACCACGCTCATCTCTCTGTTTATCATCTCCATGCCTATTTTCCCTGTCCATGACCTCATGGTACTTGTCTCTATATCGATCATCCTTGTGCTTCACATCCTTTGGTTTTTCTTCCTTAACATCTTCCCTTGAGGATAATCGCTTTCCATTGGCGTCTCCAATATCATCATGATGCTTATCCCCATCAGCAGAATCATCTTTCTTTCTCCTAATTCGCCTATCAGACCGGTTCTCTGATTTAGGACTTCGCAATTGATCATTTGCTTCCACAAGACATAAATCAACAGGTAAGCTGGATGTTCAGAAAGAAGAGCCAAGATAAAATAAAAAAAATAAGGCAGATTAAATAAACATGACCATCATATCCCAACTGCAGGGAGTGTTCAGCCAGCTAAAGCAAAACAATAAGGCTGCTTGTGTGTAAAAAGGAAAAGGGGACTAGAAATAAATAAATAATCAATTATATACTACCATGAAAGCTTGAAAAATGGAAACAGGTAGCAAGCCCCAGAGTAGACACATAGACAACATAATGTAAGAATTGATCATCTGCCTAGCAATATATCTCATCTAGACAATCTAAGTAATATTAAAATAAGTGACTGGATAAAGCCTTGCATTATAAAACCATCCAACACCCAGTGCAAGATTGTCAATAACATTCTCTTCATAATTAAAAAAAATAAAAAATAAAAATGGTTGCAATGACAGCTTCACTAATATAATATATCCAACAAAATAGCAAAGAGATATAGCCCTATCATGTTCTCCTCCCAAAATTACTTTATTTCCAATCTAAACATCCTCTTTGAATAGAGGATAGGAAAGTCATTGCAACAAAACAACTTGTAAGGCAATTTGAAACGCATGTGAAGAGTACCGTGACATTGCAATGCCAGGTTATATTGGCAAACAGATTTATACAGGAAACAATGTCAAAATACAGGAAAATTTCATATGGTTCCAAAATCTTAATAACTAAAATAAGATGATGCTGATAACAGGCGGAGAAATATCATAAAGAACCAACAAAATCTTATAGTGTTACATTCAATAAACATGAGAACTTGTAATTGTTTAATGTACAGTACCAGAAAATCAAACAGAATACTTTGTTTATCTTGTCTCCAAGGTAACAACTTCAAATAAAAAGAATGTTTAAAAATGCTATGAATATGTGGTGGAGCATAATGGAGTGTGATAATCTAATAGAAGAATGAAACAAGTACCAATCTTTCCTTCCATAACATTAAATTACACAATATTATGTTCTACCAAGCATTACATAAGGACACCAAGAGTGGATTGAAGACAAATAACTCATAGGCCTCAAATTCAGATAAAAGTATGGAGCATTTACAAGAAAATACCCAGATTGGACAGATACATCTGAAGTACTTGGAATATAAATCAGAAAACCGAATTGAAGATCAACCACTAAATGTTCAATGGATTCATGGTCACCTATATCTAAGGTTACAATGAATTGAACGCGAAGTACTGACATACTTTCTCCCACTGTCAACTTTTTCTATCATAAATTAACTAGAAATCATCCACATAAGACATGAGCATGTCACTTTTTTATCACATGAGCGTCACTCAAATCCTTGCTAATTTTTTAGTACATAAGAGTTAATTTTTAAATACATTTAAAATATCATAAACCAATTCCAGAAGATGATTAGAAATCATCTTCATCAACTAGTAGAATCTAAATCATTTTATCCTATTGAAGACACTTCAACAGACAAGACTCAAGAAATAAAGGTGATTCAACAAGCACGAGAAAAAATTCAACAAAGAAACGAAACCTTGAGGCTAAGAATTATTGAATGGAGCACTCCAAGGCCCAAAAAAACCCCTAAATTTTCCCTTATTTACTTGAAAAGACAATTTCTTTCAACAATTAATATCAATGATAAGAAAACGTACCTCTAACAATTCAAAAAAGCATTCAAATGGTAAAACAAACAGCAAACAAAATCAACACACAAATTCACAAACATCCACATTTAAAGAACACATTGCAACCATTACAAACCAATCCATTGTTACCTTACCAGTTTTTTCAGTAATTTGTTTTCCTTCACGCGAATACTCTTCAACCTCACTCCTACCCTCCATTCCTTTCTTCTCCTTCTCCCTTACCCTCTCCCTTTCCCTCTCCTCCTTTCTACTACTCTCCCTATGCCTTCCCTCACTCTTCTTCTCCACATTCTCATCCCTCCTCTTACTCTTCAATTTCTCCTCTCCCCCTTTCTCCTTCCCCTTCTTCTCCCCCCTCTCCTCCTTTCCACCATTCCACCTATCATTACTTTCCTCTGCTCTCTCTTTTCTCCTCTTTGACGAAGAGGAAGAATATTCCTCTACATATTCCCCATTTAAAGATTCCTTATTCTCCTTCAAATCTAACTTCCTCTTCTCGCTCGAAACCCTAACACTGCTATTATTACTAACACTCTCCTCTTTTGCCGCCTTCTTCTCTTTCAAGCTCGAATCTTTCTCCGAATCTGAATACTCTCTCGGGCTATGCTTGCTCGATTTGTGTCGAGAGCTTCTCGGCATCCTTATGAAATCCTCGACTTTCCAAAAACTTCAAATTGAAACCCTGGAAAAATTGATACACTCAATAGAAAATCGAAATTGAAAGGAAAACCCTAATGTTTCAAAACCATCGATTACCAATCTCTTATCGAATCTAAAACCAAACCCTAGTCTTCGACCTCTCGAATGCTCGTGGAGAAGTTACAAGCCCAAACTAGAATTGGACAGGAGAGGTTTTTATCGTAAATGAAGGCGCTGAGTGGGTAACGGGGACGACAGATCGTCGGCGGGATGGGGGTGCGAGAAAGGGATTGGAGTTTGTGAAAATTACGAGAGAACCAGGAGGACAGAGGGTGGGTATGGAGTTGGTTAGGGATAAATGTGGAATAATAGAGGTTTATGCCAATTTAAAGAGGAGAGCAAAACCGCATGTGTGTCGTGTTTTCAAACTTTTGAGGGATTTTTGGGTTTTGTTTGAAGAGAGGAGAACTTGGATTGAGATGATTTTATGCAAACTACATTCTAGTCCCTGTAGATGCTACTATTGTTTATTTTAGTTATTCTAGATTGACATTTTCTAATATATCTTATAATTTAAAATCCTAATAATCTTTTCAAATTCACTAGTTAGATGCGTTGAATGAGTGACTCGTTGAGGGACAAGTATTTATATTTCTGTTTTAAAAAAGTTCCACGTGAGATAATTAACAAAAACTAGAGAGATTATCAAGTCCTCTTCTAATACTCACATAAAAATAGACCCACCATGATAATTATTCAAGGATCTTATTTTTATGTGAATAAAAAAAACTGCATTGAAGTACTTAACGATAGCCATTTTTTAATTTCTTCAACTTTTTGATTGAGGTTTTTAAGTGTATAATTTAAATATTAGAAATAAAAAGAATTGTGAAATGTTAATTTTCTTCATTTACGTGTAAAAATGAGACTTTTCATGGATCTCACTTTTATTAGATATAAAATAAATGTATTGGGTGTATCTAATGATCTTTTCTTTTAAAAAAATTGAGTTTCGTTTATTTTTATTTTGAAATGTAGTTATAATTATTTTTTAAAATATTTTAATCTATAAATGAGATAAATGATGGACAAGTGTTGGATGTTTGTGGACACTAGAAAAAGAAAGGAGAAGAAGAATAGAGGAAGATAGTGTAGAGGATTACGGTGAAGATCATCTTTAAAGCTATTTTTATTTATAAATATATTAAAATAATTTTTAATTTTTAAATTTTTATAAAAAAATATAATTAGTCTGCAGAGGCAAAATGTCTCAAAGGGTTGCATCCTCCATCCAAAACCTGGCTAACCCTGCTTCTAGCTTTGGTTAGATTAAAAAGAAATCAACTTAAAGTTCACCGTTTTGGTGGAGAACCGCTAAAAGAGAACGTTTTTGTTTTTTTTCTCTTCGTGGGAAGAAAAAACAAAATGTTCCATTTTTATAAAGATTCTTAATATTTAATTTTTTAAAAAACTATTTGCTTTGAGAATATAAAATTTGGCACTTAGATTGTCATATTCTCATGATCCAAGTTCTTCCACTAAACCAATTTAACCCATTCAAAGTAGTCAGATTCAATTCTCTCTTCTTATCATCTTCTTCCAAAACTCCTTAGATTTTCTTCCAAAAATTATTAGTGGAATGTTTTGTTGCAAAAGTTGAGTTTTTATTTTGTGCAATTCTTTGTTGTTTTGAGATGTTTTAATCATCGATAATGAAAAAAAAAATAATACTTGATAATTACTCTAATTTAAGGTTTGTTTTGAGTAAAATATTTTAAAAATATTTTATAGATTTTCCTGTATTTATTTTCTTGAAAATATTTTTTTATATTTATTTCGTATGTGATATATTTTATAGGAAAATTGGTTAATATAAAATATTTTACAGCCAATTTTAAATTTAGTTTATTTACTTGAAAATATTTTCAATTTATAAAATTTCATAAAATATTTTATAAATAATAATTTATTTACATTAAATATTATTTAACTATTTTAACCACTATTTCCATCTCTTCATCATCACCACAATTATTTTTGCCACGGCCACCATCATCTCACTAATATCTCACCATTATCATGATTTTCTCACTATTATTTTTTTTTATCATTACAATTATCATTGAAAAATATTTACATTTAAAATACTTAATGCAAAAATATTTTTCAAACCAAACATTAAAAGATAGTTTACATTTAAATTATTTTACAAAAAATATTTTATATGAAAAATATTTTTTTATCTATATTTTCACGAAAGAAACGTACTCTTGGACATTTTAGCTAACAGAGAGTTTCTAAATTATGTGTGAAATAAATTACGGTATTTGTTGCTTGGCTAATGAAACAAAAAGAAAAAACAATTCTAATGATGTCATGCAGCAACCATATTACCATTGTGGGAAGGAAAAAACACAAACGAATTTAGATAAGAAGGATTTGGTTAAACATGATATGCGTGTCAAAAGCATATATTATAATGAAAAATATTTTTTTATTCAATTATAACAAAATAATTTCTTCTTATTCCATCAACCAATTTGTCTGTTGGTATAGTCTCTCTCTCTCTTTTTTTTTTTTTACGAGTTGAATAAAAAAAAATAATGTTCTTTCTCGTTTTCCCAAATTCCGATTTCTAGATTCAAGTTAAACAATATCATGTCTTTTAACAATTTCTTATCGTTTTTCCTTCTTTTCCTTTCTGATTTTACATCTTTATCTCTTTTTTGAATAATCTAAAATTAACGATTATATAAGCTTCTAATAACTATAAGATTTATAAAACTTGAACTAATAATCTCTAAAAAAAATTTAAAATTTAATCAATTAAATTATAGTCTCCAACTCTTACTTTTTAACTGCCTATATTGATTGACCCCGATGATGCATGGAAAAAAAAAAATGCAGCAGCTTGAACGGCAGGGGTTTTTCCCATGGACAAGTACAAGGAGTCAGATAAGTAAAAGTCAAGGCAGGGGAATTCCAAGCCATTCAACAATTCATGAACATCATATTCGTTTTTCATGTGGGAGTTCATGCTCCCCTTTGTATACACTTTTTCCTATTCCTTACATTTTTTTCAACAATTCAAGAATAAGATATTCATTTACAAAGTAGAAGTACATGCTCTCTTCTTTGCATACTCCTCCTTACATTATTTCTTTTACACACACGCTAACTTAAATATCGGAGGATCTTATATTTCATCCCGACTTATTTTTAATTAAACATTTAATGAATTAAGATCAAACTTAGTTACTCCATCAATTCAAGATTGTAGTTGTGAAGTCCAATCTAATCTTGAAGTTTATATGACTTCATCAACTCTAATTGTAGTAGCTCTTTTCTCTCTCTCTCTCTCTCTCTCTCTCCCCCTCAGTGTTATAAAATATGACATGGAGCAAATCTTTTTAATGGACTACTTTTATGTTTCGAATTCATCCTATTTTGAACTACTTAACTGATGAAGTCGTGAAAAAAAAAAACTTTATAAAAAATATGGTCCTTTTATGATTGTTTTCTAAGATGATGAATGTAGATTTTTTCTTTGGGCTTGATTTGGATTGTTTTCTGAAAATTAGTCTATCTGAAAACAGGAAACACTATGATGTTTAAGTTGGTAAATTTAAAAGGATAAAAATAATACATAAGGGAAGAAAAATAAAATGAAGGTGTAAAGAGTATGTATTGAGGTATAATGATAAAAGAAAAATAGTTCGACTCAACTTGGATTAACATGATAAATTTATATCCTGGGTAATAAGGGTCGAGCCAACCAAAGTTAACTCACTAGATCCACAACCTAGATTATAAGATTAGGATAGCCTGATAAAAAAAAAAAAAAAAAATCTCAAAACTATTTTAAAAAAAAAATTATTGAATGATGAAAACTAAAAGGAAAATATGCAATAAAAACATGAATTTTTATTTTTTCAAGGGGGGAGAAAAGTGGAAGGAGAAAAAAAAAATTGTTAGCAACAAATCACACTACTCATGATCACATGCGCCACCTCATAATAAAGAGGATGTGACAACACATCTAACGACACGACAAAAGATGGTTTTTGGCTAGTAGTTGGCGTCACATAAACAGCTCCCACTTATTGGTGCATATTTGCACACGTTAGCCACTTATTTATTTTTTATATTTATTAAAATACAAAACTTTCTCTTAGCTAACTTCATTATATATATATATATACTAGTGTGAAAAGATTCAATTTATTGAATTTTACCTCTATAATATATAATAATGGCTAATAAACCTTATGAAAACTCCAAACTACCCTCAATTGCTACTTTAAAGATTTTTTATGTGACTATTATGTAAATAGTGCTCTAAGTATGGTTGATCAATGTTTTTCTAAGGGATTTTAGTTTTTTTTAATTATTATTATTATAGAAAAACTGTGCACCATCATCAACTATCCTGTGTCATTTTCTATCGGTCTAGTGCTCTTATTGAAGCTGTGCTTTCCAGTATTGCTATTTTCTTGGTTGCAGTATTGATGTTTTACAACGGGAAAAAAAAAAAACAGAAAAAAAAAACAAAAAGAAGTAACCTTTGAAGTGGATTTTATATTCCATAAAGCTTCAACCACAGATTAACATCAAGCTTCCCAATTTTCTGCTAGTCTTGTACTCTTGTTGAAGCTGGCTGCGTTTGATTTCACCCCATAAAAGCACAATGCATATTCCTTCCTTAGATTAAAAAAAAATAAAGGAATGGTGATTAACTTTTAATAGGATCAAAAGAGGTTTCATCAAGGAAAAGTAATGTAATTAGGACTCTTCTTGTTTTTCTTGAAAACAAAAATCCAAGGTTACATGAGAGAGTGATGCAATGAAAAAAAGAAAAAAAAAAAAGAAGAAAGAATGGGTGGGGGTGGTTTAAGAGGGCGTGATGACTGGTTTACTTGATAAAAAAAAAATGTCTAGATGTAAAGAATTTTTTAGAATTATTATTAAATTCAAACCAAAAATCAATTTTAAAAATTTTAGAATCGATTTTTTATTTAATTCAAGTTTTAAATTAAATTATGTATAAGTTATTCTAATGTGACCAAATCAATTTCATAAATTTAAAGACAACCCGAATAAATGGTAAAAATATGTTGACTTGAAATAAATTCAAGATAATATTTTTTTAAAAAAAATATTGAGACGATGACATATTTGATTCGACCTGAGCTTGGTTGCTTAACCCGTCAAACTTGTGACCTTGATTATGGGCTCTACAAGGTTTAATAAATCTATTTTTTTAAAACAATTTTTTATTAATTATATGGTAACAAAAAAAAAATGCTTACAAAATCAATTCCAAACCAAATACTAAGACATTTATTTTTATATTTAATTAACTATTTATAGAAAATATTAATCATAGTTTTTTAAATCCGATTCAACTGTTAACCTAGAGCAAGTTTTGGATTCCAGATTAGTGGGTTAATTCCGGATTAACTCGAGTCAACTTATATATTTATTTTATGGAAAAAAAAAATCAATAGGCTTTTACTGGATTTTCTCTAAGTTGACCAAGTTGTGTGTCAATTTAAGTTTTTTATCGGATTATACTAGATTTATTCTCCTTTTATTTTTATTAAAACTTGACCCGATCTAGGATTTGAGTCACCCTAGTTATGAGTCTGATTAGATTTTAAAACAACGATATTAATTAAATTAATAAAAGTTCAAAATGGGAATAAGTATCAAAATATGTATATAATCATCAAGTTCAAAAAATCAACAAGAGTTAATAAATATCGCGAAATGTAGTAATCAACTTTATAAATAGAAAATAAATTTAAAAATCTAAAATTATTATTATAGCCATACAGTTAATAAAAAATAAATATTTTTTAATTGAATTAAATATTTTGAAATATAGTTGGTGCTTGTGATTTTATATATAATTATTGATTTTTTTCAATCAATAAATGGAGCTTAAGCCCAAGATGCAAAGACCATTAACAAAGGTTGGGATCTTCAGCCCAATATGAAAGATTAAATAATATAAAGCTCAAATCCTTAACTAAACCCAATAGTTAAAGAAACTTTAATATCATTTTATTTTCACCCATCATTTAAACACTTTATTCTCCACGTGGTTATCAAATTGGACATAGAAAGTTGCAATGAAAAAAAAAAAAAGGATGAAATTGTCTATACTAAAAAACCAGCGTAAAAACACTTTTAAAAGTCATCATTAGCTAAAAAACCTTTTTTTTAAAAAAAAATAAAAATAAAAATCTAGTCCTATGCTCATATTCCGTTAGAGAATCTTACATATCTTACTCTTTTTGGTTCCCTCGTCCAGTCCCTTCTTCTCACCGGACGTAATTTTAACTTAACCTTCCGTCGAAGCATAATGGAAAAACTCTTGTTCAATGGCGTCTCTTGTCACTGACTCACTGCAACGTGGAGAATCCTCCACCAAGACAGTAGTGCCCCTAGTGTATTTTTTGCCTCTAAAATGTCTCCCTCTCTTCCTCTTTTGGACTGGTTAAGATATTGCCCATGAAGATGGACTACGGCGGTGGCCGAAGATTCGAAACAGAAAATCATATACAAAGCGCCTGTACGTTGAAATATACCGTCGTCGGCAAATACACAAAAACACAAGGTTAGGAATATACCGTCGTCGGCAAATAAATTAGTATATTTACGTTGAAATATTTAGAGCTAGCTTGAGAATACAGTGTGCTAGCTCCATTACAAGTCAAAACCAAGAGTATATTAAAAAAGCACCTCTTCTTCTGATCAATTGCCCTGACCAATGAAAAACTTCTGATCAAAGAGACTAAGCAAAACCGATATTCACAAGAGACTCTCGGTGCTAACAAGGTATCTTGAGTTTCTTCCATCTTTTACAGGAGGCTACGCGGTAGATTTTCAAGCTATAGATCGATGAAAGGGGCTGTGCTTTGACCTTCAAATGTTTCAAGCTTAACTTTTCTTAGTTTTTTTTTTATATATTTTTTTATAATATTAAACTACAAACTTTTTTACATGTATAAAATCCTAAACAATCAAGAAATTAAACTAATATATATATGAGAAAATTCTAATTTAAATAAAAATTATATTATGTCGATTCAATCGATTAATCGATTCAATTTATTTTAGCTGGTTGACTGGTTCTTAATTGACAGACTATTTTTTTATTTTTCAAAATCAAAATCTAGTTTATTTTTAATATTTTTTCTTTTTATTTTTGCTTTTTTTATCCATCACTTTTCCTTGACGAAGCTAGTAAGGGATCGTATCAGCAATTAGTAGCTAGCCGGGCCTCGATCTCATGGTAGGTTAAATAATGGTTTACGCACTTGGGCAAAAGACATAAGAGAAGTTTGATGAACTAAGTTTAAAGACTTCTCAAAATGGAAGCTTGATGATAGTTTGTAATGTTTTAAGTGAAGAAGCTTTAATTAAGAAAAAAAAAGGGCTTTGTAATGATTTCCTCTATTAAATTTTGATGATTTAGACTGCTGTTGCCGTGACAGGGAGTCTTCGGGGTTTGCTACAGTGGTTAGGCATGTCTTGGATGTATAGTTGGGAATGTGACATAGATGGAATTTAGACATGGTGGATGCGTTTGCAATGACTTGTTTACGAGATGTTTTTGGCAACCTAATAATATATCAATTCAAGATCTGGTCAAGGGTTGGTAAAAAACCATTTTTTCTTATCAAACCAATATTATTTTAATTTTTTTAAAAAATAAAAATTAAATTAACAGAAGTGAACTTGAGTTTAATCTCAGTCCTGGATCTTGACATTGGACCAAATCAATACTCGTGGTCTTATAAGTATGCATTAAGGAGTCGAAAGCCCAGATTACAAAGAAAGAAAAACTATGTTAATCCGGATAATTGCTAAGCCCAATGGAAGATGTACAAATACAAAGCCCAAATGTTAAACTTAGCCCAATAGATATCATAAAAATAATAATAATAATAATAATTGTGAAATCCGTTGACCCTGAAACTAGCTTGAAGTGCCACGCGGACCAGCCCTGGCCGTGAAACCCGCTGGAGCGTGTGTTGAATAATACTTTAGTGGTGAACTTTTTCTTTTTCTTTTTTGGAAAAAAATTTGTCTGCATGTGAATGGGCTGACGACACAGATCAAGTGGAAGAGAAGAAACGTCCAGCTGGTAGTTCCTTTGTGCCCAGAGGGACTTGACACGCTTACGGTAGTGAGTGTTTGTTTTTAGTATTTATCTGTTTTTTATATAAAAAATATTAAGTTAAACTTTTTATATATATATATTTAAAATGATTTTGATATACTAGTATTAAAAATAAAAAATAATTTTAATTGATTTTCATTTAAAAAATAACATGCACTATAATACTATAATACCAAATATGTATTAAGAAACAAGTATTGATTTTGTTGAAAAACTTCTGCATATTTAATGCTAGACCTTGAAATTCAAACAATAAAAAAAATTCAATATTCAAAGATTGAATGTTCAAACTATCATAATCTAATAAAGATTCTAAATACTAATTAAATAAGAATTGTAATTAATTGGTTAAACATGGACTCTGAGCACATAAATACGTTTTGATCTAGGAAACATTTTCCTATCTCAACAAAATTTTGGAAGCCATAATGTAAAATCAACATCCTTAAAAAATTTCATCATAAAAAAATATATAATATAATAATTGACAATCATATTAAATTTGATATTATTCAAAATGATTTTAAAAAACTAAAAAACAACAAAAAATTAGACCAATTTTAATTTGATTATTCACCCAATACATTTAACTTAATTTAAGTAAATAAAGTATGAATTAGGAATCACTAATAAAATATTTATATTTTTTCTTCACAAGGTTAAATCCAAACTGCTGTGATATAAAACAATTAAATAGATCTAAAATTATCAGTTTATTATATCAATTTATACTTAGTGAATAATAAAAATATTTTATTTATTTATGATTCTACGATCAAACTGGATTTTAGTTGGATCAACAACCAAATCAAATAAATATTGATTGAGTATTAATTATATTAAAAAGATATAATCGTAAATTTTACCTATTAATGACTTAGATAGAATGAACTCTCTCAAGTTTAGAACAAATACTTTATTAATGAAGCTAATTCAAGGTAGATATATAATTTATAAAAAACATAAATGATGAAACTTGATTATACAACCTCACCTTGAAAGACTGTTTTCTTTACATCTAAACCAATTATATTATTAAAAGATTTAAAAGTTATTTGTTTTTACATTTAAAATAGTGCTTGGAATCTTAAACGCATACAGATAATAATTAGAATGTACGGAATAGTATATGTTTCTCTCTCAAAATCTTTCGAATCATTTCATATCCATGTGCCCAGGTAGTCAGGAGACTGACAATCTAGCCTATTGGCGGCTACTTGAAGATCTTTTAAATATTGGAAACCTTTTTGTCTCGACTCGAGGGAAGCATCAATAAACAACAAATGGATTTAAACTATTTTGATTTACATGAAAAGATTCACACATGAATTCAAATAAAATCAACAATTTTCAACATCACATTTTCTGATTAAAAAGATTCTATTTGATAATAAGAAGAATAAATAATTTATATATATAGTTAATAGTTCTTGCAATTAATGTATCAAAAATATATTGCAACTTGATATTAAAACAATACACTTTGATAACATGATAATTGCGATTGTAAGTTGATGCACCCAGAAGTTTATGATAAAAAAAATTAATTTCTAATCTCCTTTTATATCCATATTTTATAGAAAGAAACTACAGTGGTGCTGAACTAGTCACCACTCCATACCATTATTTAATTTCAATAAAAATTTGTACTATGTGATGAATACTTTTATAATACTTTTTATTATTATTAATTATAGATGCCTGGATCAAGCTGTGTGCATATCGACTAATCTCACAGGTCTTGAAATTAATGATCATGTAAACCTCCAGTATTTTTAAGATTTATAAGATTCGAATTGATTTATATGGAATAATTTTAAGATTTAACTAGTCTGAACTATTTAAATATTTTTATAATAGTTTATAAAAATAAAGGTTTTGCCTATTCTATCCCTCCTCTTTCTATCAAACATATTCGATCCTTCTGCAATGTCTCGTTCAACCAACCTAATTCCATCTTGTCACAAAATGCAGTCTCAATTCATAAATTATAGTTTTTTTTTAATTATAATCTCAAGAGGAATTTTAAATGAAATTTATATAAAATAATGATGCGTGGGGACTGATTAATTATTTTTAAATTTATAATAAAAAACACAGAACACAACACAACAAAAAAGAAAACTTAAAAAAACTTGAAGAATTGTATTTCATGTCACTGCAACGTCGTGAGTCTGAAATCATGAATGATGAAGTTGCACCACTCATCTTTATTTGTCCCTGTCCTGTGGACAGGCGAGCCATTAAATGAGAATTAAGGTATTGCCATATTGCCGGCTGGACGGGGAGCAAAGAGTGGAAAACATCATATCAAGCTAGGTTATTTGAGACCGTTACTTAAATTATATTAAACTTAGATAAAACAAAATCGATTTATTATAGATGTCTGGGTCTCTTGACGAGCATGGGGTTTGAAAAATAACAATAAAATATTTTAAAAAAGAGAAAACTATATCAGAAAAGGCGTTCTAACTCCTTAATTATATAAACCCAAAGGGCCAAGATATAAATAAAGAAGTTACAAGAAACTTTGCCGCAAAGTAACATGGAGAAATTTATATAAAACAAGTTGCAGCATTAAATTATAGCCACCGGAACACATTTAGTCGGTGGATGGCTATGGACTCCTTAGAACATGTCAAAAAGCAACATTAGTGAGTTTTGTAAAACAATGGAGGTGACTTATCGAGGAAGTTTATAAGATTTAAAGTTTTTTAATTTTAAAATCTTACAACCTTTATATTAGAAGATAATGGGTTGAAAAGTTAGGCGTTTAAACCGAGAGATTTATTAGAGAAAACTCAATTAAAACAAATCTAAAATTAACTAAAAAAATAAAATAAAAAATAATAAACAATTTTTTAATCTAATTTAGACATGTATTTTTTATTTTGTTAGCACTAAGACCTATTTGTTTTTATGTTTTAAAAATTTTTTGAAAAAAATTATTTTTTTTATTTATTTACTTTAAATTAATATTATTTGGTGTTTTTAAATCATTTTAATGTTTTGATATTAAAAATAATTTTTTTAAAAATAAAAATATATATTATTTTTATATATTTTCAAGTAAAAAATAATCACAAGTATACTCTTAAATAAGTTTTAAATAGCCAATTCCTCGATATAATAATAGTATAAAAATTCTGTTAATTTTCATTTAAAAAAAAAAAAAGTCAATTTGACGGGTCGAAATTTCTTCTCTGACTTGTCGCCATAACTTGTACCGACCACTGCTCATGTTCCGAGTTCACATCTAGGTGAAGTGACTCGCATGGCTTTGTGCTCATTTACCACCTCGAATGCCACCTAGGATGGAACCACATTTTTTGTTTTTTAGTCGGATCAACACTGAATATCGTGGCTTCGATCCCCCCTCACTTAGGCCATCTTTGCCAGCTCAAACTGGAACTTGCGTGATTCCATTGAATTCCTACAATGGATTCTTCATTTATTCTAATCTTAATTACTAATATTTCTTTTTCTTTTCCCCCTCTATTATATTAGTCAACAAGGACACTCGTGCGATTCATTTATTTTTCATTTGCAATCTCTCGATGACCAACGTGCCTACAAATAGCATTCCCAAGTAAACCCAGAGCTATAGAGTCCTGCTAAAAGCTTTTTTTTTAAAAAAAAAAAACAAAGAGACGACGAAGTCCATTAATCCAAAGCTCCTCTTCTTTCCACTTGGCCTCACAGATGGCAAGCTTCTCAAAGATACTCAGACCGACGGATATTTGCAAGAGACTCTCGGTGCCGACCAAGTATCTCAAGTCTCTCCCATCTTTCGGAGGTGGTCATGCTGTAGATTTTCAGGCAGTTGATGATAAGGGCCATGTCTGGCCCTTCAAGTGCTCCGTCCGCAAGAAAGGGCGATACCCTAAACCAGTTCTGTCAAAGGGTTGGCTTCCTTTCGTTGCTAGCAAGAACCTTAAAGCTGGCGACAAGGTCAGGTTTTACAGGGACAAAAACAAACCCGCTGCAAAACGTGTTTACAAGGTTCGGGTCGCAAAAGAAGTCAGGATATTCGGTGTTATATTCGGCTATGCTCCAATTCTAGCCCCATAATTATCCCAATATATGGTCCAGTTGTATATAGAACACACATGAAGTCAAGATATTTGGTGTTAGCGATATTGTGTGGCTCTGCTCCGATTCCAAAATGGTCCTGTTGTATATATTAAACATGTTTATAAGGCTCGGGATGCTGAAGAAGTCAAGATATATTGGTGCTGTTTTAGGCTATGCTCCGACTATAGCCCCGTGATTCCCATATGGTCATATTGTATATAAGCTTTAGGCGATATTTAGAATCACTTTCTGGGCAGTACTCTCTAGTTTCTTGAAAGCTGTTCATTATTTTCTTAATTTTAAAAAAATGTGTGAATAATTTTGTACAGATGATAATACAATATTGTGTTTGGAATCTCATGTTTAAACTTTAATTAAATTTAAATAAATTTTTAATATAATATCAAAATCTTAATACCCAATCATTAATTATTATTTTTTTTAAAATACAATTCAGGCCATCTTGAACGTGGAAAAGAGTTTCCATCCGTACATTGTAATATTATGATTTGACACTTAATAAGATAGGATTTGATTTTAATTAATATGTTAATCATAAATTCATTTAAAAACATTTCTTATCATTGAATAAAAAAAATCGCGATTGATAAGGCTACTTCGTTGGATCCAATTCATAATAGTAGATCATTTGGTCTTACTGGAGACTAATTAGAAAGGAGAAATTCAACTGTAATGGTGTTCAATCAGAATATAAAGAATTTAAACAAATCATTAGAAAATATCTTAAGCATTTTTATCGTTTTCTTTTAAAAAATTTGAAAAAGAAACTTTTCTCTTATTGCATTCCCAACTTGTGAACCATTGTATTCAATCAGAATATAAAGAAAAAAAATAAAAGCAAAACTCAATGAGTTGTAACTAGATTTTTGATCAGGTCTTGCCGGGTCAACTGGATCATACATGGTTTTTTCTTTATCTATTTTTTCTTCAACTCGGTCTGATTCTAGTTCCAGGTCGGTCGAGTTCTAGATCGACCCATCAAGCCGGGTCAAGTTTCAAAATTATGTTGTAAACACATTATGTAGTTCCACAAGTTTTGAAAATTAGCTAAGTCATCCCCCTATGCTTTAAATTTCAGCATATCAACCCTTGAATTTACAATTTGTGGTTACTTTCATCCACTTATAAATGTGTACATGTACCACTGACATCTAATGAATATGTGCTGTATAGGGATAAAACATTTGACTAAGAATTGAAAATGTTAGGGTTATGGTACACAAAAGTAAAGTACAAGGACTGATTTGATTTATTTTTGAAATCTGAGGGACCATACAATCAATTTACTCATTACATTGGCGTAAGCCTAAATTACGAAAGAAAGAAAAAACAAGGCTGCGCAGGTAAGTCCAATGGAAGATAAACAAATTAAAGGTCAAATGTTAACTAAGCTCAATAGTGGATATCCTTATCCAAATGTTATGGAAGTTAATTTTTAAATTGTTTTTTATTTAAAAATATATTAAAATATTTTTTTTAATTATTTTTTAAAAATTAGTATAGGAAAACAATCTTCAAATAAAAAAATAATTTGTAATAAAAAATTAAAATTTTTACTAACCTACTTATAACACAACCCCAGAAATACATTTCACAAAAAAAAAAAAAAAAAAAAAAAACACTGAAACCTGTTGACCATGAGCTAGCAGATGTCCTAGTGCCACATGGACCAACAATGACCATGAAATGAAACCCGATGGAGTTTTGTGTTGTCTAATACTTACATTTAAAATTAAAATATATTTTTTCAATGGAAACCCAATTATAATTAATAGTTATTTTTTATTTTAAAAATAAATTGAAATAATTTTTTTTAAAATTTATTTTTTAATAACAAACATATTAAAACAATTTAAAAATATAAAAAAATAATTAAAAAAATTCTTTTTAAGTTTTTGCAAAAATACTTTTTAACCGTAAAAATAAACGAAACTCCGTGTGTGGATAACTATCGACTTCTTATGACATTTCAAGTCAACTTATACATATTTTTTTTATTAGCAAGAATTGATTTACACCTCATGCCAACTGAGGCTCTGCTCATGTTCTGAGTTCACAGCTACTTGAAGAGGGTCGCATGGCTCGAGCCCATTAACCACCTCGAATGCCACTTAGGATGGAACCACATGGTTTGGTTTTTTAGTCACATCAACACTCTGAAACACGTTTGTCTGTTTTTATTTATTCATTTCTAGAAGTCTACTGGATAGGTAGTAGGTACCCTTTGACTATCATTTTTTTTTTTCCCATAGTATAAAAGATATTAAGATAATATAAATATTTCTATATAAAAATTTATGATTTTATAGAATGGATTTAAAAAAATTTATTTATTCTAATAATATGATTAGAAAAACAAGATATTAATAATAAATAAAATGAACAAAATAACAATATTTCAATGCAAAAGTTGAATGCTCGTTAATATTAATGAAAATTTATCTTTACAATACTCATAAAATATTTCAATGATCTTATTTGTTAATAAAATAAAAATTAAATGAGAATGAGATAATTGTATAGAAAGAAAAATAAAAAAATATGAATCTTAATTCCCTGCAAATAAAATGATGAATAACAAAATTAAAAATAAAACAATTTTTAAAACAAAAAAGAAATTGACCCGAGTCTGTCCAATCCATCACACAGGTGAATTGTTAAAAATACATCATCTCAAAGAACCAGACATTACAATTTTTTATCATCTAGCTTCAGCACAAATCAAACTAAATCTATAACTTAGTAATGAGACTAAAATAACTTCATAAAAAGCAAATTGAATAAAATCACAAAGCTTAATTTTCAAATCAATCTAATATTGAAGGGCGAAATAAATAAAAAATTAAAAAGCAATGAAAACAAAAGGACTCGAGTCAAATCTGGTGAACCTGCTGAATCTATAACCCGGGACATAATATCGAGATAACTCTATAGAAAAAAAAGATAAAAAAAAACAAAGAATATCAATTTCCAACTAACCTAATGATGATGAATGAAATTTAAAAAATAATTAAAAATAACTAAAGCTAACTCGGTCAAACCTTCAAAAATTTGTGACACTAATCATGAGACCAAATTTCAACATAATACGTAAACCCAAAAAAATAATAATATAAAATTCCCAACCAACCAAAATAATCAGGGATAAACTTGATTTTAAAAAAATAAAAAATGGATAAAAAAAGAAAAAAAATGTAGATTTTAAAAGAATAAGAACCAAATTTGACTAAAAAAAGATAAAAATCAAATCATAAAGGATGGAATTGAAAAATATTTTCAATTAAGAAAAGGACAAGAAAACTAAAAATAATAATAAAAAAAATAATAACCAAATTTGACATAAAATCAAATGTTAAGGGATACATTTTTTTTAAAAAAGTTAATTCAATAAAGGATTCAAGATCAAATAATTGAAATTAAAAAAATACAGATCAAATCTGATATCAAAATCAAATATCAAGGGATGAAATTAAAAAATATTAATCTAATAAATGATTCAAGATCAAATACATTGTAATAAAAAAATAAGAACCTAATTTGACTTAACAATCAAATATATATATATTGCAAGACAAACATAATTTTTCTAAGAGGGAAAGAAGAAAATACATTTGGTCGAAGTTTTAACAACCAATCTTTTGACAGCTCGCACCTCACTATCATGATAGGGTTGATGAGATGCATTGAACGCTATTCTAGAAGAAGATGTTCAAAGTTGTTCTAGAGCCATATGCGTCACCTAAAAGGCATGGGCATTGACACCTACTTTTTTAGCATGCGCCAACTACTTTTTAATTTAAATTATATTTTATGTATTAAAAGATTAAATTACCCTTGACTCTAAAATAATAAAAAAATAACATAAAAAAATAACTAAATTGCCTTCGCCTCCAAAGTTAAGAATTTTTTTTTTTTTTTTAATGTCATTTAAATAATTGTGCTATACAAAAAAAATAAATACTTGAAAAGCCTCGTGACCAAAGAAATTTTTTTTTTGAAGAGTAATTTAATAATTATACTGTATATCAAAGATGTAAGAATACAAACTAACCCTTTCATTTCTAATAATAACTAATAAATCCTATAAAAAAAACCCTTCCTAATAGAGTTTGCCTATTGTATACAACACATGTTTATAAGGTTGAGGTTGCAAGACAAGTCAAGATGGTTGGAGCTACTTTTGGCTATGTTCCGATCGATTCTTAGTTACCGTAATGGTCCTCTTGTATATAAGCTTTAGGTGGTATTTAGAATTTTTTTTTTTAATTTCATGTCTTTATTGTTTATACTTTCTAGTTTTTTGAGAAATGCTCATTATTTAAAAAAAAAATTAAAAATATTGTATATATGGTAGAAAATAATATATGATGAATCTTGGAATCCTCCCTCAATAACTTTATTTTTTGATTGATATAATTACTTGATATGAAATCATAATTTTAATTAGTAAGTCTCAAAATCTTAAATCTCAACATTCTCAGGTGTCAAATTCAAAATAACTGTGAAGCCATTAGGTTTAGAGAGATAATATAAAATTATTTTTTATTATTTATCTAATATATTAAGTTTAGAAGTTTGAATCTTATTATTTTAATTTAAAAGTTTCGTTGAAAATATTTTTTATTTTGTGATGTCATTCAAAATATTTTCCAACATTTGAGATGATAATTCTCATCTCGTACTGATTTCTACATCTAAAATGCATTCTTTTATTAAAAAAACAGTAACTCCTCGCGGATGCATGCAATATAATACAAAAAAATTAATTTGTATTATTCGCCCTTGCGAACCTTTTTCCTTAGGTTATATATGATATATTTTTTTAAAATGCCACCTAAAGTGTTGTTCAGCCGTACTACGAATCTTTTCTATTAATCATTCAATTCATCAATGCCTGATTATTTTTTTTATTTTGACTATCATATATATGTGTATTAAAACATATATTTGATTATTACTTTTTAATAATATTTTGTTCAGACATTAAGGGCTTGAATTCGTAAAAATTGAGGCAGCGAAGAACATAAAATCAACCAACAGCCAAAATGCACGTGTCCATCTTTGCCAGCAACAACTTGGATCTGAGTGATCTCCATTTATCCAGCAAAACATAGGAATCTCCTCATGAAGGTGTTGCTTCTGGTTTTACTGCACTTTTGCAAACACTAGTGATGGTAATGTAAGAATCAAAACATGGGAATCTCCTCATGAAGGTGTTGCTTCTGGTTTTACTTATGAAGACATTACAATGGATGGTGTTCAGCATCCCATCAATATTGATCAACATTATTGCCCTTTTCCTCCTGTGACACCAGTGTACTTCCAATTTTGATTGGCTTGTTATTAATTAAAAAAATTTCCATTTCTTAATTGTGATTAATGCTATTATTATTGAGCTGAGAATGTTAATCACCTTATTCTTTTTTCTTTTTCTTTGCAGACTCCTTCACATATTCAAATTAAAGATATTACATACAATAACATTAGGGGTAACTTCCAAGCTAAGGACTGCAGTTTCTTTTAAACCACAGCAGAGTCCATCCATGCGAAAATATTGTGCTGAAGGATATCAATCTGGTCTATAAAGGAAAAGAAGGTCCTGCAATTGCACTATGTTCTAACATCCATGCATGGTTCCCTCATCTGGCATTCAGAAACCACCCTCATGCATGCTTGCGCTGAGCTTAGTTTCCTCCCCGTGAAGGTAGACTTGTGTTTCAGTAGCCTAATCAATGATGATTTATGGCTACTTTAGTAACCTTAATTCCACGGTTTAGGACCAAAACTAGCGCAGGTGTCTACTTGCCGCATGACCAATAAAAAAAATAGGATCCCTTTGATTTGTTATGACACATGTTTAATAGTAAAAGCATTTGTTTACTTAAAAAAAATGTTTTTTTTTTGTCATTTTTAATTCCAATTTTAAATTAAAATACCGGTCTATTAAGATAAGATTTTATTGTAAACTTCGTTTTGTAGATGGCAAAAAATTGCGGTGGGTATTTTTTTTTTATTAAAATAATAAATTTGAACATAAAACATGACATGAGTTTCAGAATAGTGTAATTTTTTTTTGGAATTTTGTATTCTTAATTTTTTTTCTCAAATGAGAAATTATATTTAAGAATAATTCTGAAAAATATAAAATAAATAATTAAAAAAAATCCTTAAAGTGTAAGATAATTTCAATATGCTAAGCATAGAAAGGATGAAAAATTAAAATGATACATATCTTCTTTCATGATTAATTAAGTGCTCAAAAAATTATTCAAAAAAATTAGGTCATCAAGAATAAAACATCTAATTTATTCCAATCTAGGTTACTATGTGTGTATGAAAGGCATATGACTTTTCATTAACCTTTTATATTATTTTTGAAAACTTGATTAATTATGAAAGAATTTGAATTTACATTTGCTTAAAATACTAGTTGCTAGTTTACATTTGCTTAAAATACTAGTTGCTAGTAGGCCCACTTAGATCTTGTCTGGGGTTGTGTTTGTACCATAGTTTCAACATAATTTGAATTTGTTAAAATATGTTTAAAAACAATTATTATTTTACTCTCAAACAAGCTCTTAATATAAAAATTAATCTTTATAAAATATGTAGGATCGATGAATTGAATGGCAAGTAGTATATGTGTTATAGTGCATTTAAACTATATATGTGCTTCTTCTAGGAATTAAAAGTTGCCTCATTAAGTTTTGTTTCATTTTCAGATATATTATCAAACAAATTTAAAATAAATTAAAAATTAAAGGGTTGCATTTTAAACCCCTTTAAAAGTGTGTTTGACATTATTGTAGCTATTGTGGTTGTGATTTGAAAATAAATTGTTTTATAAAAAGTACTTTTAGTTGAGGTTGGTTTGGAAACATATATGTTTGGTTAAAACTGTGATTGAAATTAAGATTGAATAAAAAGTAGTTTAATGTGTTTGGTTAAAAGAATGCTTTTTAGATTTAGGTTATATATATATATATATAAATGGTTTTTAATTTAAATATTGTAGATTTAACTACCGCGATTACATCATGAAATAAATAATATTGATATAAAATATTTTTTATTGTTCCATTAAACTATGTGCAATTTCATCAAGTACAAAATATATCCAATAAGGACTATATTTTTCATGGTTTCTTAAGCGCGCGCAACAACATCAGGTAAAATATTATTAAGAACAAAATTGGGATTACGATCAAATTATGCAAATGCTACATCATCAAGTGATCTCCTTCTAATTTTTTGAATAAAACACAATTAAAAATAAAAATAAAAATAAAAATTGAATTTTTTTTAATTGGTCGGACCCGGTAAGAATAAAATTAGGATTACGATCAAATTCTGTAAATGCTACATCATTAAGAGATCTCCTTCTAATTTTTAAAATAAAACACAATTTTAAAAAATAAAAATTATTTTTTTTACTAGGTCAAATCCAGTTTAATGCATTTAGCTATGGATTAGACCCGTTCCGACTTGAGACAAGAGTTACACCCCATTGCTCACGTGAATAGTAGAGTTGCACTCCCCACTGTATGAAGAGTGCAACTCTTCACTTAATAAAAACACAATAAGAAACATGAAAAAATTGCTTGCGTAAAATCTGCGGTGAAACATTAGATTTTTGTGGGTCCCATGAGTCAAAATACAGCTGCTAAAACTAACTAAACATTATGTTATTGAGTTTGACAAAAAATATAATAGCTAACACAAAGCTAATCACTCTAAATCTAAGACCTATAAAGTAACTGAAAGAAAAACCATTACTAGAAATTGGGAACAACGTACAATATTGTACAAAACAACTAGATATTGGGCCATTGCCTTCACATTTGACCCTTTTGGATGTGTTGTGGTTTTTTTTTTTTTTTTTTTTTTTGTATGGTTAGTCCTATTCAAGTAATATCTATGCCAAAACACGATACATGAACTAAAGCTACGTACAATGAATGTAATAAAATATAGTTTTAAGATTCGGTCCGGTTCGGTGACCGGCCTGGTCTAAGGCGCAGGTTCCAGGTTTTGACCGGGTTACTGGGTTGGCTGAGTCATTTTTTTTTTTTAAAATTCAAAATAACATCGTTTTAATAATAAAAAAAAAAACGAAAAGTGAAAGGATTTGCAACCGGTTCTTGCCAAGTTAACCCGTCGGGTCAGTCGGGTCACACCAGATTTTTTTTTTTCTTGTTTTTTTTTTTTAATTCCAGCCCGGTTCTAGCCTCGGATCGGTCAGATCCTGAGTTGATCCGCTGGGCTGGACCGGGTTTTAAAAATATGTAATAAAGTGATTAATCAAGTACAGTCAATGTGAAAAGCCAGTGAAGACAGGGAAGACTTATAAAAGGCCAATTCAAGTCATTGTGTTGTAACAGAAATAAAATTTTCCAACAAAATCGATCGAGATTATCTGCTATATATGCTACATTCCTTCCAATTTAATCTATAACACTTTGTTAAGAGGGATTGAAGGAACGAGGGGTTGACAAGGGAAAATTAAGTGTATTCAATCATTTAACATGAAGGATACGGAATCAAACGAAAAATTGGAGGAATTCCTCAAATCTTTCTTCATTTATAATTTTCAATCCTCCCTTGTTAGCAAAATAAATGGATAGATAATAAGTCATTCATCATCTTTCCTAATTATTATTTCACTTTATCAAAAAAAAAAAAAATTAACTAACATAGTCTAAAAGTTAGTTTTCAATACTTTGAGGAAGGTTGCATAGAAGAATGAGGCAAAAGCAGAGTTATTAAATCTTGAATGTCCAACGGGTTGATTCAGTACTTGAATCATTCAAAGTAAAAGAAAAAAAATTAATTTGATAAGATTAAGTTAAAAACCTAGTTTGATTCATAAATTAGTTCATCTAATTAAAAACATGTTAATTTTTAAATTTTTTATTATAATAATATTATTTTGATCATTTAAAAATAATTTTGGGGTCATAACTTATCCGACCAAAAAAAATGCTTTGCAAAAATATTTATAAAGTTATTATAATAATGAGAATCATATTGCATAAAAACATTATTTCTAAAATATTAATGGTTGATGCTCTTTTAAATACTGGATATTTATTTATGTTTTAAAGACTGATATATATTAATTATGTTCTTTTTGGTTTTGTTTTATGAAATGAAGTATTTCTTCTCATGAGTTGAGGTATAAGAGATATCCATAACTAATATTTAGGTACTTGTTATAAGATATGTATATTAAACTGATTCGCATGAGAATTCTACATGAAGAGATCATCTATGTTTATAGAAAAACTTACATGATAGTTGTATAAATGATACTTAGACTTGAGATCACTAAACTATATTATATAGAGAATGTTGTGCTTTGATCCTATTACATATTATCTTAATTGAGGTAACAAAGGGACATACATTGGGTATAACATAAATTATATAAAGGTACTTGAGTGATCAAGAGAGAATTCATCATCCTAGGTAAATTAGGAAAAATTTTCTATTTGTGCTCAAATAGAATTAATTGAGAAATCCTTGACCAAGGTATAATATGATTTGAAAAGAGTTTCAGATCTTGTTCAAGCGGTTAATGACTATTATATAGAGAACAAACATGATTTAACATGTCAAATATACTCCATGCTTTAATGTTAAATCAAAATATTATTGATGAAAGTATATTAATTATACTGAAAAATTGGTTACTGAAAGGTTAAGTCAAACCACTAATAACTTTTCTAATATTAGGGGGATCATGACATGTTGCTAGATAATTCATCTAATCTTCAAATATAAATTAATTAATTGTTAATTTGAAAATAAATTAAATTATTTAATTCTATATAATTATAATTAAGTTTATATTTGGGTCAGCATATTAGAAACCTAACGGATTATACTTATTAAGAACCATTAGTAAGAAATTAAACTGGGATGATTTAATTAAGTATGACTTGAAAATATATTTTAGAAATTAAGAATTTGATTGAGTTAATTTATATTTTTAGATTTAGATCAAGTAAGGATACAATTAAGTTAATTTATAAAATTGTCCTAAATTAATATATGGACATTATTCAATGGACAAATTGATATTTTATCAATTTATAGGGTTTTTCATATTTTCTTATAAATTGTAAGTTATGACTCTTATTTTTCATGGTTTTCTATTAGATAGAGAACTATGTAAAGAGCTAGTATTCTAGACATAGTAATTTCTCTCTTTTAAATATAGATTTAAGAGATTTTTCATTGATAGTTTGTATGGATTATTATTAGAGACCATATAATTCAACGACTTGTAGTTTGTGACAATTCAATTTTTTAAAAATTATTCAAACAAGAAAGAATCAGATCTTCAAGTAATAAACTTCAGATCTGTATGGTATAATCTTAAAAATTACTGAATAATTTTATTTTATTATTTACAATATTCGGATCTCAACATCTATCATGTATAAAAAAAGCTGATTTTTAATCTTTCAGTTAGGTGCTTGCTTTCGTGGGGTCGTTTATGCGGACTGGCAGACACTAGCCGTTCATACATCTTGAGAAATTCTACTCAAGGAGAAAAACACTTTTGCCGGACCGACCACAAGGAGAAAGGAGAGCAACAATTGGATGAAGAGTTTGAAATGTGGCTCAGGGTCGGTTGCTAGTGGGAGAAAAAGAAAGAGGACGACACCCCCATTGTGAGTGAAGCTTCCGTTTATGACGAAAGCCATGATCACACATCGCATCACTGTTCATGGCCACCCGACCAACACCATTTTCCAACCTGCGCAACCCTAGTCGTCTCAGAACCCCAAGGAAAATGATCGAGAACCATTTAAGTTGATGCATGAGTCCTAGAAGGGACAATTGCAAAGCATTTTTAAAGGTCATTTTCAAGGGTTAATTTGGATAAGATTAGATTGATTCTAGTTCGTCGAAGAAAGAAAGGTTCCTTTCCCATGTAAGAAGAGGACCCATACAATGTGACTTATTTGTCTTTATGTTGGAAAATGAGACGTAATACGACTTTCAAAAGTCTTGGTAGTAAAGTTGCAAATGCAAAACACTACTCTTGAGTTCCGAGTGTAGGAAGCCACCCAGATGGTAATATCAGTTGGATGTCACTGTTTCCTTGAAATCCTGGCTTGATTTTCTTTCATTTTCTTTTCTTTTATGTTCTGTATCTGTTGATCTGTGAAGCTTGGGTTCCTTTTTTGGCCTACTGATCATGGCGCTATCTGTTTTTGCTTATCAGAAAAAAAAGTAGGATCTCAGTACTGGTTTTTGAGAAGGCATTTTATGGTGAGCTGAATTGAGGGTTTCAGTTCTTATCATGACTTTAAATGGTGTGAAATATATATTTTTAAGTTGGAAGATATTATAAATAGATGAATTACTAGTTATAAAATTTTTAAGTTGAAAATGTTTTTTAGCAGATAAATTAAGTTTAAATGTTGACCGTAAAATATTTTATAAAAAAATAAACAAAAAAAATATTTTCTAGAAACAAATATGAAAAAACCTAAAAAATATTTTAACCTAATTTTAATAAATTCTCAGGCCAAAACCTGGTTGCTGAAATCAATCCGATTGTTAAAATTTGACAAATTTCATAAAGTGTAAATCCCATCTATTAGGGTGGGATTTGCTCAGATTTTTTCTAGATAACCAATTTAGACCTCGTACGTCCGAGGCCTACCAACTTTAGTGACTCTAATCAATATCATGGCTCTCATACACAATATAATCATTAAACAAATTCACTGTAGACATACGGCCTGCTTTGTAACTTGTTAAAATATGGACCCTACGTTATAATTAACTTTGAAAAAATATGCTAAACAAAATAATATAAAAAAAGTATAAGAAAACCAAAAGTAAGTGACATACGGCCTGCATTATCGAATTAAAAAAATAGAAGAAAGAAAATCTACACACACTTGGATTCATGTCTTTAACCTGTTTGGCTATTTTGGTTGAATATTTAATTAAAATTTAATTTTTTTTATTAAAATTAAGTGTGGTTTGTATTTTTTAGATCGTTTTAATGTGTTGATATCAAAAATAATTTTTAAAAAATAAAAAAATATTATTTATATATATTTCAATATAAAATATTATTTGAAAAAAACAATCACTATCACACTGACAACACGCTAATATGATCATCCTTTAGTTTACAGCTAACAAGGTGAACGCAGATTCATGTCCCAGAAAAATCGTACGTTTTTATTTTAAAATTATTTCTTCTCGCTCTTTACCTCGATCTTACCCCACAGCCATGCTCGCGAGGCTGCGGTCTCTTTCACTTACAAATCGCTCGATGGCAAATTGGTGCAAAATTTAATATTGTGCTCGAGACCATATAAATCCCAACCAAACCCGACTTAATTAGAGGCACTCTAAGAAATTCACTTGGCTTAAAAAACAAGTTAATGGAAAACTTCACAAAGATACTTAGCAAGACGGATGTCCAGAAGAGACTCTCGGTGCCAACCAAGTATCTCAGCTCTCTCCCATCTTTTAATGGTGATCGTGCTGTGGAGCTTCAAGCTATGGATGAAGGTGGCTGTGTCTGGGCCTTCAAATGTTCCACTCGCAGGAAAAGGCATCCGAAGCCAGTTCTTACAAGGGGCTGGCTTGCATTCGTTGCCTGCAAGAATCTCGAAGCTGGTGACAAGGTCGCGTTTTACAAGCTGAAGAACAAATGCAGGACAGCAACACATGTTTGCGAGGTTCGGGTCGGGAAACAAATCAAGATTTTTGGCTCTGTTTTCGGCCACTCTCCGATTCGAGCTCCATAACTTGGTGATGCTTGGTTCTCGATCGAATACAAGCTAAATATACTAATTAAGGTTGTCCTGGTGTAAATTTGTGCTGGTGTTTATTTAGGAGGAGGCCCTGCTGCTTGGCTTTATTGTAGATTCTTACGCTCTCTGCGTGTGTTCAAGCTGCCAAAAAAACTTTCATTACTGTTCTTGATTTCTGGTAAGGCAGCGGTACCTTTTATTGCTTTTGCTTTGCTTTTCAAGGATCCGTCTGCTGGTTATGCCTTTCCTTTTGGGCATGGATGTAAAAGTCTTGTATACATTTGACAACCTACAGTGATACCAGCAAATGCACGTGCGGCGCTCCATATTATTGAATGGCCAACTGTTGTCGATGTAAAATTATTTTTTATTTACAAATATATTAAAATAATATTTTTAAATTTTTTTATTATTAGTATATAAAAAAGTCAAAATCATTATAAAAATAATAAATAAAAATATCAATTTAATTTTTTTATGTCAAAATATTATTTTAAAATGTCTCAAACACACAGGTTCTATAATAATACCAAAAATAAAGTTACTAAGCTTGATTTGAGGGTTGGTTCGGTATAAAATTATAATTGAGGTTAATAATAATTTTTAAAGAAAAAAATTATAGATTGATCTCTTCAATCATAGGATCAAATCACATTACTCTAAATTAATATTTTTACATTTAGCGGGGTCATGGGTTTTTGTGGGTTGGATTTAGCAACACTAAATTTACACAATTTAATAACAAACATAGTCAACATAATTAATATAAAAAAAAACTGTCGAGGAATTTTTTATCTATAAATGTGAAGAACAATATTGGTGTTTACAATTTTAATTATCTCATTATCTTTATAAATATGTACACGAGAGCTGATCTCATGACCCCACATGAATGATGTGACAATCATTAGCAGCCTCGAATTTAAACATGTTCTGAAAAAAAAACAAAATAATCGATAAATCAAATATCTCGAAAGGTGTTTGGGTGTCAACTTTTACGGTGGTTGGAGTAGCTGTAGTTTTATTGAGGGTGGCGCCAAATTCATTAATTAACGTCTCCTCAAGCAAGCTTGCCACTAGAAGGCTCGGTAAAACCCCCTTAAAAATGACTGCTTTCCTCCATTTTTTACCTCATAATTTTGTAGCCAAAATAATCGTTTGTTTGGCCGGAGGAGGATGCTCGGTCTTTACCTCCGACGATGCATCGATTTAGAAGATGTTAATCCGAACAGAGAGCTTGCTTACATTTGGACCAGTCCAAGATCGACCAGGCAGTCAGTACACTAAAAAATTAGCCCTTGGAAAAGGACCGTTTAACTTTAGGCCTTGGACTCAAACCAACAAAAGCATTGGGTCCAATCGATGTAAAGGCCATGGCTGGTTCTATTGGCCGAGGAGGTTGTTGATCCAAGGATTTTTTTTATTATTTTGAAAATGTAGAGTATCCTGAGCACAACAAATTAAATTTTCATGGCCCCAATAGTTTTTTGTTAGAAAAAAAAAATCAAACTCAGTGGGATCAAAATATCAAAAAAAAAAAAAAAGAGGAAAAGAAAAGTTCGAAAATCTAAGAGGACAAACAAATTACTGTGTTTCTTTTGTAATGTAATGTAATTACAATATAACTAGTCGAACTAATCTCATATATAACAACTCAGTGGGATCAAAATTGTCCAAAACTACATTAAGAAATGTGAAGCCTGACGACTTTCTCTGTCAGCATTTCCTCCCTCTTTCTATAATATTGGAATCGAGGATTAAAAATGAAATAAGTTGATTCAAATATGTATAGTAATTAAGTACTAGGGCATCGTTTCTAAATTTAAATGGTTAGGATTAAATCCATCCATCCATCCATCCAGTGGCTGCCATTGATCTTGATACTAGCAATTAAGTCATTGCCTTTGGGTTAAACCCGAAGGCATTCAAATCGGCTCCATACTAACGAAGAGATTAAACTCACAATTAATTGAAACTTCAAGCACTAAACCCTAGCTTTCCTTCGATAATGACCCATTTCGACGTCCCGCCTACCATTCCACGGATAAATTGTGTACTCAGGGAAAAAAAATTAACATGATGAAAAAGTTCCAATGAAATATTATAGTTTAATGATATTGTAGTTTATAAACGTGGTATTTTAATAATATTGTATTTTAAAATTATAATACTTGTTTAAATATTATTGTTATATATGAACTTTAATATTAATTATAGTTTTCTTCTGATATGAATTTAAATTTTAAAAAACACAACACTTACTAAATTTTACATTTTAAAAGCGTGATAATAACAAAATATACTATTTCATTGATTTTTTTTTTATAAAAAAAACTGTGGTATTACATCACAATTTTATATTTACTGTGATAATTTTACAAATAAAATCCCCACTCCATCCCTTTCAAAACAAATTTTCTTGGTTGATAGTGATAGACCGCATGTATTACTGGGTCTTTGATAAATAGAAGTCTTTGGTCTTGGCGTTTTAGTTTCTCTGTAGATCGCAAAGATAACGTTGCAAGAGAACACGCTAATTAAGTTGGCACAAGAGATAAGAAGAAATTGTGAGAGTTACTTTTTGTAATGATCAAGAGATAAGACTTGGATGGCAGCGGTGGCGGTTTAATTCGACTTAAAACGCGAAGATCGTACTCTGAATTCCAAGTCCTCTTTGATGTATGTTTGTTTCTGTAAAGTTATTTTTAGAAAATTATTTTTAGAATTTTTTTGTATTTATTTATTATTACAAAAAATAATTAATAAAAAATATTTTTAAATTAAAGAAAAAATTTTACTTGATGTTTTAGAAAAATATCTTTATTGTATATTGAATGGAAAATATTTTTTTAAAAATTATAAAAAAATTAAAAATATCATATTATTATAAATTTAATATTTAATTTTTTATATTTTATTTGATTTTATTTTTTAATTTTAACTTTAAATTTGATTTTTAGTTTAAAAAAGTGACAGAAATTCTGCTGGTCCTTTCTGGTGCCCTTCCTAATGCCACGATGAGGCGCCTTCTATTGTCAAATCTTACACACCGACTATTTTAATTTAATATTCTTGACTTAATTGACTTGTCATCTATCTCCAGTCTATATAAAATTGTTGCCCATAGCGCCAGAAACCACGCAAAAAAAAGTAGAAATGGCAGAGTTCTCAAAGTTGCTAACCAAGACGGATATTCACAAGAGACTCTCATTGCCTACTAAGTGTTTCAAGCCTCTCCCATCTCTTAAAGGCAGCCATGTCCTAGATTTTCCAGCAATAGATGAGAGTGGCTTCGTCTGGACCTTTCAATGCTCTACTCGCAAGAAAGGACACCCAAAGCCAGTTCTCTCAGAGGGCTGGCTTGCATTCGTTCGCCACAAGGAGCTCAAAGTTGGGGACAGGGTCAAGTTTTTCAAGGAGAAAGACCAAGGTGGTCCGGCAACGCCTTTCTACAGGGTTGAAGCTGAAAAGGAAATCAAGATATTTGGGGTTATCTTTGGGTATTCACCCATCGTAGCCCCATTTCCATGAATGAAAACTCTTATTTTAGCTAGTAAATTGGCAACAAGCTAGCTAGCTAGCCTGGCTTTAATTTATGGCTAGCTGGTAATATATGGCATTAATTTAAGATGACTGCATTCTTTCCAAGACTTCTCGAGCAGGGAAGGCGTCGGAATTGTGTGAGCCTTTTCTTGTTCTTGCTACAGTAATGTTGAAGACACTGTAGCTTCTGTCTTCTCTTCTATCTTTTTTCTGAAGGAAGACTTTTCTGTTTACTTGGTTTAGTAAAATGGTATTTTCATTTCTGTGATTTCACTTTCACAAATGCCTCGTGGTTTTTCTTTTCCCCTTACCTGAAGTAACCACAAAAATTGCTGATATGGAGCCGCCAGGTGACATGGCTAACACTTTTGACACATGAGAATATTGCACATTGAATTAATTAGCGAGACGTCAGTCATTATTTGATCGAAGGAGAGAAGCAAGAACCTAAATTTTAACAAACAACGTTGTTTTAGAGGAAGATTAACATTTTTTGTTAAAAATTTGTAAAATTTTCAGATGAAAATTTAATAACGATTCTAAATATTTTTTCAATAATCTAGATATTATTTAAAAAAAAAAACCTCTGTATGACAAGCTACAGAGATAGCGCATTGTTAAAATTTGACAAATTTCATTAAAGTGTAATCCCATCTATTAGGGTGGGATTTGCTCAGATTTTCTCTAGATAACCAATTTAGACCTCGTACGTCCGAGGCCTACCAACTTTAGTGACTCTATTCAATATCATTGGCTCTCATACACAATAAAATCATTAAACAAATTCTAAGACATTCACTTGGCTTAAAAAACAAGTTAATGGAAAACTTCACAAAGATACTTAGCAAGACGGATGTCCAAAAGAGACTCTCGGTGCCAACCAAGTATCTCAGCTCTCTCCCATCTTTTAATGGTGATCGTGCTGTGGAGCTTCAAGCTATGGATGAAGGTGGCTGTGTCTGGGCCTTCAAATGTTCCACTCGCAGGAAAAGGCATCCGAAGCCAGTTCTTACAAGGGGCTGGCTTGCATTCGTTGCAGGCAAGAATCTCGAAGCTGGTGACAAGGTCGCGTCTTACAAGCTGAAGAACAAATGCAGGACAGCAACACATGTTTGCGAGGTTCGGGTCGGGAAACAAGTCAAGATTTTTGGCTCTGTTTTCGGCCACTCTCCGATTCGAGCTCCATAACTTGGTGATGCTTGGTTCTCGATCGAATACAAGCTAAATATACTAATTAAGGTTGTCCTGGTGTAAATTTGTGCTGGTGTTTATTTAGGAGGAGGCCCTGCTGCTTGGCTTTATTGTCGATTCTTACGCTCTCTGCGTGTGTTCAAGCTGCCAAAAAAACTTTCATTACTGTTCTTGATTTCTGGTAAGGCAGCGGTACCTTTTATTGCTTTTGCTTTGCTTTTCAAGGATCCGTCTGCTGGTTATGCCTTTCCTTTTGGGCATGGATGTAAAAGTCTTGTATCAACGTACAGTGATACCAGCAAATGCACGTGCGGCGCTCCATATTATTGAATAGCTAACTGTTTGTTTATTAATGTGGTGTAAAATTAATTTTATTTTGAAAATATATTAAAATAATATTTTTAGATTTTCATTAAATTTTTTATATTAGTATATAAAAAGTCAAAACCATTATAAAACAAAAATAAAACTATCAATGTTGTTTTTATGCCAAATATACTTTTGAAAACGTTCCAAACACACATGTTCTATAACAATACAAAAATGAAAGCTACCAAATTGATTTGAGGGTTGGTTGGTATAAAATAATAATTGAGGTTAATAATATTTTTTAAGAAAAAAATTAAAATATTATTTAAAAAATTAAAAATTAAACTGGATTTTAATTGGATGGCAGATTAAACTGCTAAATCAATAAAATCAAAACACGTCATTTTAAATTAATATTTTTTATATTTGGCCGGGTTTTGGGTTTTTTTCCGGGTTGGATTTAGCGACAGTAAATTTACACAATTTAATAAAAAACATAGTCAACATAATTAATATGAAAAAAGAAAAAAAACTGTCAAGGAATTTTTTATCTATAAATGTGAAGAACAATATTGGTGTTTACACTTTCCATTATCTCATGATCTTTATAAATATGTGTACACGAGAGCTGATTCCATGACCCGACATGAATGATGTGACAATCATTAGCAGCCTCGAATTTAAACATGTTCTGAAAAAAAACAAGATAATCGATAAATTAAATATCTCGAAAGGTGTTTGGGTGTCAACTTTTACGGTGGTTGGAGTAGTAGTTTTATTGAGGGTGCCGCCAAATTCATTAGTTAACGTCTCCTCAAGCAAGCTTTCCATTAGAAGGCTCGGTAAAAACCCTTTAAAATGATTGCTTTCCTCCATTTTTTACCTCATATTTTTTTAGCCAAATTAATCGTTTGTTTGGCCGGAGGAGGATGCTCGGTCTTTCCCTCCGACGATGCATCGATTTAGAAGATGTTAATCCGAACAGAGAGCTTGCTTACATTTGGACCAGTCCAAGATCGACCAGTCAGTACACTAAAAAATTAGCCCTTAGAAAAAGGCCCGTTTAACTTTTAGGCCTTGGACTCAAACCAACGAAAGCATCGGCTGAGGTGGTTGTTGATCTAAGTATTTTTAAATTTTTTTTTTTTTTTGAAATGTAGAGTATCCTGAGCACAACAAATTAAATTTTCATGGCCCCAATAGTTTTTGTTAGAAAAAAAAATCAAACTTGAGATCTGGAAGGAGTAAATCCTGAAATCTCTAGTTGATATCCGTTGGACCAGCCTCTTGAGATTGATTAAGGAGTTTGAAGAAGACTCCCTCAACTCTTTTTTTTTTTTTTTCCTATTATTTTTTTTATTCAAAACACCTCAAAATCAACCTAATTAAGCAACTTAAAAAAAAACTCATTTGAAACCTTAAAATTATTTTAATTCACTTGAAAACATAAAAATATCAGATCAAAATAAAATTATGAGTTATTAATATGGCTTTAGATGTATCTTTTCCAACAATATAAGATTTAGTAATATAACTAAATGGTTGACCCACATTACATTGTATATCAAATCAATTATTTTAGTGTAAAGAAACTAGATGGTGCTAATGTATTCTTTAATAAGAAAACAATTTAAACATTGAGGAAAATTAGTCTAATATAACCCAAACAATTTGAAGAGACCAAATATAACTTAGACGATTGAAGAAAAAATAATAATAAAAAAAATATTCAAAAAATCAAACACCAACAAAATAACAAAAAAAGTTTTTATTGAAACTGTGATAACTAGATAAGAAGCAAAGCAAATCAAATCAAGTTATGAAAACCAATTTAAAATAAATTAAATATTAAAGGATAAAATTAAAAAAAATTAATAAAAAAATAAAATGATGAAATTAAATAAAAAAGCCTAAGCAACCAAAAAAGATCTAGGTGCGCAGGGCTAGGTAGCCTAGCGCACTTAGGCCATAATTAAAAAAGCTCAGGCGTGTTGGTTTGCCATCCCAAGTTGTGCACTTGGGCTTTGATATTTTTTTTAAGGGTTGAATGGCATGTCGTCCATCCTTTTTTCCTAAACAAAAATAGAGTAGAAGACGTGGCAGACAATTTGTCATCATTTATATTCATTTTAAACCATTTTTTTGACCTAGAAACACAAAAAAACCCTATAGACCTAAATAAAGTTGTTTTTTGCTTTAAAAACCTAAAATTTGTCTAAAAACAAAAAATCACTCGAAACTCAAAAACCTATGGAGATCAAATCTATTATCCTAGTCAATTTCAATGTGAAATTACATCTTAGTAGAATAACCCTCATCTAATGGAACTTGTTGAAACTAAATATTGACTATTTTGGTGATTAGAATCAGTGTCAATGAATGATACTTTTTCTACCATTGAAAATCCAGTGACTTTCTCTCTCCACTCTTAAAACTAGAGAGTGAAAATTAATGGACTAAAATTTTGGACCAAAAGAGAAATTTTTGAAAAAACTAAAGTTACAAAAAAAAGGATGATTGAAAATTAAAAAGATCAAAGTTAACATTTTGAGTTAATTTTGAAACGACTACCAACACTTTCTCTTTTTAGCACTAGAATCTTGTGACTTTTTCTCTCCAACTCTTAAATTAGAGATTTAAAAATAAAAGAAATAAGATTTTGGACCAAAAGGGAATTTTTGAAAAAACTAAAGGAACTAATAATAGGTTAAGAGCAAAGTTAAAGGATCAAAGTTAACATTTTGAGTTAATTTTGAAATGGCCATCAAGTTTCAACGTGTTTTTACAATTTGGTTCTGTCTTTTAAATTTGTTCATTTCCTAACAAGTTTAAAGTAATTGGCCTTCGATTTGAGCATAGAAGAATCCAATCATGAAAAAAAGCTTGAGGATCAAAATATCAAAAAAGAAAAGAAAAAGAAAAGTCTGAAAATGTAAAAGGATAAACAAATTAGTTTTTTTTTTCTTTTGTAATGTAATATAATTACTAATGAGGATACAAAAATCGCAAGGAATATTCAGGAATGAATTATTCCTAGAGATCCTTATACATCATTTACAGTATGTTCTACGACCTTCACTTCAATATTCCAGTAGCTTCATCTTTAATGTATCTCCTCAAGAGGTGTGAATCTCTTTTTTAATAAATATATGCACAAAGTCTCTTAAAGACCACTGAAGATCAAGTATAAGGTATTTTTATGAGGCAAAAGACATTGATGAAGTTATTAATGAGTTTTTATGAAGATATAGAAGAGGAAGGGAAAAAGATGAAGAATTAAGGAGGAGGAGGAGGAGGAGGAGGAGGAAGAAGAAGAAGAAGAAAATGTGTTTATGTCTTAGAGTATAAGGTTTCGAACCCCTTTCTATGTATTTATGCTCTCTTTTATATTACATGACTTGACTTGCTTCATGCAATATAGAAGGGGTAGAAATGTAATCTTGTATTAGTAAGATAATATTATTTTACTGCTTGTATCATCATATCTAATTAACATAAGCATAAATTATTTATTTGTATTTAATAGAATTTGACAAGTATCATAATTACCAACTCAAACATAGAGTATGAGAAATTTAGTGTGGAGTTATCTTTGAGTTATGCATTGAACCTGAGGGGCATTGGGTTCAACTTACACATTGAGCTTAGGAGGAGTCGGGTTCAACTTGTAACTATATCTAAGAATGGTTAGGGACGGACATGTCACAACTCAATACGGAGTTGGGCACGAACACGTTACATTCTATGGTCGGACATTAAAAAAACATAACCTTATTTTGGGTTATGATTTTGTGTGATCGCCTCTAAATAAGGGAGGTTTAAAGAAACCATGACTCATCATTTACAATAAAACTAGTGAAACTAATCTCATATAAAACAACTCAGTGGGATCAAAATTGTCCAAAACTACATTAAGAAATGTTAAGCTTGACTACTTTCTCTGTCACTGCTTCCTCCCTCTTTCTATAATATTGGAATCGAGGATTAAAAATGAAATAAGTGGATTGAAGTGTTAAAATACCATGAATTGTCTCCAATGTGTATATTTGAAGGAGAGAATTGGTTCATCAGGTAAGTACAAGTGCATCGTTTCTAAATTTAAATGGTTAGAATTAAATCCATCCATCCATCCAGTGGCTGCCATTGATCTTGATACTAGCAATTAAGTCATTACCTTTCGGTTCAACCCGAAGGCATTCAAATGGGTTCCATACTAACGAAGAGATTAAACTCACAATTAATTGAAACTTCAAGCACTGAAACCTTGCTTTCCTTCGATAACGACCCATTTCGACGTGCCGCCTATCATTCCACGGATAAATTGTATACTTGGGAAAAAAAAAATAACACATGATAAAAACGTTTTAATGAAATATTATAATTTGATGATATTGCAGATTATAAACATCATATTTCAATAATATTACATTTTAAAATTATAACATATACTTAAATATCATTGTGGTGAACTGCAGTATTAACTATAATTTTCTTTGATATGAGTTCGAATTTAAAAAAACACAATACTTACTAAATTTTACTTTTTAAAAGCGTGATAGTATCAAAATATACTATTTCATTGATTTTTTTTTTTAAACTGTGGAATTACATCACAATTTTATATTTACTGTGATAATTTTACAAATAAAATCCCCATTCCATCCCTTTGAAAACAAATTTTCTTGGTTGATAGTGATAGACGACCGCATGTATTACAGGGTCTTTGATACATAGAAGTCTTTGGTTATGGCGTTTTGTTTCTCTGTAGATCGCAAAGATAACGTTGACGAAGAAATTGTGAGAAAGCGAGATGTTAGCTGTGGCCCGGAAGCGGTGGTGGTTGAATTCGACTTAAAACGCGAAGATTGTACTCTGAATTCCAAGTCTTCTTTGAGGTATGTTTGTTTCTGTAAAGTAATTTTTAAAAAATCATTTTTTTATTTTTTAAAATTTATTTTTTATTATAAAATTTAGTTAATAAAAATATTTTTCTATCAATAAAAAAAAATATTTTTCTATCAATAAAAAAAATATTTTCCTGTCAAAGAAAAATTTAATTTGATTTTTAAACAAATATGTTCTTTTTATATTGGACAAAAAAACACTTTTTAAAAAATTATAAAAAATAAAAAATATCATATTATTTATAAATTTAGTTTTTAATTGTTATACACACACTTAAAATTTGATTTTTAGATTCAAAAAGTGACAGAAAATTCTGCCGATCCTTTCTGGTGCCCTTCCTATTGCCACGAATGAGGTGGCTTCTAATGTCACATCTTACACACCGACTATTTTAATTTAATATTCTTGACTTAATTGACTTGTCATCTATCCCCAGTCTATATAATATAGTTGCCCATAGCGCCAGAAACCACGCAAAAAAAAGTAGAAATGGCAGAGTTCTCAAAGTTGCTAACCAAGACGGATATTCACAAGAGACTCTCATTGCCTACTAAGTGTTTCAAGCCTCTCCCATCTCTTAAAGGCAGCCATGTCCTAGATTTTCCAGCAATAGATGAGAGTGGCTTCGTCTGGACCTTTCAATGCTCTACTCGCAAGAAAGGACACCCAAAGCCAGTTCTCTCACAGGGCTGGCTTGCATTCGTTCGCCACAAGGAGCTCAAAGTTGGTGACAGGGTCAAGTTTTTCAAGGAGAAAGACCAAGGTGGTCCGGCAACACCTTTCTACAGGGTTGAAGCTGAAAAGGAAATCAAGATATTTGGGGTTATCTTTGGGTATTCACCCATCGTAGCCCCATTTCCATGAATGAAAACTCTAATTTTAGCTAGTAAATTGGCAACAAGCTTCCTAGCTAGCCTGGCATTAATTTATGGCTAGCTGGTAATATATATATATATATATATATATATATATATATATATATATATATATATAGTTGCCACGCCTATGTAATATACTATAGGTGATGATGTTTACCTATTTTCAAGAACTAGAAGCCCTGTCGGAGAAGCCTGGATAAGATGACTGCATTCTTTCCAAGATTTCTCGAGCAGGGAAGGCGTCGGAATTGTGTGAGCCTTTTCTTGTTCTTGCTACAGTAATGTTGAAGACACTGTAGCTTCTGTCTTCTCTTCTATCTTTTTCTGAAGGAAGACTTTTCTGATTACTTGGTTTAGTAAAATGGTATTTTCATTTCTGTGATTTCACTTTCACGAATGCCTAGTGGTTTTTTTTTTTTTTTTTCCCTTACCTGAAAGTAACCACAAAATTGCTGATATGAAGCCGCCAGGTGACATGGCTAACACTTTTGACACATAAGAATATTGCACATGGGATTAATTAGAGAGTCGGTCAGTATTTTCAGATGAAAATTTATTAAGGATTCTAAATATTTTTTCAATAATCTAGATATTATTTTTTAAAAAAACTTCTGTATGACAAGCTACAGGGATAGCGCTAATAACACAGTTTACCCTAAGGAAGCTGAGATCTTCATCTATTATTGGGCTTGCAAAACGTAAAATGTCAAAACAAATGGTCAATCCATAGAGTTTGACTATATGCACACATGCATGAACAAGGAAGGGGGCCTCTCTTTAGTCTTCCATGCGCAAAAGTAAAGTCATTGGAATATTTACGTTGGATTACAGTCCCTCCAGAGAGGTCGACACTATATGCATACATGCATGAGTATTGAATTGAACACAAAAAACTCATTACGATTTTGTTTATTTATTCATTAGGTTCAAATTTTTAATCAGATGAGAAAAAGAATGATCGCGCGATTGTTTTTGGCCCTGTAATTTTCCTCGGATGCTTTGCGCGTTGGAGAGAAAATCTATGGTCCTAGATTTTTGTTAGCTGGCCGCTCTTTGTTTCTTGAATGCTCCCCAACTGTTTGTGAAAAAAGTCAATGAGACAATTACTTGGTTCTTATATCACCATAGCCATTACAGTTAGGCATGCTCTCTAGAAAACCAACGAATATCTCAGCTGAGGAAGCAGATCTTTTGACTCGATAGAACAGAAGAACAAAGGTGGATATTCAGGGCAACAACCTACTGTTGATGCTGCGAGTTTAGAATTGGCTGAGTGATGCACAAGAAGTTACTGGTGGTTACATATATAAGGACACTCTTTATTGGTGCTTCTTATTTAGATAAGAAGATGGCTGAAGATGGTTTGAGGGAAGAATATATTACTCACTATAATATTTAACAGTTTTATCGACGTAATTTTTCACTCGGCGTAAAACACATATTCCATCGGTAATTAATTTACCAACAAAATCACCAACAAAAATTCTCCGTCGGTGAATCTTTCATCGGTAATTTTTTATCCGTCGGTAAATCCGTTCGTAATAAAAAAATATTATTACCGATGGATTT
Source organism: Populus alba (assembly GCF_005239225.2). NCBI lineage: Eukaryota > Viridiplantae > Streptophyta > Magnoliopsida > Malpighiales > Salicaceae > Populus > Populus alba. The sequence goes on from NC_133295.1 coordinate 2,484,125, forward strand.
ACTGATGGAACAGACGCATCGGTAATAATATTTTTTTATTATCGACGAATTTACCGACAGAAAAAAATAAAATAATTAAATTAACATAAATCAACACTGTATAATATATACTCAAAATGCTTGGAAAAAAGAATAAGAAAATCAACTCAAACAAATTTGCAACAAAAAAATAAAACAAAAAAATTAATTCAACTAAAAAAATTCATATGAAAAAAATGAAGTTGCAATTGCTAAAAATTTAAAAATATTATAAATAAATCAACTAAAAATTGATCTCATATGAAAAAAAAATCTCACAACAACATTTATACAATTATTAAGAACAAAAACAATTAAATATAAATGAAAAACAAATATAGTGAAAAAATTCATGAAAAAAGAAGAAGAAAAAAAATCTTACCTTAATGTATTTGCAAGTGAAGCTAAGGAGAGAGAAAATTTTTTATAAAGCATATAAATTTAAAAAAAAAAAACTAAGAGGAGAAAAGAAGAAAAAAGAAAAAGACATACTCGAGCATGAAGGAAAAGAGAAGGAGATGAGGAGAAAAAAAGAGAGAAATAAATAGATATTGATGTTTTTTTACATATAGTGAAGAAGAGAGAAGAAGTAGAGAAAAAGAACAAGAAATGAGTCTGTCTCTTATGGAATAAGCGGATTCAAGTTTTTTTATTGGAGCGCGATAGTGACGGATTTACCGACGGATAATTGAATATTAATATTTTTTTAATTATTTCATCGATAATTTCATGGGTAATATTTAATTTAAAATTTTAATTTCATAAAATGTTTTCAGAAATCGCTAAAAATTATCGATGATTTTTCAATCCATCGGTGATTCCGTCTATAATATTTAAATGGAAATTTTAAATCAATTGAATTTTTTCATAAAACCTCCAAATAATACTGATGAATTTTCAATCCGTCGGTGATTTTGTATGTAAAGAACAACAATTAACAGTGCAATTGAAAAATAAACAGTTCTGGAGCTCTCTGGAAAATATCGACGGAATAATTCTCTTTGTAATTGACATGATAAACAGTGTTCACAGTTTACCAACGGATTTACCGATATAATTTAATTCGTCGATAATTCTGTTGGTAAAAATGAAATGTCATCATTTTTTTTTGTTTTGTTTTAATTTTTTTTCTACTGTAATTTTTTTAGTATTTTTGTTTGTATTTATTAATTTTCTGGTAGTGATTAATGATGAGGAGGATGACTGTCCACTAATCAAATTATCTGTTGAGGAAAAACAGCAGATTAGGGAACCTAGGTGTCAAACTTTAATAATCAGTCATGGGGATGAGGAGAGTTGGGTACAAGTTTTTTAACTGAAAAGACTCTAAACTTTGTGGAAGATTCAGGGTTCTTTAGTCATAGATTTGGAAAACGATTTCTTCCTTGCAAACTTTTCCAGTTCTGATGATCATGACTACATCCTTTTGAGGGTCCTCGGATGGTGGCAGACCATTATCTCACAGTAAAACAGTGGCATCCCAATTTTGATCCGAGTGAAGCCATGATTGATAAAATTGCTGTGTGGGTGAGACTTCCAGATTTGGCTATGAAGTATCACGATAATTAATGCTGTTTTGTGTGGAAAATTGGGGGACACTATTTGCAAGACACTGAAGGTGGACAAGGCAACCTCAATTTGCACTTTGCACCAGTGGAAATTTTGCTAGAATATGTGTGGAAGTAGACCTTATGAAACCTCTACCACTGTCAAAATTCAAATTGAGGAGGCAGCCTCGTAGAATTGTCCATGAAGGTCTACACCTTATTTGCTTTCAATGTGGTCAAGTATGGAAACAAGAAGGATGCCTGCCTTCATAAGTAGCAATACAACGAGCCTCAAAATTAAGGATGCGTATCAGGCAGCATGTGACCTCGAGCTTGATGAAATGGCCGCCCAGAATCAATCACTGTAATGTCAGTTTTTCTACAATGAGATCTACAGGAACACATGGAGTCATTTATAAAGCTAATAAAATTACTTGGTGTTTGCTCTTTAAATGAGGGATTGTTAGATTATGCTAAAATCTTAGTCTAAATGTAAATCTTTAGTATAAAAGGATTTGTGTTAAACAATTTAATTAAAATCATTATTTAACTAGTTATTTAGAATACTTGTGTTACTAGTATTTAGAGAATTCTCGTTAGAATAGGATAGTTTGAGCATATAATCACTCTACAAATATAAAGACCATGGATTCATAATATTTTAAATGTACTGTAAGAGTTTGAATCAATAAATAAATACTTGGGAAAGCACCATCCAACAACATCTTGAAACCCTTTAATAAATGCTTGATTAGGCAGTTGCAAAGGACGCTTCTAGGGTTACAAAACTTTCCTCCTATCTTTGCTAGAAAATGTGGATTAATTTCGTTCTTCTTCCAACATTTATGGCAAAAAGCTTGTTCTTTCCCTCTCATTCTCTTTCACTCTCACAAAAAACCATTTTATGGCAAACAAAACTCCAGGACACGAAAGAGTTATTGATCTCCTCACATGATCAGATCCAGCTCTCTTGGATCTCCAGCAATTATCCCAAAAAATATAGATGCTTAATGATGTTGCTACCACCATCCAACAACATCTTGAAACCCTTTAATCTGTACAACATCAAACTCTAGGGAAAGCACAAGTAGGAGCTCATAAACAACTCTAGTTTCATCCTGAAGGGACATGACAAAGTAACATGCCATTAAGATGCACCCACACTTCTATACTCAAAATAAGCTACACCCATCGTTCCAGATGAAGATCTATTTACCAATCTTCTAAGTCTCACTCAGTTGCTCCATGCAGAAAAAATACCTGGATATGAGAGAGGTCATGAGAATGAGCACCACCAAGTGAAAAATTCTTCATTTTATCAATTAGTGTTACAAACTCTCATCTCCAAAGAATATGTTTCTTCGAATGTAAACCTAGATAACTATCATAGACTTACAAATATTAGGGAACATATACAGAACATGAGAAGCTCCCTGGATGTGATAACACAAAAAAAATGATAACATGTGCAAAATCCTTCCCGTGACATTTTATGCATTTGCTCGGTATCACAACCTTGAGCTTGGTCCTATTCTTGGCCTTCATGATCAATATGCCTAACGTATCTCATGCTTAAGCACCAGCAAACGAGCTAATAATGACATCACTGATCTCATTTCATTACATAATATGGGGACGAAAGCATTAGAGCCCATCTTTAGACATTCAACAAGGAAATATTTAATGAAGGATCTATCTTATTCATTGTTATCACGACCTCAATATAGAGGAATACCATACACTAAAAAAGAAGATAGAAAAATTGATTGCAAAGGTTATCTGCAACAATTTATGAAAAAGAAGAAAAAATCATAGCAAAAATTTATGCCTTATCTCTGTATATCTTAGAGCTTTTCAATAAAAGCAGTAGTATTTTTTTTTATCTCCAACATAACCTCCGTTGTCTCTACATCTCTATTGTCTCCAACGTTGCTCCACGTCTCATTTTTTTTTTTTAAAAAAAAATATTCGTGTGTCTCCACTGTCACCAAGTCTCCATTTTCTCAAACATATCCATTAATCTCCATGGCTCCGTAGTAGTCTTCAAATAGCTCCATACTCTAGTCTCCATCAAGAAGCCTCTTATCTCTAACTTGTCTCCAGGGGCTGAAACATCTTGAAAGAAAAATTCTACAAAAATCTCCAAGTGACAAACAGCCTCCACCTTCACGTAAAACTAGTAATTGGGCTTGCAAAACGTATAATGTAAAAAGAAATAGTCACTTAGGTTGACTATATGCACACATGCATGAACAAGGAATGGGACTCTTTAGTCTTCCGTATGCAAAAGTAAAGATATTGAAATATTGACATTTGATTATAGTTCTATTCTTATCACATTTGGTTAATTTATGGAGTGAATTATGACTCATTTGTTTATGATCTGATTCATGCTAAGAAATAAAGACTTATAATTCAACAGTTCCCCCATACCGTCTGTTTCATCTCATCTATGAGGAGCCAATTTTTTTTTTTTATTTAAAAAAAGTGGGAATAATTTAAGGATGGCAGATTCTTGTATTGTCTCGTTTATAAAAAAGAAAAAGAAAAGGACACTTGTATTGTCTTCTCCTGCAATGAATATGCTTTTGATTGTGGTGAACTATCAAGTTTGCAACGATCCATCCTCTTGATCGATGTTCATGGCATCTGCTCTTTTGTTCATTTTTCATTTTTGCAGGTTATAATTTCGAGGCCAACGCTCTCAAGAGTTAGTGCTTGTTTGGTAACGTGGTTGTGAGTAAGGTTCACCCGCAGCCACACCAAATATTATTTGGTTAACAAGAAAAAATTATTTTTTGATGGTGGGACCCACCAAAATCTTAGCTAGATTGCATGTTTTGGAATAGCAGCAAAATGCTGCTTCTCGTAAGAGAGAAAGCAGAACAGTGGAGCATGGCTCCACTGTTGTAATAATGCGAGTAAATTAATTCACTCGCATTGTTAAAGTTTTTTTTTTTTGAAAAACATTGCGAAAAGTTCAGTTTTTTTTTTCTAGAAAAATCAGTGCAGTTAATTGATTTTACTCGTATTGTTCACGTGAACATGAACAATATTATTTTTAAAAAAATTAGTTTAAGGTGAATTAAATTTACTCGTGTTGTAATCTCATTTTTTATTCCTGATAATATTTCACCTAATTTTATTGCACGCTCAAAAAAATCATTTTTTTTGTAGTTCTTGTCGAATGAATTTTGTACATAATAAAATTATAATTTTTTAAAAAAAATTTGTGTTTTACTTGAAAAACTAGTATTTAATATTATTTAATAACACTACATAAATTAGAAAGATATCACATGATAACGTAGCATTTGTGGAATTTGATCGCAATTTCAATTATGTTCTTGCCGAGTCCGACCTAGTTAAAATGAAATTCAGTTTTTATTTTTATTTTAATTGTGTTTTATTCAAAAAATTTAAAAGGAGATCGCTTGATGACGTTACAAAAAATTTAGTTTTTTGTTATTGCGCGCTTAAGAAACCATGAAAAATATAGTCCTTGTTGGATAGATTTTGTATTTAATGACATTGCACATAGTTTAATAGAATAATAAAAAATATTTGATATCAATAATATTTATTTTATGATATAATAACAGTGGTTAAATCTACAATATTTAAATTAAAAATTATTAATATTAATATATATATATATATATATATATATATATATTTAATTATTTTATAACCTCAATTTGAAAAGCGTTTTTTAACCAAACACATTAAACTACTTTTTGTTCAACATTATTTTCAACCACAGTTTTAACCAAATATATATTTTTCCAAACCAACCTCAACTAAAAGTACTTTTTATAAAACAACTTTTTTAAAATTACAACCACAACAGCAATCTCAATACCAAATACATCTTTACTTTCCCATATACGCGAAGCAAATTTACATTAAGTTTGTTCTTGAGATGATTCAAAAAAGGAGGAGAAAGGGTCAAAGAACATGTGATACAATCAATAAATTTCATTAATAGTTTTACTAATGGATTCGGGTGGATATATTACATTAAATAAATAGAGGTTGGGGATGTTTGGAAATATTTTGGTAGTTATTTTTTAAAATATTATTTTTTAGAAATGCATCAATTTGTTTTAGAAATTTATTTATGATATTAAAACATAAAAAATGATAAAAAAACATTAAAAATTAATTTTAAATAATTTTTTTTAAAATTTCATAAAATATAACTTCAAATAGACACGTAAATTACATTTAAATTAATTGATGGAAAAAATTCAGTAAATTAATTACTATAGTACAAATGATTGTGTAAAATTGTGGTTAAAATAATTTTTTATTTAAAAATATATTAAAATAATATTTTTATATTAATATTTAAAAAATATCAACTTAATATTTTTTTATATTAAAAATATTTTAAAAAAAGTCTAAAAACACAAACAAAAACTAGTCGAAATACACAATAATGCGACTTTGCCACTATGTGGGTCCAATATATGCAATTCTAAAACTTATAGCATGACATGGCTAAATAAAATTGCCGAAATCAATCGCCAGAAGGACTTAATTGTAGTAAAAACAATTGAACAACCAAGTTCTTTTATCAATTTAAGTGTAGATTTAGTTCGCGATCTGCCTCAATTTCTTTAATACATAATATCCGCCCGAATCCATCAGTAAACTATTAACAAAGTTTACATTATGAGTAAAAGACTTTATTTTACATTATGTTTTTCATTTGTTTTCAATGAGAATAATATTGTATTGCATTCTTCTATTTTTTAGATTAATGTTAGTAATTGGATTAGCTTGTGTGTATACCTTGATTAATCCTATGAGTTCTGAAACTAACGATCATATAAGCCTCTGATGACCCTAAAAGGACTCGATATTGTATTATATTTTTTTTGTTAGGCATAATGTGTATATTTTCTAAATTAATTTGAAATTTCTTTATTATTATATGAACTTTGTTAAATTATTTTATTTTTGTAGACATGGATAAAAAAAAAAAAAGAGTAAGTGCAAGCAATATAGATGAACAAAACACGTCTCGTCTGCTTCATAGAATCTTAGTTGAGGAAGCTTTGAAACCAAAATAGGCCATCATCAACCTTTGGTCCAATTCTTTGGTAAGAGTTGCTAAAGCAATTAATAAACAAGAGGAATGCAAAATTATATCAAAGCTCTGTGTAAAAAATGGTTTTGGATGGGATGATGAGTTGAAGAAGACGACGAAGAATATGTTTATGATGAAGAAGTGAGGCATGTGATTAGTACTTAAAAGTGCATATTTATCAAGGTTATATATCATCATTTTACACTTAAAGTATCAATAACTCCTTAACTAAAACATGTTTTATAATAACAAGTCTAATACTATAAAATGCCTTAATATATGGTAAATGTTCATCTTAAATGCAGGCCTATCACATAAATCAAAGGATTGATTGATGAGTTCAAGTATGGAAATTGAAAGGACAAAGAGAGGGCCAAACTTAGAAAAGAGATGTTGGTGCAGTTCAAACTAGAACATTGTTCGGTAATTGGGTTATATCTCGAGTTCTAGATGTCCAAATGACCTCAAATTTTTACACATATTCAGTAAGACATAGGCCTACAACTTTCATGTTTTCATCAAGATCTAAGAAGGTCGTTTTCAAGTCTAAATTATAGCAACAATGGAGAAGTTCGAATCTGTCCTGCAGCTCGAACACTGTTCAGTGTTTGGCCTATATCTGGAGTTCTAGAAGTCCAAATGACCTCTATTTTTTTTTTTTCTGAAAAGATGAGTCAATTTCCTACAACGTTTATGTTTTCCAGTGGACCCAGTTCTGATGATAGCATTTTCGTTTTATTCAGACAAGAAGATAAGGATTTTCACCAAGTCAAAAATTGGCCACCCACTCAACAATTAGTCATCAAATCAATAATTCTGAATTTTGGCCTATAAAAGGAGGCATTTGCCATGTATTTGGGAGCTTGGTTGTTCAGATCAAGTTCATGCTCTTTATTTCTCTCTTTATATATTTTTTTGTAATTTTTAAGTTTTGCTTTCATTAATATCTTGTTTATGCTTTTCATTTCATTTCCTTTACTTAGTTAACTTGTATTTTCTTTATGTTCTTGTTTTGTTTATTTATGTTTCTCTTCTTCAATATGTTTAGCTAATTTTATTATGTCAATGTGAAAAGGTTACACTAATGGTGTAAGAATAAATATAGTGTAAACTCAACATGGATCTTAATGTTTAATATTAACATGTCTTATTTTTTTTATCTTACTAATTCTTAATACCTTGCTTGTTAAATGGTTAATCTAGATTTGTGTTGTATAACACTTGGTACAACAAATGCTTGGCACTCTCATAGCTCAACCGTGTGGTATTACCTACACCTAGGTTATGAAAGGAACTTGATTTGTTGTTAACATTAGTTAACATCATGAATTCCTGACAATATTTAAAAGTTTGGTGTTATGTAAATAAGATAATTAATATGATCAAATCATCCGATTGGAACCTCCTTCGTGTGTGGTTTCCAAATTGAGTAATAAGAGTTTATACTATACTTGTTTGAAATACCATTAGTGGATCCTCTAACCTTGACATTTGTTTTTATCATTGTTTAATCCTTACATTAATCTTTCATCTTAAAGTTCTCATTAATTTCTTCATCTTCTTCTCTTATTATTACTACTACGTATTACTACTACTACTACTACTACTACTATTATTACTATTATTATTATTATTATTATTATTATTTACATTCTGTTTATATTATATAATATATCTCTTTGATCTTTTCATAAACTTAGTATATAGGCTGGAAAACCTGTGACCCGATCTTTTAGATCATTCTCAAGTATAACAACGCCACGTACTGAGTATTATTATTATTATTATTATTATTACTATTACTATTATTGTTATTATTTTTGTTATTATTGATGTTGTTGTTGTCTTGTTATTTATAATTTATACAATTAACGTCTCTGTCGTTTGACCCCGGTCTTGCCGGGTTATTTATTACTTCGACACTCCTGTACTTTGGAGAAGACATCAATCTTTTGGTCGTGTCAGCATGACAACTAAGATACTTGTTTGTTCTTTATGTTATCAAATTATATTTTTTATATATATAATTGTTGTTGTATTGTAGTTTTTCTTACTTTGTATGCAAGTATATTTTATTCATTAATTCTAACAATGCATAAATGCATGAAGAAATGTCCATTGTTGTTGAAAATAACATGAAACCAAGTTGAGTTATTTCGCAAAGTCTTATGCTGGAAAGAAGGTTCTTCCCTCATGAATCCTCTATCACACAAAAAAAAAATATTGCTATTTGTACAAAACAAATATATTACTATGTTAAAAGTTATGTTTGTTTTTGTATTTTAAAAATATTTTAATTATTTTATTTTATTTTAAATTAATATTTTTTAATATTTTAAAATATTTTGATATACTAATATTTTATTTTAATATATTTTTAAATAAAAAAAATAATTCCAATCACGTTTCAAACAGACTTCAATCTCTAACACAGAACCTTCTTTTCAAACCTTTTAACTTGATGTGATGCCTGCCATTTGGTTGTTTGGTGACAACTTGACAATCACTCTGGCTGGGTGACAAATCGTGCGATCCCTTATCTTCTCATTTTTCAAAGTCATTATGGGATACGTCGTTGTTTAATTTTTTTTTTTTTTCCGAAGCATAAAAGGTCACTAACGGTTTGCCTAACTTTGAGCTACATTTAACTTAACAGAACGTACATTCTATCTAATAATAGCAATTAAAGAGATATTTGTAAATATAATTACGGTTATTTTTAAAAAAATTTATTTAAAAATATATTAAAATAATTTTTTATTTTTTAAAAAATATTTTTAATATAAACACTTTAAAAAAATATAAAAATTTAATTTTAAATAATTTTTTTTAAAAAAAATAATAAAATATAATTTTTATCCAAACCAAACAGCCCTAAATCATAATTGTAACTTTCAACATGTGTTCAGAACTAATATGTGTGTGGTAATGCGGCGTGGGTATTTAAAAAAAAAAAATGCATGAAGAAATGCATATTTTTTTAGGTAGGATCCACAACTCTTTTTTTTTTCTTTTTTTTATCTATAATATAGGATTAGTTTGTTTTTAGTTATGTATCTACGCTCCAATTCACTCATAAAAATAGCAATACATCTACCTCAATTCATCAGCAAAATTACAACATTTATATTTATCATGATTTTATAATTGAGTTATAGTGTAAATAGACCATTCAAGATAAATTAATCTTAGATTAGATGAGAGAAAAGGAGCAATGTGTTCCACCAGCATGCCAGACCAACTCAGCATTTAATGTTTGGATTTAAATGAATGAGCTTATTTAATTAATGCAAGGACATGTAGGAGGGGCATCCTAAGAAGATTAATTGATAATGGGACATATTAAGAAATTTATAGAATTAGAGGTACTTCTAATTTTATTCCCTTACTTTTCCACTTTCGTGTATTGGTCAATCATTTTATTAGGAAAGGTGAGTCTCTCATCCCACAAAAAAAAACAAAAAAAAAGAAGGTGAAGCTCTCATCCCTCTCATCCACAAAAAAAAAAATCCCACAAAAAAAAACAAAGGGGAGGTCTCCCACCTAAAAAAAAGCTTAAAGTTGGCGACAAGATCAAAATTTCCTTGAACCAAACCGCTGCTGCAACACCCTTTTACAGGGTTCGAGATGAAAAGGAAGTTAAGATATTTGGTGCTATCTTTGGCTATTCACCCATCATAGCCACATTTCCATGAATGAAATATATATATTAATTAGTATATATTATACGGGCAAGAAGAAGCAATTAGCTCGGTCTCTATCTCATAGAAGGCTGCACTGAATATATAGTTGAATTTGCTTGTGTGCTTGCTACAGTGTCTTCAAACCGTGGCTTTTGTGTTTTCATCTTTAATGAAATAAATCTTATCCTTTTACTTGGTTTGTACATGGAACTTTTCATTGATGTGATTTCACTGTGCACAAAATTCTTGATATTTACTTCATAAAGCTCCAATAGCAGCGAACGGTTTCAGAAATAACCACAAAATTTGCTCCAATAGCAGCCTGGAGTCCCAAAAGCCACGGTTCTTTTGTACAGTGAAAAAGTGAGGGCTAAGTGCAATGGGGCCCCTTTGGGTGCAATGGGGCCCCTTTGGGTGCAATGGGTCAAAACGTGAGGTCTTTCATCCCACAAAAAACACAGAGGCGAGTCTCTGCAATGGGGCCCCTTTGGGTGCAATGGGTCAAAACGTGAGGTCTCTCATCCCACAAAAAACACAGAGGCGAGTCTCTGCAATGGGGCCCCTTTGGGTGCAATGGGGCAAAGTGAGGGCATGGTGAGTGCAAAGTGCAAAGTGCAAAGTGCAAAGTGCAAAGGGCCCCTGGGTGACGGGGCAAAGGGTGACAAGAAGGGGCCCAGCACCCACAAAAATGAGTGCAAAGGGCCATTTGCACATGCAGAGGTACTTCGAAGAAGATTAAGGATACGTAGGAGGGTTTCTCATCCCCCAAAAAAAACACAAAGGTGAGTCTCTCTCGTCTGGCAAGCAAAGGGCCCGCTAAGCACGTACCAGGGCAGGGCCCGCTAAGCACGTGCCGGGGCGCCTATAAATTTAAAGAACATCGATCCAAGGGAAAATCACAAGTAACAGAAGTTTGAAGCCATTCTTGGAAGATCACAAGAAATATCTTCTTTTTGCTTAGCCTAAAATGACAACCTTCTCTAAGATCCTCGGCAAGACAGACACCAGCAAAACACTGTCAGTGCCTAGGAAGTATCTCAAGTCTCTCCCATCTTTCAACGGTGGACATGCCGTGGAATTTCAAGCAATAGATGAGAGTGGCTTCGTCTGGACCTTTAAGTGCTCTATTCGCAAGAAAGGACAGTACCGGAAGCCGGTTCTTTCAAAGGGCTGGCTTGCATTCGTCCGCAACAAGAAGCTTAAAGTTGGCGACAAGATCAAATTTTCCTTGAACCAAACCGCTGCTGCAACACCCTTTTACAGGGTTCAAGCTGAAAAGGAAGTTAAGATATTTGGTGCTATCTTTGGCTATTCACCCATCATAGCCACATTTCCATGAATGAAATATATATATTAATTAGTAAATATTATTATATGGGCAAGAAGAAGCAATTAGCTGGGTCTCTATCTCATGGAAGGCTGTAGTGCTATAATATATAGTTGAATTTGCTTATGTTATATATATATATGCACCATAAGTGATGATATTTATGTATTTGCCAGAGCTAGAAGCCTGTCAGAGAAGCTTAAGCACTGTAATAAGGCTTTATTCACTTCAAGACTTCTCAAGCAGGTTAAGCCGTTGGAATGTAAATTGTGCAAGCCTGGTGGTGTGCTTGCTACAGTGTCTTCAAGGCACCGTGGCTTTTGTGTTTTCATCTTTAATGAAATAAATCTTGCCCTTTTACTGGGTTTGTGAATGGAACTTTTCATCTATGTGATTTCACTGTGCACAAATCTCTTGATACTTCATAAAGCTCCAGTAGCAACGAACGTTTTCTGCAATAACCACAGAATTTGCTAATATTGTTTTTGGGTTCAATTTATTGACATTTGTTTGGAATTGAGTACGAGTGCATCCCATATAAGAGATGGCCAGATTAGTCCTTCAGGTACTTTGCTGCGATAGTTAGATTCCCCTTCATGGTGGATATTTGAATGCAACTCCTCTTCCTCCCAATACTACTCATAACATCATCAAATACCTACAAGTTTGAGAAAGGGACCTTCACTTCGTGGGAGGCCAAATGACCACCTCATGGGAATATCATAGATGACGTGTAAACATGGCCGGCTTTATCACCATGAACTGGCAAGTTATGGTTGCCTCGACGGCTATAATCAAAGATTAGTGGCTTGTTCTTCGATGTGAGGTTGCTAGAAAGAAACTCAGATGTAGATTTTGTGGTTTTGCATGTGCATTCAAACAAAAGGAGAGGATTGAGTCTTAGATTTTTTCCCAAACTATTATTAATGCTTAGGATCGATATTCTTGGGTCGATATTCTTGTGTGTGATATTCTTAGGTTGATAAAGCCTTTTGTTGCTGCTGCTACAGTATTGTTGAAGACTCATTAGCTTCGTGTTTCTCTTCTATCTTTTTTCTGAAGTAAGACTTTTCTGTTTACTTGGTTTGGTAAATGCTATTTTCATTTCTGTGATTTCACTTCAACAAATGCCTTGTAATTTATTTATTTTTTTACCTCCAGTGACCACAAAAATTGCTGATATGGAGCGGCCAAGTTAGATGCCCTCTCTCTCCCCGCCACTTCCTTCCACTTTCTAAAATATCGGAGCTAGGGACCAAAACGAAATAGAAAGGAAGTAGGGTCACTTGTAGAAAGCCTTCTATAAAGTTAGCACATGACATGAGAAGAAATTGTGATGGTGGCTGGCTAAAGATTATAGTTGTTTAGAAAAAAACAAAAAGATGATAAGGTTGACTAAGCAAGTTTTTTGGGAGAAAAACAGGGTGTGAAAACATACTGATGTTCGGATTGGATCTCTTCAATCTTTTTCTGAAGTAAGACTTTTATGTTCACTTGGTTTAGTAAATGGTATTTTCATTTATGTGATTTCACTTTTTACAGATGCCTTTGTGATTTATTTTTTCACATGAAGGAACCACGAATATTGCTGATATGGTGCGGCCAAGTGACATGGCTAACATTTTTGACACAGAAGAATATTGCACATTGAATTAATGAGCGAGTAAAAATTTATTTGATTAAAGTAGAGTTACTGTATTATTTAGATTGTATTATAGTTATTTATTTGTTGCAAATTTGTTTGAATTACTATAGAGAACATTGATTAAACCGTACGTACATCCCAATCCACTCCACTTTCCTGGAAGCAATACCAGCCAGTTTTGCAAATTTAATTGAAACAGAAAGTAAAAAATAAAAAAATGAGTTGGGTTTAGATATAAAAACGATTGATCGTGGTTGTCACATGTGTGCGGCGTCATATGAATCATCTACCTTCAGGTATAGTGTGTTTATCTGGTAAATATAGACATATAAGAAATTCTTGTTTTTTATCAGTGAAAAATAAAATGAGAGTCGCCACCTAATATTTCAGTCACTAGAAACCTTAACTGGTCTTAGAGATCGGGTACGAGAACTGGTTGCGTAAAAAGAAGGTATTAACACAAAAAATACACCTACCTAAAGTAAGTTGTATTGTTTTATTGTCTGATAAAATCTAAGGTCTTGTTGTGGTTTTTAATTGTAGGTATGTATACGGCTTTAAGAAAAGTTCTTCTTGGTAAGGAGAATTTATTTCATCGGGTAAAACCTAATTGTTCTATGTCAATTGAAGAAACTAAATTTAATATTAGGAGTACATCTTATGTGTAAGTTTGTAATCCCAGTTATTAAAAGAAACAAAATAATTTTTTTTGATTTTTTGAAATATTAGCCAAGTTCTTGTGACTTCAATAAACTAGTCATTAAAGCCAAAATGCACGCTAAAACATAGTTTTTGAAGTTTTTCTTCATTTATGAAAATACAATATAATTTTTTAGCTTTAAGAGACTTGGTCATATGTATGAAATAAAAATATAATTTTTTGTTTTTTTTTAATAGAAACCGGGTTTTTAATATTGGATTTTTATTTTTACAGTGTAAAAATACAAACCGATATTAACCAAAATGGATAGAAAAATACGCAAGAAAATCACTAACGCTTTTGAAAAAAAAATTAATTTTTTTTTGAAATGGGCTAGACTTGGCCCAAAAAGAAACTGTGCCAAGATTTCCTAGAGTATGGGCTAATCCAGCCCACGAAGATAGTTTGTTACTATGCACAGTAACAAATTAATTATAATTAGCTGGTTACTGTGCCCAGCATGGTAACCGACTAAATATATTCCATTTGCTACAGAACGTCAATTGCTCACGTTCTGCATGCAAATGAACCAAATTGGGAAGACAGATCAGAGAAGGAGAGAAGATTACCTGGAGTGAAGGAGCGAGTTCATTGTTGCTTGTGGTAGCAGTGGCTGGGAAACTCGGTGGCGGCCGTTGCGTTGCTTCTTCTTTCTTCCATGCAAAGGCACCAGTCTTTATGTCTTCTCCTTCTCTCTTTTTTTCCTTTTCTTTTCTCTTTTCTCTTTTTTTTTTTTTGCTCTTTCTTCCCTTGTATTTATAGGCAAAAAACAAGGGGAGAGAGGCCTATTACCCCTTCCTAGTTGTGGCAAGGGGTAGGGTGGCCACGGCGGCCACTGTGTAGCCACCTCAAAGACTGTCTAGGAGAATTGTTGGTGTTTTTTTTTAGGCTTTCTGAGAAAGAGGGAGACGAGAAAAGAAGGGGAACAAAGGCTTCTTCTTCCCCTGCCTCAAGCGTCCAGGGGAAGAAGAAGACCCACAGTGCCGTTTAAAACAACACCATTTAGGGCCTTTTTTTTTAAACAGTGGATGAAACAACATCGTTTTACCCAAAACTCGTTGTTTCATTTAAAAGAAAATGGTGCAAAAAACGTGTCAAAATCCTAATTAGTCCTCAATTTGTGATTTATTCAATCAAGTCCTCAATTGCAATTTTGATTTTAAAAATCAATTCAATTGCATCCTTGCCAAATTCAATCGCCGGCTTTATGTTGGCCACCTTTTTCAAATTAGTTCTTAGTCTCGAATTTATGCAATTGAACTCTCAATTGATCAATAAACTTTCAATTTCTTCAATTCAATCTCTGATTTGGTCAATTTCAGTCCTTCTACTGACGTGTATTTTCCAATTTGGTCCTTGGTTTTGGATTTCTTCAATTAAGTCCCTAATTGGCCATCAAACTTGAATATTTATGCAATTAAGCTCCTGATTTGACCAAATTAACTCTAAAAAATTATAATTTGACCCTAGAACTTTAGTTTCTTCAAATTAAGCCCAAATTGACTTGAAAATCAATTTTTCTTGCAATCAAACCCTCTATAAATACAATTAAATCTTCAATAAATTTAATTGAGTCCATAAACATCTAAATTTGGACATTTCTTCCTCAAATTGAATTTTCTTTGTCATTCGAGCTCTCATCATTCAACGATATACTGTTAAATTTCAATCTTTGTATTTTTAAACCTCCTCAACCAATTTTTAGCCATTTTCTGGACGTTTTGGCATCTTCTTCTCACTGCTTATGATTTTTTGGTTTTTCTTCCGAATATAATTTTTTGATTTTTTTTTGTATTATTTTATTTTTGTGTGGGGACCCAAAAATAGGTTACAACAGTGGTAACCTGGCCTTTTAGTTTCTCTTCCTATGGTGTGTGTGTGTTGTCGCACCCGATATCGTGGCGGCCTTAAAAATAAATCTTTCATGGAAAGAATGGATTTCTGGTATCCTAGTTTTTGATGGGGAATAATCTTGTTTAAGGAGTCACCATCTAGTATTGTGGTCACTAAGAACCATAACTGGTTAACAGAGATTCTATGGTACGAGATTGTTACGTAAAAGAGAAGATTATTATTTCACCGCTTAAATGTTCTGCCTGAGGGATACTACATTGCTAGTTTTGTCTTGAATTGATAAACGTTTATTAGTTTATGCTATGATGATTTGCTTATAATATTTCTGACTCTGGCGCTAGTGAATATTCAACTATGGATACTTCTAACTTTAGCGTTTGTAAATATTACGTAGCTATAAATAAAATAAATTTAAATAAATATTTGTATTTCTGACTTTGGCATCAGTGAATATACCAATAAATTTATATTATGTCACACCCGACATCGCGACGATCTTAAAAATAATATTTGACGAAAAAAATAGATTTCTAGCATCCTATTTTTTGATAGGGAATGATCTTGTTTAAGGAGTCGCCACCTAGTATTATGGTCACTAGGAATCCTAACTGGTTAACAGAGATTCTATGGTACGAGACTGGTTACATAAAATGAAAGATATTATCACCTTTTAAACGCTCTGCTTGAGGTAGACTGCATTGCTGATTTTATCTTAAATTGCTAAACGTTTATTAGTTTATGCTATGATGATTTGCTTATAATATTCCTGACTCTGGCGTTAGTGAATATTTAACTATGGATGTTTCCAACTCTGATGTTGATAAATATTACATAGCTATAAAATAAAATAAATTTAATTCAGTAATTTTATTCCTGACTTTGACATCAGTGAATAAACTAATAAATTTATATTATTATTTTTATTTATGCATACACATATATATATTTTTTTTGGCGGAACTTGGATCTGACCCTAGCCGGTTAAACCGGTGACCTAAACCAGTGACCTAGTCAGTCACTGGCCTAAACCAGTGACTAGGCCGGGTAGCAGGCGTATGTCACATACACCTGCTGCAGAAACAAGAATCAGCTGAGTTTACACATGGGGTTGTGGCCTAGTGGTTGAAGGGACTTGTTCCCTTCCTTCACACCAGGGTTCAAGCCTCACTTGTGTACGCTTGTCACCCTCGCAGTGCTTTACATGCTCACTAGGCTTGCAGGATGTTCAGTGAGCCCGAGGATTAGTTGTGGTGCGCGCAAGCTGACCTGGACACCCTGGGTTACAAAAAAAAAAAAAAAGAATCAGCTGAGTTGTAATTCACTTGCTACAGTTGCATGTGAATTATAATTTATAGCTACAGTAGCGTGAATTATAATTCACTTGCTACTGTAGCAAGCGAATTAAAATGCAAAGGAGAGAAGAAGAGACTTACCTGTGCTGCCGGAGGCGAAAATGATGACTGGCCAGTGTTACTCCTATCTGTTTCTGCTTTTCGTCTACTTCTCTGGTTCTTGCTTTCTTTGTTTTCCTGGTTGCTGGAGTTATGAAGGAGTTCTACCGTCCCTCCCCTCTGTTGCACTCTGCCTCTGGTTTTCTCTCTTCGTGCGTCCTCTGTCTTTCTACACTCTCTCTGTCTGTTCTTTTTCTCTTGTTCTCTTGACTCTCTCTACTCTCTCTCCGTCCGTGTGGCTGTCCCCTGTTTCGTCCCTGTGTTTTATTTTTCTGTTTCGGTTCGTGCTCCTGCTGCTTCTCGCGCTCGTCTTTCGTCTTTGTTTCTACTGTGCTCTTCTCCTGGAATGCTCCGTTTCTGGTGCAGTTGCTGCTCATAATTAAAAAAACATATTGCCACGAAATTACTTTAAGGGAGCTCATGAAAAAACATAAACTTGATTAGACTATGAAGTGGCAAGGTCACATCTCTGAATATATATAAGTTAATTAATAATCTAATTTTATTATTGTTTTGTTTTTTATTTTTAAAATGAATAGTCCAACTTACTTTCAATCATAATTTTGGCTTCTTTAATAAAATATGGTTCATCTAATATTAAAAGTATTTAACACTGTCTTAAAAATCCATGAAAAAAGTGTGAAAATAAATTTAAAAATCATATCAAATAAATCAATTTATCCTTACTTTTCAGTTTAGTTAGATTGAAGTAAATGGATGTTTCGTTTCTGTGGTTGGTTCTGCTTTTAAACAAATCACAGTTTACAAGTGTGTGTAAATGTGAAAATGTGTGATTTATTTAAATAATTTTTTGTACTAAAATGTATGTTAATGATTTTTTTTTATTTTTTAAAATTATTTTTTGATATCAGCACCTCAAAACGATCCAAAAAGGTACAAATCACATTAAATTTTAGCAAAAAAAAAAAAAATTTTAAAAATTTTTAGAAACCCAGTTTCAATCCCGTTCTCAAACACTACCAATAAAAGACCCACCATGTTTGCGTTTTGAACGCAGGACAGCAAATAGCAGTTTTCACGCTGCTTCTGGTAAAGTTTGCTTTCGATCTTTGTTTTGGCGGTTAATTCCTTTCGATCTTTGTTTTGGCGGTTAATTCCTCTAGCAGTTTGGATAAACATAAAGGTAAAGAAAGAAAGAAAGAATTAGAGCTGATCAAGCTTCAGTTGCAAACCCATCTGTAAAGAAGGATTCGTGCACCACCACCATGGTTATTCAGTCATTGCAGAATGGTGGTGGCTTTCCCATTTTCTGATTTCTCTGCTGGATAATTGTTCACTTTTATAAAAAATAATCAGCGGGGAGTGAATTTTCCCTCTCCAATGTGGGGGAGACAGTGGAGATGTCCAGCCGGATCCGGTCTAAATTTAGTTTTATTATTTTGATTGGATTAAATTTGATAAAAAAAAATCTATTTTTTAATTATATTTTACTTGCAAAATTGTTGCTTGATATTATTGCAATGACACTATATAAATTAAAAGGAGATCACATGATGATGTAGCATTTATATTTGATTGTAATCTTAATTTTGTTTATGATGATATTTTACTTGATTTGGCTGCATGCTCAAAAAACCATGAAAATTATAGTTTTTATCAAATAAATTTTGTATGTGACGGAATTTTAAATAGGTTAATAGAACAATAAAAAATATTTGATATAAAAATATTATTTATTTAATGATGTAATAATAGTAGTTAAATCTATAATATTTAAATTAAAAATCATCAATATTAATATATATATTTATTATTTATTTTATAACCTCAATTTAAAAATTATTTTTTACTAAATACATTTTTTATTCCTCAATTTTAACCAAGTATATATAAATACAAAACTAATCTCAATTAAAAATATATTTTATAAAATAACTTTTTTAAAATTATATTTATAAAAACTACTAAATACCAAACACACAAGTGAACACAAGTGCGTACTGGTATTATTCTAATATAATAATATTTTCAGTAGGAAATCTGAAATTTGGTTTCAAAGTTACAGAAATTCTGCAGGTCCCTTTCTGGTGCCTTTCCTATTGCCACGAATGAGGCGCCTTCTATTTTAATTTAATATTCTTCCTCGCTTAATTGACTTGTCATCTATCCCCAGTCTATATAAAATAGTTGCCCATAGCGCCAGAAACCACGCCAAAAAAAGTAGAAATGGCAGAGTTCTCAAAGTTGCTAACCAAGACGGATATTCACAAGAGACTCTCATTGCCTACTAAGTGTTTCAAGCCTCTCCCATCTCTTAAAGGCAGCCATGTCCTAGATTTTCCAGCAATAGATGAGAGTGGCTTCGTCTGGACCTTTCAATGCTCTACTCGCAAGAAAGGACACCCAAAGCCAGTTCTCTCAGAGGGCTGGCTTGCATTCGTTCGCCACAAGGAGCTTAAAGTTGGTGACAGGGTCAAGTTTTTCAAGGAGAAAGACCAAAGTGGTCCGGCAACACCTTTCTGCAGGGTTGAAGTTGAAAAGGAAATCAAGATATTTGGGGCTATCTTTGGGTATTCACCCATCGTAGCCCCATTTCCATGAATGAAAACTCTTATTTTAGCTAGTAAATTGGCAACAAGCTTGCTAGCTAGCCTGGCATTAATTTATGGCTAGCTGGTATATATATATATATATATATATATATATATATATAGTTGCCACGCCTATGTAATGTTAATATACTATAGGTGATGATGTTTACGTATCCGAGAAGCCTGGATAAGATGACTGCATTCTTTCCAAGACTTCTCGAGCAGGGAAGGCCTCGGAATTGTGTGAGCCTTTTCTTGTTCTTGCTACAGTAATGTTGAAGACACTGTAGCTTCTGTCTTCTCTTCTATCTTTTTCTGAAGGAAGACTTTTCTGATTACTTGGTTTAGTAAAATGGTATTTTCATTTCTGTGATTTCACTTTCACAAATGCCTTGTGGTTTTTTTTTTTTTTTCCTTACCTGAAGTAACCACAAAAATTGCTGATATGGAGCCGCCAGGTGACATGGCTAACACTTTTGACACATAAGAATATTGCACAATGGATTAATTAGCGAGACGTCAGTCATTATTTGATCGAAGGAGAGAAGCATCGGCCTAGATTTTAACAAACAACGTTGTTTTAGAGGAAGATTAACATTTTTTTGTTAAAAATATGTAAAATTTTCAGATGAAAATTTAATGACGATTCTAAATTTAATGATTAATATTATTTTTAAAAAAACTTCTGTATGACAAGCTACAGAGATAGCGCTGATAACATAGTTTACCCTAAGGAAGCTGAAATCTTCATCTATTATTGGGCTTGCAAAACGTAAAATGTCAAAAGAAATAGTCAATCCATAGAGTTTGACTATATGCACACATGCATGAACAACGTTGTTTTATTTATTCATTAGTTTTAAATTTTTAATCAGATGAGAAAAAGAATGATCGCGCGATTGTTTTCGGCCCTTTAATTTTCCTCGGATGCTTTACGCGTTGGAGAGAAAATCTATGGTTCCAGATTTTCGTTAGCTGGCCGTTCTTCGTTTCTTGAATGCTCCCCAACTGTTTGTGAAAAAAGTCAATGAGACAATTACTTGGTTCTTATATCACCACAGCCATTAGAGTTAGGCATGCTCTCTAGAAAACCAACGAATATCTCAGTTGAGGAAACAGATCTTTTGACTCGATAGAACAAAAGAACAAAGGTGGATATTCAGGACAACAACCTACTGTTGATGCTGCGAGTTTAGAATTGACTGAGTGATGCACAATAAGGACACTCTTTCTGGTAGTGATTGATGATGAGGAGGATGACTGTCCACTAATCAAATTATCTGTTGAGGAAAAACAGCAGATTAGGGAACCTTGGTGTCAAACTTTAATAATCAGTCATGGGGATGAGGAGATTGGGTACAAGTTTTTTTACTGAAAAGACTCTAAACTTTGTGGAAGATTCAGGGTTCTTTAGTCATAGATTTGGAGAACGATTTCTTCCTTGCAAACTTTTCCAGTTCTGATGAGGAGGAGGATGACTGTCCACTAATCAAATTATCTGTTGAGGAAAAACAGCAGATTAGGGAACCTTGGTGATAGTTGGGTACAAGTTGTTTTACTGAAAAGACTCTAAACCTTGTGGAAGATTCAGGGTTCTTTAGTCATGGATTTGGAAAACGATTCCTTCCTTGCAAACTTTTCCAGTTCTGATGATCATGACTACTTCCTTTTGAGGGTCCTCGGATGGTGGCAGACCATTATCTCACAGTAACACAATGGCATCCCAATTTTGATCCGAATGAAGCCATGATTGATAAAATTGCTGTGTGGGTGAGACTTCCAGATTTGGGACACTATTTGTAAGATACTGAAGGTGGACAAGGCAACCTCAATTTGCACCAGTGGAAATTTTGCTTGAATATGTGTGGAAGGAGACAAAATTCAAATTGAGGAGGAGGCCTCTCGTAGAATTGTCCATGAAGGTCTACACCTTATTTGCTTTCAATGTGGTCAGTATGGGCACAAGAAGGATGCCTGCCTTCGTAAGTAGCAATACAACGAGCCTCAAAATTAAGGATGCGTATCAGGCAGCATGTGACCTCGAGCTTGATGAAATGGCCGACCAGATTCAATCACTGTAAAGTCAGTTTTTCTACAATGACACATGGAGTCATTTATAAAGCTAATAAAATTACTTGGTGTTTGCTCTTTAAATGAGAGATTGTTAGATTATGTTAAAATCGTAGTCTAAATGGAAATCTTTAGTATAAAAGTATTTAGAATTCTTGCTAGAAAATGAGGATTAATTTCGTTCTTCTTCCAACATTTATGGCAAAAAGCTTGTTCTTTCCCTCTCATTCTCTTTCACTCTCACAAAAATCCATTTTATGGCAAACAAAACTCCAGGACACGAAAGAGTTATTGATCTCCTCACATGAGATCCAGCTCTCTTGGATCTCCAACAATTATCCCAAAAAAAATAGATGCTTAATGATGTTGCTACCACCATCCAACCACATCTTGAAACCCTTTAATCACTGCAACATCAAACTCTAGGGAAAGCACAAGTAGGAGCTTATAAACAACTCTAGTTCCATCCTGAAGGGACATGACAAAGTGACATGCCATTAAGATACACCCACACTTCTATACTCAAAATAAGCTACACCCATCATTCTTAAACTAGACGTTCCAGATGAAGATCTATTTACCAATCTTCCAAGTCTCAACTCAGTTGCTCCATGCAGAAAAAATACCTGGATGTGAGAGAGGTCATGAGAATGAGCACCACCAAGTGAAAAATTCTTCATTTTATCAATGAGTGTTACAAACTCTCATCTCCAAAGAATATGTTTCTTCGAATGTAAACCTAGATAACTATGATAGACTTACAAATATTAGGGAACATATACAGAACATGAGAAGCTCCTTGGATCTGATAACACAAAAAAAAATGATAACATGTGCAAAATCCTTCCCGTGACATTTTATGCATTTGCTCGTGTCTGGTATCACAACCTTGAGCTTGGTCCTATTCTTGGCCTTCATGATCTGTATGCCTAACTTATCTCATGCTTAAGCACCAGTATACGACCTAATAATGACATCACTGATCTCTTTTTATCACACAAAACCACTTTTCGTCAAACAAATAAGACCTAAATCAAATATCTCATGAGGCAATTAGGACCGGACCTTTTTTTTTTCTTTTTTGTGATTTAACTGTAAGTACATCCCTATACACTCCATTTTCCTGGAAGCAATACCATCCAGTTTTGCAAATTTAATTGAAACGAAAAGAAAAGAAAAAAGGTTTAGATATATAGTGATTCTTAGTAGTGTTATTAAAGCACACCCTGCTTACTAGGTCAATTTAAGACCTAACTGAACTCAACCCTGCTTAAATAATTTGAAGTCAATCTAGTTTGATTTAATTGACCTGATTAAATTCTTGTTTGAAAATTTTTTATGAAAATTTTATTCAATACAATTTAATTTTAATTTTTATAAAATTAATTAATCTAGATTAACTTAATAAAACTCGATATATTCCCAGGTTTAAGAACTTGGATTCTAATCCAAAGCACCATCCACCCACTCAATTAAATATCACAGTAAGCTGCACTTGAGGTCTTGGCCTAGCGATGGTAGGGGCTTGTTCCCTTCCTCTGCACCAGGGCTCAAACCTCATTGTGCATGTCTGTCATCCCCGTGGTGCCTTACATGCTCACTGGGTTTGCAGGATATTCAGAGGGCCGTGGGATTAGTCGTGGTGCGCGCAACCTGGCCCGGACACACACACACACACACACATATATATATATATATATCACAGTAAGCTAATAAGTGGCAGTTTTTCTAGACTATTGCTAAATTTCACCTCAAGTTGGTTAGATCTTGTTACACACACATACGATTATATTGTCTTGCGTTTTGTAGTGAGTTAACAATAAATTTTTTATATAAAAAAAATAAATATAAAGAGTATAAAGCATTAGATTCAATAATATTGAGTTTGACTATCTAACCGAACCCAATAAACCTTTGGTCTAGCGGGAATGCCAAACCTAATAGTATTCGGTAGGGCTACCTACCAAAACCCAAAAGTATTGAGTCTGATTGTCGAGTCGAACCCAAGAAGCCTTGGGTCTGGCGGGCATGACAAACCTAATAGCATTGGGTAGAGCTGCCCAACTAGCATTGGGTCTGGTTGTTTAGCCGAACTCAAGAAGCCTTGAGTCTTGCAGTGACGCCTGACCCAATATCATTGGGTCTAGCTACGGAGCCACACCAATATTTTTAGGTAGGGCTAAAGTTTTGAAACCTGGCCCAAGACCTGGGTCACCAGAGTCAATTTGTTTTTACTCAAAACGATATCATTTTAGTAAAAAAATCAACGAGATACAACTGAGTTTTTTATTGAGTCTTGCTAGGTCATCTCGAGTCGTGACTTTCTCCTTTTTTTTTAAACACTGCCCGATTCCAGCCTCGAGTTAGCCGAGTCCGAGGTAGACCCGTCAGGTCAGGCTGCCCAGCCACCACACCCAGTGCCATTGGGTCTCGCTGGGCCGCCAGACCTAAATATGATTGTATTTGGCCGTGGAGTCAGACCCACTATCCTTCGATCTAACTACGAGTCAGACCCAACAATATTTTTTGACTAAAAAACAAAAAAGACAACACCCTATGTTGTTATATTTATAGTGCAAACATTCTATGTTTATAATGTGATCCACGGTGTAATAAATCTATATCCATAATATTTGCAGATTATTTTTTTAATGTCTTTTAAATATAGTATAATAAATAAAAGTTAATGGCATTTATATCCTCATTCGCATAACTTGTCTCGGCTCTAGAGTCCTACGTGTAGCTGTCCTGCTATTGGTTAGAATTGTATATATTAGACCCGCAAATCGCTGTACCTTAAAGACTATACGTATATCATGACGTGGCCAAGTAAAGTTGCCAAAATCAATCGCCAAAAGGGTTTAATGATTCATTCTATTCTTGTACTATAAACGACTGAATAATTGCCAAAAGACTTTAATGATTTAATGAATATTTTTTTTATATTTTAAATGTGTTTTTTTTTTAATTATTTTTTTTTTTATATTTTTATTTTAAATTAATATATTTTTAGTGTTTTTATAGTATTTTAATATATTGATATCAAAAATAACTTTTAAAAATAAATAAAAATATTATTTTAATATATTTTAAATAAAAAATATTTTAAAAAATAATGATAGTCACACTTACAAACACATTCTACTTATCAAACTGCTTGCGTCAACCTCTTTAATATATAATGTCCGCCCAATCCATCATTAAACTATTACTCAAGTTTTACTAATTGCATGGATGTGTTCTTTGACCTTATTTTGCTCCCCCATCTCTAACATATCCAAAAACGTGAAATAAAATAGGAAAAGGTTTAAAAAAAGCGCAACTGGTTGGAATTTTTCAAATTTAAACTATTATATAAACTTTTATAATAACATGAAAAGTTTCTGACGGTGGAGGTATTATTTTTGTAGTGCCAAGCCATAGCAAGAGCTTATATTAGTCGATGAAATAGTTCCTTACTAATCAAACACTCACAACTTCGACGAGACCTCCATTGTCAAACACAACATCTTTTAATTTAAGGTTTACTTATGTTTTAGCTAATTTGGAAGGAAATGCACATAATTCTTGTATGTTAAGTGATGCTTTGTCTATACCCTAAAGAATAAAAGTTCCTGAAGGTGCCAAATAATTTCAAAGTACTACAAATATGTATACTAAATTATGGGACTATATTGAATTTTTGAAAATTTTAGGGGGCACGGTTCTTTCAGCCATGTCTTAAGCTAATTTATATTAAATGTATTTTTTAGATGACTCGGAAAAAAAATTAATTTTGATTTTTTTTATGTCCATAGGAGAATTTCCCTGAAGTCTTTTCCTCTCATATATATATATATATATATATATATATATATATAATATATATATATATATATATATATATATATATATATATATCTTTTTCCTTTGAGGGAGGTTCAACTGGAAGATACATCAAATCATGGTTAGCCCAAAAGTGGATATTAGGCTTATTAGCTACAAAAACTAGCCCACAAAGAGTCGCAGACTGAACTATTTCATGAACTAGGTATATGCATGGACCAACCATGACCATGAAACCCATTGGGGTAGCTCTCTGTTGGGTTTGTATTTTGAATTTGTATATCCCCTTTCTTTCCCTTGGTTAAAATAAAAACTCAAAACAGCAAGTGGTAAAATATGTTTTTTCTTATTAAAAAAAACTCACCCAAGCGCATGATTGTAAGATATTAAATGTGAAAATGTTACTTAAATACGTAGTTTTTTAAAATCATGGGTTTTACATAGTTATTTTTCAATTGAGTTTTTGAGTCAATTTAATTAAATAACTATTTTAATTAAATATTAAATGGGTTTGCTGGCTGGAAGGGGAAAAAATTGCTATGTGTACAAAACAAATATACTTCTACTATTCTATTCAACAATCTCAATTTTTATTTGATTTTATTTTATTTTTCTTTTATTTTGAATTTGTTTTCAGCTACCTTAAATTATCCACGTTTTAGAATTCCCTTAATCATCAACAGTAGATACCTCAGCTTGGATTCTAAAAATCTTTATTAAGTAGTTTTGGAATGTTTATTAGCTGTTATTTTTTAAAATAGTTTTTATTTAAAAATATATTAAAACAAAAAAATTATTTTAAATAATACCTTAAAAATTCGTGTTCATAAATAAGTACTTAGAATTCATGTTCAGAATTCCTATACGGAGTGAATCACAGACTCAATTGTTTATGATTTGATCCAGGTTCAGAAATAAATACTTGGAATATCCTATACAGTGTATTCCTTGTACGAGGAGCCACTTTAAAAAAAGGGGTGGGAATAATTTAAGAATGGCAGATGCTTGTATTCTCTTCTCCCGTAATGACTAATTGAGAATTTACAGCAGGTGCCACCTCAATCGTAACCTTTCATGTCTGATCACTTGTGTGTGGAAGACATTGATAGTAAACTGATTAGAATTATTTAAATCCTGATGTGTGGACAATATATCAAAAACTGATGTAATGATTTCGACAGAAATCAACACAATGATGAGCCACTCCACAACGTGTGATTTCCTGTATTGCAAAATTTCCTGAAGAAAGCGAAATATTATGCTGCAAAGACATCACCGTAAAACTTCGGTTAGAGCAGCTTTCTAGCAGCAAGAGCGCAACATATTCACTTGAATTTCTAACAAAGAAAGTACCTTAACAAACCGAGAGGTAGCTTAATTAATTAAATTTTAGATTTATTTTTTAATTATCATAAATTCAAGTTATCTGAGGACTAATGAAAATTTATATAATCGTTAATTTATGAATCCATAAAATTAATCGAAATATGTATAAATTGACCCGAACCCTCACATTAATAAGAGCATTCTTGGCATCTTTCCCAGCTATGTCTGATCTGTTGAAACCACCAAGTATTTTTGGAGTAAAGTACATTCATAACAAATGAAACAGTAAAAACAGAGAAATTTTAACATACAGCGTTGTTTTGGAGGAAGATTAACACTATTTTGTTAAAAATGTTTAGGTGGAAATCTTATTTGAAAAAAATATGAGGATCCAATTGAGACAAATTTCTTTCAGGACTCAATCAAGAGAAGGTACATACATAGCTGAGAGATTGTTTTGAGGTTAGCCCTTTATTATTATTATTATTATTATTATTCACAGCTCTAAACAACAGTGGCAAAGAATTTTCATTGACAAGAGAGTGCATGGTTACCAGTGACCACACCAAGGATTTGTAAGCACCGTTTGGGTTCCATGAAAATTTATTTTTTTTTAATTTTAATTTAATTTTTATATATATTTTTAATTATTTTAATATGTTGATTTAAAAATAATTTTAAAAAAAAATAAAAATATATTATTTTAATATATTTTTAAATAAAAAATACTTTAAAAAATAACTACAATTATCCTTTTAAATTATTGAATCTAGAGCTTCACTAAATCAAATATCTCATGAGGCAACGGCCCTGGACCCTTTCTTCCCCTTCTTCTGTTTTGTAAGGATAAACAAAAAAATTAAAAAACCGATTAAATTGAAAAAACAAAAAAAATAACTGAAAAAATTGAACCGTAAAAAAAAACCGATTATCAATTTTATAAATCTAAAACAAAAAAAATCAAACCCAACCGAACCCAAACTGAAAAAAACCGAGACAAACTGGTTTCAGATTTTTTTAAAAAAAAAATCAGTTAAATTATTTATATATAATATATATATATATAAAAACCAAACCAAACTGAAAATAACCATTTTTTTTAACCGTACATC
This sequence comes from Populus alba, assembly GCF_005239225.2. Lineage (NCBI taxonomy): Eukaryota > Viridiplantae > Streptophyta > Magnoliopsida > Malpighiales > Salicaceae > Populus > Populus alba. The sequence goes on from NC_133295.1 coordinate 2,512,330, forward strand.
CGGCCCTATACATTCCACGTTCCTGGAAGCCATACCATCCAGTTTTTGCAAATTTAATTGAACAGAAAGTATAAAAAAAGGGTTGGGTTTAGATATATAGTGATTCTTGTCGTAGTTATTAAAGCATGCCCAACTTATCATGTAAATATGAGATCTAATTAAACTTAACATGAGTTAAAAAAAATAATCTAGAACTAATCTATTTTAACCCAATTGATCTTTGAATTTTTTTTATAGAAGTTTTATTTAATACAATTTGGTTTTAATTTTTATAAAATTAATTAATCTAGATTATCCTAGTAAAACCCGACATGTTCCCAGGTTTAAGAACTTTGATTGTAATCCAAAGCATCGTCCACCCACTCAATTGAACATCATAGTATATAATATAATATTGCACTTTGCTTTTTGGTTTGGTTATTTTCTTATTGCATCAAATAGTAAAACCTTTTATCAATAAAAGTGTGAAAGTCTGCGGACGCAAGGCAACCTTTTATAATGATTCATTCTATTCTCGTACCATAAACAATTAAATAATTGCATAAAGTAAGTAATGATTTAGCCATTATTTATTTTTGTGTTTTAAAAATATTTAAAATAAATATTTTTTTTTAAATTAATATTTTTTGTAATGTGGTCCTCCTATTTGTCATTTGTCACTTAATTAAGTACTTCTCATATCCAATTCAGATGTTAAATGTTGAGTGAGCTTGACATGTAGGATCCACTATATTTTTTTTTTCTTTTCTATAATATAGGATTAAATTATTCTTGACCGTGTATCTTAGCTACAATTCACTCATAAAATTAGAATACATCTACATCAATTCATCAGCAAAATTACAACATTTATATTTATTATAATTTTATAATTGAGTTAGAGTGTAAATATAAAATTCAAGATAATTTAATGGACTAGAGAAACAGAGCAATGTATTCCACCAGCATGCTAGACCATCTCGGTATTTACATATTAAAAAAAATTATCGAAATAGAGGCACTTCTAATTTTATTCGTCTATTGGTCAATCATTTTATTAGAAAAGGGGAGGTCAAAGGATCCCATAAAGGAAACATAACAGTCTCTCTCATCCCACAAAGGAAACAATCTCTCTCATCCCACAAAGGATCCCAGAAAGGAAACACAAAGGCACAAAACACTGCACAGAAAAGCACAAAACAGTACACAAAGGCACAAAAAAGCACAAATCAGTACACAAAGGTGAGTCTCTCTCATCCACCTATAAAAAGCAAAGGTCCCACCCCTTTGTGCAGGGCCTTTGGTGCACCTCTTTGTGCACCGGTCCAAGGGAGGGAGGTAGAGGTCCCACCTTAGCCAAGGATGGGAGGGCGGATTCGAGTCAAGGGGAGGGAGGTAGAGGTCCCACCTTAGCCAAGGATGGGAGGGAGGTGATGGGAGTGGAGGTGATGGAGGTGATGGGAGCCTCCCCAAGGGTGATTCGAGTCAGGGAAGGGAGGCCAAGGTCCCACCTTAGCCACCTAATTTAAAAACATCAATCCAAGGAAAGATCACAAGTAACAGAAGTTTGAAGCCATTCTTGGAAGAGGATACGTAATATCTTCCTTTGCTTTGCCTAATTAAAATGACAAAATAATATTAAATTAAATATTAATTGTATATTACACAAAATAATTAAAAGTACTTACTGAGGGTTCTTTTTAACTAGATGTGATGCCATTTGGTTGTTTAGTGACATCTTGCCATTCGCTCTGGCTGGGTGACAAATCGTGTGATCCCAAATCTTCTCATTTTTAAAAGCATAAAAAAGAGTCATTGTGGGATTATGTGCTTGTTTATCTTTTTTATTGTTTTCAAAGCATAAAAAGTCACTAACGGTTGCCAAATATATTTCCAAGCAAAATATATATTTTTAAAATATATTAAAATATTTTATTATTATTTTTAAAAAATTACTCTTGACATCAACACTTCAAAATAATTCAAAAATTAAAAATTAATTTTAAATAAAAAAATTAAAAATTCATAAAACATGGTTTATATCATAACTCTAAACAACCCCGAATATAAAATTAATTCTTGTAGCTTCTCTCTTATGTCACAACTCTAAAATTTAATTTTTATATTAACTTTGATCCTCATTTTTTAAATTGTTATTTATTTTTCTCTTATTATTTTTTAATTAAAACATTTTATCTATTAAATTTTTATCCTCATTCTTTTAATTGTTACTTATTTTATTTAAAATAATTTATGAAATATTAATTATTATTATTTTAATTTTTTTTTATTTTTTAGATTTGATCTCTATTACTTTGATTATTATTTATTTTATTTGAGATAATTAATGAAATTATGTTTTTTTTTTTTAATTTCATTCTCATTCAACTTTTTAATTTGTAAGATTTGTTCCTCGTTATTTTAAATTTTAAAAAATAAAACATTAATAAGTTATTTTTTATCTTATTTTCCATGACATAACTGAATATTGAGAAGTATTTTTCAACTTATTTTTCATTATACTATCATTTGCACCACCTATGCTTGTAGGTCCCACCTTCATTTGCACCACTTTTGTCGGTCGAGGGCCTCCAGGCCTATAAATTTAAAAAACATCAATACAAGGAAAGATCACAAGTAACAGAAGTTTGAAGCCATTCTTGAAAGAGGATACGTAATATCTTCTTTTTGCTTGGCCTAAAATGGCAACCTTCTCTAAGATCCTTCGCAAGACAGACACCAACAAAACACTGTCAGTGCCTACGAAGTATCTCAAGTCTCTCCCATCTTTCAACGGTGGACATGCCGTGGATTTTCAAGCAATAGATGAGAGTGGCTTCGTCTGGACCGTTAAGTGTTCTATTCGCAACAAAGGACAGTACCGGAAGCCGGTTCTTTCAAAGGACTGGCTTCCATTCGTCCGCAACAAGAAGCTTAAAGTTGGCGACAAGATCAAATTTTCCTTGAACCAAACCGCTGCTGCAACACCCTTTTACAGGGTTCGAGCTGAAAAGGAAGTTAAGATATTTGGTGCTATCTTTGGCTATTCACCCATCTTAGCCACATTTCCATGAATGAAATATATATATATATATATATATGTATATGGGCAAGAAGAAGCAATTAGCTGGGTCTCTATCTCATGGAAGGCTGCAGTGCTATAATATATAGTTGAATTTGCTTGTGTGCTTGCTAAAGTGTCTTCAACGCACCGTGGCTTTTGTGTTTTCATATTTTCTGAAATAAAACTAGTCCTTTTACTTGGTTTGTACATGGAACTTTTCATTGATGTGATTTCACTGTGCACAAAATTCTTGATATTTACTTCATAAAGCTCCAATAGCAGCGAACGGTTTCTGAAATAACCACAAAATTTGCTCCAATAGCAGCCTGGAGTCCCATATGTTCCACAAACGAGCTTAGACAGGTCAAAGATCTCATGAGGAAGAGATGAATCTAGCCGCCGCCCCATCCCAACCAAAGTAAGTTTGTTTTCTGTACATTTTGCCCCTCTAGAATACATCCCTTTCGAGTAATGTTATGAGCTCTGGATTGGACCTATCGGTTCGGCCGAAAACTCGATAGCCCAGCCATCTCCTTAAATAGGACAAGTTTCCTCCGTTTTCTAGCTGATAATTTTGTGCCAAAGAGTCTTGATTTTTTTAATGCCCAGAGAAGAGTTTCCCTGAAGTCTTTTCCTCTTGAAGATGCGACAGTATCCCTTATGTTAATCCGAATAAGGAGTTGATTTCCACTTCCCCAATCATCACCTGGACACGTTGAAGGATATCCAATCATTAATAGCTGATGATTAACTATGTTTTCCAGTAAAACAAACTTTGTTTTGCTATAAAAAAACTGAAAATCCTCCAAAATTAAGCGCATATATATATATAAAACACCTGGTCTCTCGTACCTTGCTCTGTGCATTTGATTTTTCCTTTTTTTTTTTTCAATATTATGTTTTTTTCCCGGACGAGCTGCGTTAACGAATGGTCAATGGAGTGTGGGCCTTTTCCTTTGAGGGAGTTCAACGATGGTACGCCCAGTGGAAGATACATAAGATCATGGTTAGCCCAAAAGTGGATATCAGCTACCAACCTGCAAAAACTAGCCCACGCAGAGTCGCAGACCGAACTATTTCTCGAGCTGGGTATATGCATGGACCAACATGACCATGAAACCCATTGGGGTAGCTCTCTGTTGGGTTTGTATTTTGTATTTGTATATAACCCCTTTCTTTCCCTTGGTTACAAAAAAGAAGAAGTCAAAATAACAAGTTGTAAAATACGTTGGTTTTTTTTTCAAAAAAAAAAAAACAAAAACCTCACCTAAGCGCATGATTGTAAGATAACAAATGTGAAAATGGCACGTAGAACCTAGAAGGCTAGAACCTTCGAAGGGGGTCAGAAAACTGAAAGGCATGCCACCCCCATCCGTACACATTATTAATTTGGAAATCAAATTCCCCAGCAACATGCAGTCGGTCCCACTCAAAGAAAGATTTTCATGCTTTTGAATTTTGTTCTTCAAGATGCCGTGCATACACATTGGTTGGGTTCATAAGCGAGATTTTTTTTTTTGCATTTAAAAATTATTTAAAAATAATATTTTTTTCTCAAAATTAAAATTTTAGTTTTTTTAAATTAATTTAATATACTGATATTAAAAATAAATTTTAATAGTTGATGACAGTGTTCAAAACAAGAAAAAGGAAAAATAATGTGAAGGTGCAAAGAAAAATTCCAAGCAAAATTCCCCGTTGATTAATTATACGTTCCATAAGCGCCAGTGAATTTATGAAATATAAGTCCGGATTCGTGCAATTATTTTAATTCTCATTTTTTATTGAAAATTAAATATTAATTGTATATTACACGAAATAATTAAAAGTACTTATTCAGGGTTCTTTTTAACTAGATGTGATGCCATTTGGTTGTTTAGTGAAATCTTGCCATTCGCTCTGGCTGGGTGACAAATCGTGTGATCCCAAATCTACTCATTTTTAAAAGCATAAAAAAGAGTCATTATGGGATTGTGTGCTTGTTTAACTTTTTTTTTTATTTTTTTTCAAAGCATAAAAAGTCACTAACGGTTGCCAAATATATTTTAAAATATATCTTCAAGCAAAATATATTTTTTCAAATATATTAAAATAATTTTTTATTATTTTTAAAAATTACTCTTTACATTAACTTTTCAAAATGATTAAAAAATAAAAAATTAATTTTAAATAAAAAATTTTAAAAATCATAAAATATATTTTATATCACAACTCTAAACAACCTGAGATCATTTTTGTAGCTTCTAGCGCATGTTCAGAACTAATATATGTTTGGTATGTGTTTTTAAAAATATAAAACATGGTTTATATGTGTTTTTTTTAAAAAACTATTTTTAATTCTAAAGATATTAAAATAATTTTTTTGAGTTTTTTGTTTTTGGTATTAATCGTATTAAAAAAAATAAAAATTTTAATTTTAATTTTTTTTATTAAAAAATAATTTAAAAAACATAAGTTGCTGTATTGCGAAAGGACAGTTAAATTAAAATATTGCCTCCATCAAAGGAACAGGTGCTGTCCATGAATATGGTTATAGAGGTCTGTATCAAAGCTACTCTTGGAAAGCTACAAAGAGTCATGGGAGATTTCACATTAGTTAATTTTGAAATAGCTAACCTTCGATAATGACCCATTTCGACGTCCAGCCTATCATTCCACGGATAAATTGCGTAATTTGCACGGGAAAAATAAAATAAAAGTGAAGTAATATACTATGAATTTTTATTTTTTTTTGAAATATCATAGTTTGATGTTATAAATACAATATTTTAATATTATTACATTTTAAAACCATGATATTTGTTTATACATTATTATTGTGAATCGTGATATTAATTATAATTTTTTTTAATTTAGGTTTAAATTTTTATAAGCACAATATTTACTAAATTTTATATTACTGGGCCTTTGATAGAAGTCTTTGGTTGGCGTTTTATAGTTTCTACGTCTAGATTGCGAAGCAAAGATAACGGTGCTAATTAAGTTGGTACAAGAGATAAGAAGAAATTGTGAGAGGGAGATGTCACCTGTGGCCCAGAAGCGGTGGTGGTTGAATTCGACTTAAAACGCGAAGTTTAAGTTGTTTTTTTTATATATATAAAAAATAAAAAGATCATTCTTTCACAAGCAAGTTTTTTAGTGAGAAAAACAGAGAGTGAAAATGTATTGATGGAACGGATTGGACTTAAATTGTAAAATTATTGTGTAAGAGAAAGAAAGAAAAATTGATTTATCTCATAGTCGTGGGGAGAAAAGATACAAACTATATATCAATTCTAATTAATTCATCCCTTCCTCTCTCTATGTTTACAAGATACAATAGCAAGATAGAAAAAAAAAATAGAGAAATTTAAGAGAGTATCGATCTTTCAAACTCTTGCAATGAATGAAAATGAACATTCTAATTAATTCTTGGTATTGTGTTATGTGATTTTTTTTAATTGAAAATATATAAAAATTATAGTTTTTTAATAGTAATACGTTAAAATAAAAATAAAATATATAAAAAATATATCAATTTAATATTAAAAGAAAACAATTTAAAATACAAATTGTAATGCAAAACAAACTATAAATCAATTCTTAAATACCTTAATTCCAATATATAAGAAAACCACCAAAAGAATCGTATTTTATTTTTTGCTACTACAAGTAAAACAATAAAAACTCTACAATGATTTAATTTTTATTAACTACATTGATGTGAGTATTTAATTACTACTTGAAAATAGTATTTTATATATAAAAAAAAAGCTTTTCACTGGTTAACTTCTTAAAAAAAAAGCTTCACTTGTGAGGATTAAATTCCATAATCATATCAGTTTAAGAGAAAAATTAAAATAAAATTAATTTAAACAAGCGCACTAAAAATATAAACTTGATTGGATTACGAAGTGGCAAGGTCGCATATTTTATATTTGAATTTACAAATATATATAAATTAATTAATAATTCAATTTTATTATTGTGTTTTCTTTTTAAATGAATAATCCAGCTTACTTTCAATCGTAATTCTGGCTTCTTTAATAAAATATGGTTCATGTAATATAAAAGTATTTAACACTCTTAAAAAATCCATGAAAAAAGTGTGAAAAAAAAAATTAAAATCATATCAAATAAATCAATATATCCCTACTAGGGTGAAGTAAATGGTGGGGTAGTGGGAACTGGGATGTTTTCTAATATAATAATATTTTCTGTAGGAAATCTGAAATCTGGTTTCGAAGTGGCAGAAATTCTGCTGATCACTTTCTGGTGCCTTTCCTATTTTCTGTCACATCATCTTACACCGACTATTTTAATTTCATATTCTTCCTCTCCTGGGCCTCGTTTGTTTTAGAAAAATTAAAATTTAAACTTTACTGCCTGATTTCTTAAAATGTACGGGAGTTATCTCGATATACTATCCACTGAATTTTACAAGTTTATAATTATTTTTTTTAATTTATATTTTATAAGGTTATTACAATATTAAATAAATATCTTAGTAATTAATTTCCAAACTTTTCTATATTTTTTATTAAAAAAAATTAGTCGGTCAAAAAATATTTTTTGATCCAATAAAAAGTTAACTCGATTTTCAGAAAAGTATTTTTCTTTTATTTTGGATAGAAAACACTTTCCAGACACTATAAAATTTTTATAAAAATCATATTATTTGCTGATTATATCAAATTTGATCCTCAAACTTTTGATTGTTATATATTTTGTTTTGAATCTTTTTATTTTTTGAATTGTTATTTGCTTTTTTTTCTTATTATTTTTTAATTGAAAGTTTTTATTTATTAAATTTGGTTCTCATTCTTTTGATTGTTACTTATTTTATTTGAAATAATTTATAAAATTATTATTATTATTATTATTATTATTATTATTATTATTTTAATTTCATCATCTTTTAATTTTTTTTATCTGTTAGATTTAATTTAATTTATAAGATTTGTTCCTCATTATTGTAATAAACTTGAAAAAAAATATTAATAAATTATTTTCCAGTTTATTTTCTATAATATAACCAAATATTGAAAAATATTTTCCAACTTATTTTCTATGACACTACTACATATAAAAAAATAATTCATTTTTCAAGAATTCATCTTTTAAAAAAACTAATTTATATAAAAAAAATACTTTCCCCCAGACAAAACTTAATTTACTTGTCATCTATCCCCATCTATATAAAATACTAACACATAATGCAACGAAGCAAGCAAAAAGAAGAAGAAGAAAAAAAAGAAATGGCGAAGTTCTCAAAGTTGCTAGCCAAGACGGATATATATTCACAAGACACTCTCAATGCCTGGTAAGTTTTTCAAGCCTCTCCCATGCATCTCTGAAAGATAGCCATGTCCGAGATTTTCCAAAGCCAGTTCTCTCAAAGGGCTTGCTTGCATTCGTTCGCCACAAGGAACTTAAAGTTGGGGACAGGGTCAAGTTTTTCAAGGAGAAAGACCAAAGTGGTCCGGCAACTACGGGGTTGAAGCTGAAAAGAAAATCAAGATATTTGGGGTTATCTTTGGGTATAATAACTATGGATCGAAGTGCCGACACAATTTTAACTTCAATATGGTCCGTGTCTTATATGCCACCTCGGATTTCACTCTTACCTCATCATTCACTTTATCATTGTTGACGGCAAGAAAGGGAGAATTGATAAAGTGGGATCGATTATTCAAGTCAACAATATAATGTGATACAAATGAGTTTTACCGAGTTATTTTCCAATTGAGTTGTTGAGTTTTTTTATTCAATTTAATTAAATAATTATTTTAATTAGATATTAAATGCGTTTGTTGGCTGGAAGGGGAAAAAATTGCTATTTGTACAAAACAAATATACTGCAACTACTATTCTTTTCAACAATCTCAATTTTTATTTTATTTTATCGATAAAGGGAGAGTCTCTAGGTTGCTTCTCTGATTGCAAGTGCCATGGGCCCCTAGTGTGTGTGTGTGTATAATAGCTGCACATAGCGCAAGACACCACGCAAAAAAAAGTAGAAATGGCAGAGTTCTCAAAGTTGCTAACCAAGACGGATATTCAGAAGAGACTCTCACTGCCTACCAAGTGTTTCAAGCCTCTCCCATCTCCTAAAGGCAGCCATGGCCGAGATTTTCCAGCAATAGATGAGAGTGGCTTCGCCTGGACCTTTCAATGCTCTACTCGCAAGAAAGGACACCCAAAGCCAGTTCTCTCAAAGGGCTGGCTTGCATTCGTTCGCCACAAGGAGCTTAAAGTTGGTGACAGGGTCAAGTTTTTCAAGGAGAAAGACCAAGGTGGTCCGGCAACACCTTTCTATAGGGTTGAAGCTGAAAAGGAAATCAAAATATTTGGGGTTATCTTTGGGTATTCACCCATCGTAGCCCCATTTCCATGAATGAAAACTCTTATTTTAGCTAGGCTAGCCTGGCATTTATGGCTATATAGTTGGGCATGCCTACGTAATATACTATAAGTGATGATGTTGAAGTATTTTCAAGAACTAGAAGCCCTATAAGAGAAGCCAGAATAAGATGACTGCATTCTTTCCAAGACTTCTCCAGCAGGAAAGCCGTTGGAATTGTGCAAGTCTTTTGTTGTTGTTGCTACAGTATTTTTGAAGACTCTCAGTAGCTTCGTGTTTTTCTTCTATCTTTTTTCTGAAGTAAGACTTTTCTGTTCACTTGGTTTAGTAAATGGTATTTTTCTTTCTGTGATTTTTATTTTTTTTCTTACCTCAAGTGACCACAAAAATTGCTGATATGGAGCCGCCAAGTGACATGGCTAACACTTTGGACACATCGAAATATTGCAAATTGAATTAGATTTTTTAATATACGGAGGGAAAGAAGAGACTAGATTTTTTAATATACGGAGGAGTGAATTATGACTCAATTGTTTATGATTTGATTCATGTTCAGAAATAAATACATAGAATTCAACAGTTTTCTATTATTATAGAATATTCTAAAAACCATGTGAAAGTACTATACTTTCTCCTTGTCTTTTAAATTTTTTTTTTATTATAGTTATTATATTATATTATATTATTATAACATATCCTAAAAGTACTGTAGTTATCTTGTTTTTGTTATTATTATTTTTTGTTGTTTTTCTTCCAATTTTTTTTTTTAATTTAGTTACTTAATTTTAATTGTTTTTATTTAGTTATCAAACTTTCATGACACAGATCCCGAGTTTGACGGGTTAACCTGATTTAACAAGTTAACCCGGAATTGTTTTTCTTTTTAATTAATTTTTTTTATTTAGTTTAGTTTGTTAATGTTAAATTTCTTTATATTTAATTATCAGATTTTTATGACACGTATCCCGGGCTTGGTCGGTTATTTTGCTCTAACGAGTTAACCCAGTTACTCTTGGGTAAACCCGTTAATTTTTTTTTCAAATATTTAATTATCAAACTTTCATGACGCGAATCCTAGGTTTGACATGTTAACTTGGTTTGAAGGGTTAACCCAGTTAATTCAGATTTTTTTTCTTTTTTTTCATTAGTTTTTTTTTTCTTATTGGGTTTTTTTTAATGCTTTTTTATTCGGTGTTGCAGTCAGACTCACTTAAACTAAGTCATGAAAGTTTAATATTATTATTAATATTATAAATATTACTTTTGGGTTAAGCGTTGCAGTCAAACCCAAGATTCTTGAGTATAACTTTATAACAAAATCTAACATTTAAAACAAAAATTATATATATTTTTATGTTAAAAAAATTAATCTGCAGCATCGCATCGGGTGTTCATGTAACTATTACAGTCTATTACCTGTACGAGGAGCCAATGTAAAAAAAGAGGTGGGAATAATTTAAGAATGGCAGATGTACTTGTATTGTCTTCTCCCGTAATGACCAGTTGAAAAATTACAGCACGCGCCACCTCAATCGTAAACTTTCATGTCTGACTTGTGTATAGAAGACGTTGATAGTAACCTTTCATGTCTGTTAATTTCTAATATTATGCTGCAAAGACAAGTAAAGACATCACCATAACACTACTTCGGTTAGAGCAGCAAGAGCGCAACATAATCACATGAATTTCGAACAAGGAAAGTACCTCAACAAACTTCAGCTTAAGATTAAGGCTTGCAAATCTCCGAGTTAATTCAAATTCATCTCTGAGATATTCCCATATCTGAGCATACTTGGCATCTTTCCAAGCTATGTCTGATCGATCCGTTGAAACCATCAAGTATTTTTGGAGCTACAGTACATTCATAACAAATGAAACAGTAAAAACAGGGAGAAAAGAAAGAGAGACTGAATTTGCCATATCCAGAACTTGGAAATGTCTGCTCTAGTGATTCAAGTAGAGCCATCACCCACTACGCTTTAGGCAACAAGGAAGATAGAGCAGGTGGTTGGCCCTGGCACTAGCAAGTATAGAGACAAAGCAAGAACCACAGTACATTGAACAGCAAATGGATGCAGCTTTCAAAATCTCTAGCCCTCTTTCTTCCTTCTTCTTGTTATATATCTTAGCGTATAGCCCGTCCTCACCAAACCCCAGTCATGTCATCTCCCAGAAGGTCCTCAAAGCACAGGGCATCTTCAAGTCCACCCAAGGTTGGATTGGCCCAGAAGGTTCTTGAGCTATTTATAAAGTGTGCCGATGCATTTGGATTGTTGATTATTAGGTTTTTAACGAGCCATCCTCTTTCATGGCTTCTGCTCTCTTGGTCTCTACCTAAATCAACTCGTGGGTTTCCATTGGCAAATTGTTCATCTTTCATATTTGTAATTTATAAATACCAACACTCATGAAAGTTACTCTCCTAAATGCGCCAAGCTAATTTACATTAAATGTGTTCTTGAGATGACTCCAAAAAATATAATTAATTTTGATTAACATATAAGTTTGACTAAAAAAATACAGTGATAAAATTAAAAGTAGTACTACAAATAAACACAATACATAGCAAAAAAAAAAAAAAATCAAGATTGCACAAATCCAAAATTATATCTAAACTGTACAGAATTTTAATTTTGATAAATTCTAAATTTCAATAATTAAGATGTGAATGGTATAAAAAACTGTTTAAATAGTAAGTTAAACCGACCTGGATTCTAAAGGAAAATAATATAAAAACAACAAAAAATAAAAAAAAAATCTGAAATAAGTATTTTCAAATCCCATTTGAGAATTAAAAATGACGAGTTAGCAAGCTGACTCCTAATGGAGCTGAGCCTATAAAACATGCTTGTAAAAATTTAGTCCAGGATTAAAAATTATACTTATATTTATTTCTTTCAACAAAAATGTTTGATTATCATCACATCTTTTTAGATTTACACCTATCAATTTCACCTTGGGTAAAATTGATGCCCAACTTAAGGTCAATTTTGCCTTTTTATTTTATGAACTTAAAAGGCACAAATTGATAAATTGTCATCAAAGAGTTATTCTGTCTTAGCCCTCTAGTAATTTTGTTATATTTATGTTTATTTAGAAAAAATTTAATTTTTTAATAAATATAAAATAATAATAAAAAATGATTAACTCGTGCATAGCACATGTCAGCGCATCAGACATGTAAACATGGAGGATTTTGACAATTAATGGTAAACTCTCTTGGTATTGTTAGATTTATTTCAGTACAACACATATGGCATTCTAACCTTTAATTTAGCGTCAATGAGCTTTATTTTTCTTTCTCCACTTCAGTTTTAGAATGTGGCACATCAGAATTTCCAACCCGCACTTCAATTTATTTTTCCTTTATATTAAATCATTGTTTTTTTATTGCTATTATTTTATTTGAAATTGTTTATAGAACTAATTTTTTTTTCAATTTTATCATCTTTTAATTCTTTATTTGTCAAATCTTGTCTTATTTTTTATGATTGCTATTTGTTTTGTTTTAGAATATTTTTAGAAATAAAGTTTTCTTATGATTTCATCCTCCTTTAATTGTTAAATAAACCTAGGATTAGGATCTCATGGTTGCTAATTTGAAAAATTAATTCGGGTATAGGAGATTTGTTAATTAGGACTCAATCAAGAGAAGGATATAATTGGGAGGTTGTTTTAAGGTTAGCACATTTTTTATGTACAGCTCTAAACAACAGTTGCACACAAGTTTTCATTGATAAAAGAGTTGTTCACCGGAAAATAGGGGCAGTCAATTTTGGCTCCTCTAAACTTGTATTTTTCTTTTCCTATTTTACATCTAAAACTCATTCTAAAACCTAAAAAAAAAAAAGCCTTAAAAATCATTTTAATTCCCTTGAAAACATAAAAATATCAAATCAAAATAAAATTATAAATTATCTATCCATTTCTAAATCTGTCTCTTCTTTGATCAAAGTCGTAGAAAATTACTGCCGAGAATGACAGGTTAGATGCCCTCTCTCTCCCCGCGACTTCCTTTCACTTTCTAAAAGATCGGAGCTAGCTAGGGACTAAAACAAAATAGAAAGGAAGCAGGGGATTGAAGTGTTAAAAACCTATAAAATATATTAAATACCCTTGAACGAGAGAGTTGCTATGTCAGGTAATTTCTAAATTTAAATGACTAGGATTAAATTAAACCATCCATTGTTATTAAATCAAACCTTGGTTTCTTTCTTTTCTTTTCTTTGGTTGATAGTGATAGTTCATGTGCCCAAACTATAATATATTAAGGCTTAGGATCGATATTCTTGTGTTATGTTGGTAGGTCGATATATTCTTGTGTCTTTTAGAAGAAATTGTGATTAAAATTGTTTAAAAAAGGCAAAAGGATTATAACGTTGACTAAGCAAGTTTGTTTTGGGAGAAAAAACAGGGTGTGAAAATGTACCGATGTCCGGATTGGACATCTCTTCAATCTTTTTCTGAAGTAAAACTTTTCTGTTTACTTGGTTTAGTAAATGGTATTTTTGGAAATTGCATTTAAATTAATTGATGGAAAAACTTAATTAATTAATTACTATAATACAAGAATAGTACAAATGATTGTGTAAATTATGGTTAAAATAATTTCACTATAGTGTAATTACCGTTTTGATCATAAAAATAAAGAACAATTAACTTGCTACTGAGGATAATGTAAGCCCTTTGTTGTTGTTGCTACAGTATTGTAGAAGACTCAGTAGCTTCGTGTTTCTTAGAGATTTTTATCGAAACCCAAACCGCCCGTAGATCATAGTTGTAGCGGCCAACGTATTTTTTAAAATACATGAAGAAATGTTCGTTGTTGAAAATGATATGTGTATGAAGGTCAAGCATTATCGTAATTCACATGGTGGCAGGCATTTTATTTGATAAGGACTACACAAGTCCCTCTACTTTTGCATTTTCTTAATTTGATCCCATCAATTGATTTTTGTAATGTGGTCCTCCTATTTGTCATTTGTCACTTAATTAAGTACTTCTGATATCCTCGAATTCAGAAGTTAAATGTTGAGTGAGCTTGATATTTAGGATCCACTACTTATTTTTTTCTTTTCTATAATATAGGATTAGATTATTCTTAGCCGTGTATCTCTTAGCTGCATACATTTACATCAATTCATCAGCAAAATTACAACATTCATATTTATCATGATTTTATAATTGAGTTATAGTATAAATATAAAATTCAAGATAATTTAATCTTAGATTAGACGAGAGAAACAGAGCAATGTATTCCACCAGCTTGCTAGACCATCTCGGCATTTAATGTCTGGATTTGAATGAATGTGCTTATTTAATTAATGTAAGGATATATAGGAGGGGTATCTTAAGAAGATTAATTGATAATGGGGCATATTAAGAAAATTATCGAAGTAGAGGTCTAATTTTACTCGTTTATTGGTCAATCATTTTATTATGAAAGGGGAGGTCTCTCATCCCATAAAAAACACAGAGGCGAGTCTTTCTCATCTTCGGGTGATAAAAGAAGAGCTGACGCGAGGAGGCGAGCTAAAGGAAGAGCTACGTCAGGAGGCGAGCTAAGAGAAGTCAACATTCTTTTGCAAAAGCAGAGCGCAGAAGACGGAGCTCTTCTTTTGCTTCTTTTGTTTTGCTCAGAGCAAAACAAGCTCTTCTTGCTCGGAGCTCGCTAAGCACGTACCAGGGCGGGGCCCGCTAAGCACGTACCACACGTACCGGGGCACCTATAAATTTGAAGAACACGATCCAGGGGAAAATCACAAGTAACAGAAGTTTGAAGCCATTCTTGGAAGATCGTAATATCTTCTTTTTGCTTAGCCTAAAATGACAACCTTCTCTAAGATCCTTGGCAAGACAGACACCAGCAAAACACTGTCAGTGCCTACGAAGAGTCTCAAGTCTCTCCCATCTTTCAACGGTGGACATGCCGTGGATTTTCAAGCAATAGATGAGAGTGGCTTCGTCTGGACCTTTCAGTGTTCTATTCGCAAGAAAGGACGGTACCGGAAGCCAGTTCTTTCAAAGGGCTGGCTTGCATTCGTCCGCAACAAGAAGCTTAGAGTTGGCGACAAGATCAAATTTTCCTTGAACCAAACCGCTGCTGCAACACCCTTTTACAGGGTTCAAGCTGAAAAGGAAGTTAAGATATTTGGTGCTATCTTTGGCTATTCACCCATCATAGCCACATTTCCATGAATGAAATATATATATATATATATATATATATATATATATATATATATATATATATTAATTAGTAAATATTATTATATGGGCAAGAAGTAGCAATTAGCTGGGTCTCTATCTCATGGAAGGCTGCAGTGCTATAATATATAGTTCAATTTGCTTACGTTATATATATATATATGCACCATAAGTGATGATATTGATGTATTTGCCAGAGCTAGAAGCCCATCAGAGAAGCTTAAGCACTGTAAGATGGCTTTATTCACTTCAAGACTTCTCAAGCAGGGTAAGCCGTTGGAATGTAAATTGTGCAAGCCTGGTGGTGTGCTTGCTACAGTGTCTTCAAGGCACCGTGGCTTCGGTGTTTTCATCTTTAATGAAATAAATCTTGCCCTTTTACTCGGTTTGTGAATGGAACTTTTCATTTATGTGATTTCACCGTGCACAAATCTCTTGATATTTACTTCATAAAGCTCCAGTAGCAACGAACGTTTTCTGCAATAACCACAGAATTAGCTAATATTGTTCTTGGGTTCAATTTATTGACATTTGTTTGGAATTGAGTACGAGTGCATCCCATATAAGAGATGGCCAGATTATTCCTTCAGGTACTTTGCTACGATAGTTAGATTAATCCCCTTCATGGTCGATATTTGAATCCAACTCCTCTTCCTCCCAATACCACTAGCTCATAACGTCCATGGCATTGCTATTCATTTGGACACAAAAGTTACAACGTCGACCTTAAGGAGTCCAATATTTATATATTCTTCAGAAAATAAATGTAAATGCAGACATAGCTGCTCCATAATCTCCAAGTAAACTAAAAAAAAAAAGAAAAAAGAAGAAGAAGAAGATAGCCCAGCCAAAGTAAGTTTGTTAACTGTACATTTTGCCCCTCCAGTTTACAATAATTGAACCCACGCATGCAGGACTAGCAGCCTGGAGTCCCATAAGTTCCACAGACGAGGTTAGACAAGTCAAACATCTCATGAGGAAGAGATGAATCTAGCCGCCGCCCGCGTCCCTTTCAAGTAATGTTATGAACTCCGGATTGGACCTATTGGTTCGGCCCAAAACTCGATAGCCCAGCCATCTAACTAGACTGGAACATGTTAGAATGGTAAGGGAAAAAAATTCTACTATTCTATTCAACAATCTCATTTTTTTTTCTACTATTCTATTCAACAATCTCATTCGAAAGGGTTGAGAAAACTGAAAAGCATGCAACGTCCATCCGTACAAATTATTAATTTCAAATCAAATTTCCCAGCAATATGTAGTTTTCATCCTTTTGAATTTTGTTCTTCAAGATGCCGTGCATGCACATTGGTAGGGTTCATAAGTAAGATTTTTTTTTTTGTATTTCAAAATTATTTTAAAAACTTAAATTATTTTAATTAATTATTTTTGTATTTTTAAATTAGTTTGATATATTGATAGCAATAACAAAATTTTAAAAAATATTATCTTAATATATTAAAAAAAATTAAAAACAATTAATATCATAGTACGCATGATTAGCCCATAAAAATATTCAAAACAAGAAAAAGGAAAACTAATGTGAAGGTGCAGAGAAAATATCCAAGCAAAATTTCCCATTAATTAATTATATATTCCATAAGTGCCAGTGAATTTATGAAATATAAATCCGGATCATGCAATTATTTTAATTCTTATTTTTATTAAAAATTAAATATTAATTGTATATTACACATAAAGATAATTAAAAGTACTTACTTAGGGTTCTTTTAACTTGATGTGATGTCATTTGGTAGATCTTCTCATTTTTCAAATCATAAAAAAAATTATGGGATTATGTACTTGTTGAGCTTTTTAAATTTTTTTTTTTTATGATTTCAAAGCATAAAAGTCACCAACGATTGCCTAACCACGGGATACATTGAACATTCTAGCTCATTATAATAATAATAAAAAATATTTGAGAATATAATAATAGTTATTTTTAAATAAAAAAATTTAAAAAATCATTAAACATGATTTGCATGGTAATCCCAAACAACTTTTATATCATACTTGTAGCTTTCAACACATGTTTAGAACTAATATCTGTATGCTAATGAAGTGTGAGTATTTTTTTTTAATATTTTTGTAAATTTAAATTTTTTATTTTTTTTAAAAAAATAAAAGTCTTTTCTTCAAATTAATTTTTTTTAAATATTTTTAGATTATTTTGATGTGCTTATATTAAAAAATAAATTAAAAAATAATAAAAATATTATTTTCAAATATTTTCAAATAAAATATATTTTAAAAAGCAATTTCTATTGCAATTCAAAATAAACACTGGTTTTTTCTTTCAATGGTATCATATACGATGCTATTGACAAAAAAGAAGAGCTAAAGGCGTTCGAAAAAAAATTGGAGTTCACGTGAATTAATTAAATTTCATATCAGTTAAATAAAAAAAATGGGATGCTTTTTTAATTGTACAATTGTAATTTCTTTATACTGAAAGATTAGGTTTTTAAATAGTCTTAAACATTCTTCCTTCATTTATATTATATTAATCTGATGAATTTAAATATAAAAAAAGCTCCCATTACAAAATCACATTTCTTCCTCTTCTTAAAGGTAATTGGGAATTATATTCCAAACAATATTTCAAAAAAATAATTACTTGAAATTAATTTTTATATATATTTTAAAATCATTTTAATATATTAATATAAAAAATAATTTTAAAAAATAAACTTTTACCATTCTTACAAACACCACTATTAATTTCTCTTACTGAGCTTGAGGCTGTTCAAACAATAGACAAGGTGCATGTATGACAGCGGTTGTTATTGGTCCAAATTCAATCATTGTCGAAGAAAAAGATGGGCAAGATAACAAGATGGAATTTGCTTGCATAGCTGCACATGCAATATTTGTTTTAAAAATATAGTATCAATGAAGTACAATATTAACATATGAAGTTTCCAATCAGCTGGAGCTTGTCTTCCATCATTTTCGTGTGAGTACACGAGGCTATTAAATATTTTTTTATTTAAAATGCATCAAATAATATAATATTTTTTTTAATTTTATTTATTTATTTTTGATACCTTAAAAAAATAGAGAATATCTAAAAAAAAGTTAATTTGAAGTTTAAATAGTGAAAAAAAAACATTTTAATTTTTTTTAAAAAAATAATTACTCACCACTGCACACATGGCTAGGCAAGCCTAGATTAAAATAAATGAAAAATGCTTATAAATTCTTTGTAATTATAGTTGTTTTTAAACCTCATCTAGTATAATAATTGGGTCAGAATTAGATAAGTTATCCAGACAAAAAAAAATTCCAATGCAACAGTTGGAATCAACAATATTAATTCCGCAAATTAAGGAATATCTTACATAAAAAAAAAAAAAAAAAGATACAAGGACAGAGGATGTTTACTATATCGAATAACTTGATATTTAAAATATGTACAGTTATGTTTTGAATTCATAAAGCTTTGATTCTTCTATTCTATTGAAAGTTTGAAACACAATAATTTTTATTGAAATTATAAAATAAATTAACAAAATCACTTTTATAAACTTGATATTTTAAAGTATGTACAGTAGACTTTTTCGTTGATTGAATTGGCAGAGGAAGAGATTTTAAAAGGATGGTGCCTTTTAATAGCGACTCGAACGTAGTCGAGTTTCACAGTCTTCAACTTCCGTCGTTCTTGATTGTAGTTTTAACTAATTATTAGATAAACAACCCAACAGAGCTGGAGACGATGAAAAGAGCATTGGAATTCGGGCTTGGTTGTTGTTGCTACTTTCTGTGTTGTTATGAGAAGGTGAATTCAATTGAGAAATGAGAATTGAAAGTGTGGATTGTAGATTTAAGATATTAAGTTTTTGCATTTCTGTCTTCATCGTTCTATATATATATATATAAATTGGCAGGTTTTAACCGGGTTTATCTGAGTTGTTCGGGTCCTGTATTGACCGGGTTTTGCTGGATCAAATCCAGCTATTTTTTTTTTAAATCTAATTTTGTTTCAGACTCGAGTTATCTAGGTTTTAGATCAATTTATCGAGTCACATTTTAAATATATGTTTGTAACAACTCATTTATGGATGTATCAAAGAAACAAATTAAATCATAAAAGTAGGGCCCATGATGGATCACATCACATCTACTGCTCCCTGATAATCCGATGGAAGAAAACAATCGATTGGTTACAGCTATCGAAGACCATTGTCACACTCTCTATTGTCACACTCTTATCCAGCTGACAATAAAGTGGACAAATTGGGAAATTGATGTAAAAAATAAAAAGAAATGGTGAATTAAAGTAGCAGCTAAAAGTTTAGTGAAATGACATCACGGTTCTGAACGTCATATTTAATTAAATTTCATTTTTTTTTAAAATTATGATATTAATTAAATATTTTGATAGGTAATAAAAATAAAATTTTAATTCACAACAATAACACCAATTAAATTTAAAATGAATCAGCTAGTTTATTATGATCAGTTAAATCAATAGACTAATTAACACTAAAAATTAAAAAATAATTATTATGTGAAGAATATTTTTTTGAGATTTTAATTATAATATATTTTTTAGTCTATAAGTTAAATAAAAATACATATTTTAACTTATAAAATATATATATTTTAAAAATATTCATAAGATTATAATTTTTGTGTAAAATGGTCAATCAATTTATACAATTAAATTAATTTATAGACATAATTAATTAGCTAAAGGATTGGCTATAGGGTTACATATTAAATTATCAAGTTTCCAAAGCATGATAATTATATTATTTTATTTAAAAATAATAATAATTAGTAAATATTATGAAAATATACTATTTCAAGAAATATTTTTTAATTGATGCTGACGAAAGAAAAGTCAAAGGTGTTTCCACAAAAACTGTAATTCATGTGAAGTAATTAAATTTTATATCAGTTAAATAATAAAAAAAATGGGATCCTATTTTAATTATAAAATTGTAATATCTCTATACTGAAAGATTAATTTTTAAATAATTTTAAAAACACCTCATTTTATTATATTAATTTGATGAATTTAAATAAAAAAAGCTCCCATTACAAAATAGCATGCCTTCCTCCTTTAAAGGTAATTCAAATTTGAGTTTTTGTTTTCAAAATTACTTTACTTAAATTTTTTTTTATATATTTTGAATGATTTTAATGTGTTAATATTAAAAAAAATTAATTTTTTTAAAAAATATTTTTAAAAATTACAAATCCCTATGATCCTTTGATCCCCTATTAACGGAGCTTGAGGCTGTTCAAACAGTAGATAATGTGCACATACGGCAGCGGTTGCTTTAAATGCTTATTGGTCCAAATGCAATCAATGTCGAAGAAAAGATGGGTAAGATAACAAGATGGAATTTGTTAGCATAGTTGCACGTGCATTCTTTTTTTTTTTTTTTTTAAATATAGTATCTATTAAGTACAATATTAATATTGTGATTTGTTAATTAACAAATTAAACGATTGGACCGTATACCATTAATGGAATAAACATATGAAGTTTCCCATCGTGAGATCATCTTCGGTTTGTTGCCAACATCGCCCGATGGGGCGCAAGACCTCACGACCAACTAATGGATGAATACTGCGGGTGTATTCAACAAATTAAAAGAAAAAGAAAAGCAGAGAAAATTATGTGATCATCCGACGTAGAGATGGAACTTATCTGAAATCTATAAATGCAGAGACAGGAAAAACACAACACATTTTATTAGCATCCTCATCGTTTCTGTTTGCCCTGGGAAATGGCAAGTTTCTCAAAGATCCTCAGCAAGACTGATGTTAAGAAGAGACTGACAGTGCCTATCAAGTTTCTCAAATCTCTTCCATCATTCGACGGGGGGCATGCCGTAAAGTTTGAAGCTAGAGATGAGGGAGGCGAAGCCTGGGCCTTTCAGTGCTCCGTCCGCCGGAGAGGGCACCGGAAGCCAGTCCTTACACGGGGTTGGAAGGCATTCATCAACAGCAAGAAACTTAAAACTGGCGACAAGGTCAGTTTTATTAAATGTAAGAATCGAGCTACCGCAAAAACCTCTTACAGAGTTCTTGCTGAAAAGGAAATCAAGATCTTTGGAGCTATTATTGGGTATGCTCCATTGTACCCCATTTCCTGTAAATAATAGAATGGCAAGAAGTAGGTAGCCGGGCCCCTTGCTCACTGGATCGAGTCCCATTTGTACTTTTCCATTGTATCACTGCTCTGTTTACTTTTGAGCATGGAGTATAGATGTCCATCCATTTTTTCTTGCCTCAACTATTTTCTCTGTAGTTTTTCATTTTTGCTTTGTCAATGA
Organism: Populus alba; assembly: GCF_005239225.2. Lineage (NCBI taxonomy): Eukaryota > Viridiplantae > Streptophyta > Magnoliopsida > Malpighiales > Salicaceae > Populus > Populus alba. The sequence continues at coordinate 2,534,219 of NC_133295.1, forward strand.
GGTTGACTCTGTGAGTTACGAAATTTAATGTAGCTAACTCAGTGACTTGAATCTCCTGCGCACCAGACAGGGAAGACCAAGGTTATTAGCGCTGCTGCCTTGTTCTCCAGGATTGGATGAATTAGAGACAAGTTTCTTATCAAGCGACCCTTTTGGAGTTTTAAGTTTGGCGTTTCTTGAGTTCTCATATAATATTAATCTTTGCTGCTTCTACATTTAGTATGCCCAAACCAGGTTTTTTTTTGTTTTTTTTAGAAACACTTCTTTTTCGTGACAACACAGTATATTTTATGGGCATACATCTTAACTCCGATTAATAAATTATACTTAAAATAATATTCTGTTAAAAGAAAAAAATATTTAGAATTAAAAATTAATTAAACCCAATATAAATTATCTCACTTCAAATAACTTAAATTTAAAGTCAAAATAAAACTAAATGTATTAATTACATGTTTAGTTTTCAAAAGCCACCCGATATCTGCTAAGGTCTTTCAAGATGTTCAATTTGTTCATATCTTTCATGGTATTTTACAAAATGAAAGTCATCGAGAAGGCCTCTTCTCTCCACTCTATATTCCAAACAAAATTCTTAATTAATTATTATTTAATTTGATAGATTTTTAAAGTGCAGTAAGAATTATCTTATCGTTATTTTTTTAATTGGAAACAAAGTTCCAATAAATTCTGGTAATTTATTTTTTTCTTTTCTCTTTCTCTTTTATGTCATGTTAACTTATTTCTTCTCTCCTCTTTTTTTATTTATTGATCTTAAGTCTCATATCTCGATGGTTACTTGATTTTCATGGAATTTTAAATTAATTTTTTTAAAAAATTAATTAATTTAAAAAAGAGATGTATTTCGAACATAACCGCTATTCTAGCAGCTGTATTCAAATATTGTTTGTTCCAAAACTCTATTAAAAAATGTGTTGTTAGAATGAGAAAAGCCCGTAAAAAACGGCACTTGTGTGCTTTATTTATTTAAGGACTTGCAATCGGGCGATGGTCAAGGAGATGGCGTGCGTCTCCATATCACAATCATTGAAGATTTAGATTCTAAGATAATTTAAAGTATCGATTTTTTGCAAAAACAAATGCCTATGGGAGATTTGGGTGCATGAAACTTGGATGTTAAGAAATCTTGTTTTCGTAACCGGAGTTTGGAATTAAAATTTTTTTTAATTTAAATTTTGTTTTTATATTTTTATATCGTTTTAATGTGGTGATGTTAAAAATAATTTTTAAAATATAAAAAAAATATTATAATAATATATTTTCAAACAAAAAATATTTTTAACCGCAATTGTTATCACGTTCCCAAACATCATAATCCAAAACCACTGTAATCCACCATAATTCTATATTGATTTTGATTATAAAAAAAAACTTCATCAATTTCATCTTGAAAATGAAGCCATTTGAAAACTAGATGATGAAGAAGAATGTAGAACTGTTTTATTAATTTTCTCATTGAAACAGAGGTGTTTACATCAGGTATATATATACAAACGTATGCCTAGAAAGTAGGAACCACAAGTGATTGAATCCAACTCAATCAGTTCATCTATACCAGCTGGAGTTCTAGCAGATAACTTCAACAGCAAATCAACTTCAACTTATCTTCTTAACACTCCCCTTCAAGTTGGAGCATGAATGTTGAGAATGTTCAACTTGCTTGTTAATTTCTTAAAGTTGTCTCCTCCTAAGGCCTTAGTGAATATATCTGCTAGTTGAAGATGAGAGGGAACGAATTGTGTAACAATTTGACCGGCTTGGATCTTTTCTCTCACAACATGGCAATCTATTTCAATATGTTTTGTACGTTCATGATATACTGGATTTGCAGCAATATGAAGTGCAGCTTGATTGTCACAGAATAGGATAATTGGTTTTAAACATACCTGTAGATCTTTAAACAAACATCTAAGCCATGTGAGTTCACATGTTGCAGCAGCCATGGACCTTTACTCAGCTTCTGCAGATGACCTGGAGACTGTTTTCTGTTTTCTTGTCCTCCACGAGATGAGAGAGTCTCCAAGAAATACACAATAACCAGATGTTGATCTTCTTGTCATAGGACAGTTTGCCCAATTAGCATCACAATAAGCTCTCAGTTGCAGAGAGCTGCTGGAAGAAAATAATAAGCCGAGACCTGGGTTGTTCTTTAAGTATCTCACTACACGAAGAGCAGCATCCCAATGAGGTTTTCTTGGTGCATGCATAAATTGGCTTAGAATGTTTACAGAATACATGATGTCAGGTCTAGTAATTGTAAGGTAGATTAATCGCCCCACCAATCTTCTGTAGTGTGAAGCATCATTCAATATCTCGCCTTGGTCATTAGTGAGTTTCAGATTCTGCTCCATAGGAAAATCAACAGGTTTAGCTCCAAGAAATCCAACATCGTCAAGAATTTCCAATGTATATTTTCTTTGAGATATAACTATTCCAGCCTTTGATCTTGCCACTTCCAGACCGAGAAAATATTTTAGCTTACCAAGATCTTTTATGTGGAATTGTTGTTGAAGAAAGAGCTTGAGATCTTGAATAGCCTTGTCATTGTTCCCAGTAATTATGATATCATCTACGTAGATAAGGACCATGGTTAGAGTAGACCCTTTTTCTTGCACAAAGAGAGAATGATCTGAATGTGACTGAGAGAATCCAGCAGTTTTGATAGCTTCTGAGAATTTGAAGAACCAGTTTCTGGGTGCTTGTTTGAGTCCATACAAAGACTTGTGAAGCCAACAGACTATCTTCTCCCCTTGTCGGCAAAGTCCTGGTGGTGGAGTCATATAAACTTTCTCATGTAAGTCACCATGAAGGAAGGCATTGTTAACATCCATCTGAAAAAGTGGCCAATTGCGGACTGCTGCCAAGGCCAGAAGGCAGCGAACGGTGGTCAACTTAGCAACTAGAGCGAAAGTTTCATGATAATCCAAGCCTTCTGTTTGAGTGAATCCTTTGGCTACCAAGCATGCTTTATACCTTTCTACTGAGCCATCAGACTGGTATTTGATTTCGAACACCTATTTGCTGCCAATGGGACGACAGTTTGGTGGTAATGGAACCAGAGACCATGTCTTCTGATTTTCAAGTGCAGTGAGCTCAATTCTCATTGCTTCACACCATTTAGGATCACTTAGTGCCTGCTCATATGTTGTAGGTTCAAGAGTGCTAGTGATGGTGTTAACAAATAGCTGATGAGAAGGAGATAATGACTGATAGGAAATAAAACTAGATAACGGATATTGAGTACCTGACCGTGAAGAGGATGACTTGGTTGTGGATGCAGAGAGTGATGACATACCAACCTGGCCACAATGAAAATCACGGAGAAGAACAGAGGATTGTCGAGGTCGATCGCTGCGATGTAGTATAGGAGCAGGTGTGTTGGTTTGGAGAAAAGGAGACTGTGTGGGATTTGATGATGGTGGCAATGAGGATTTTGAGGAAGAAGGAGATAATGGTGTGGCAGGGTTTTCGGGAGGTAAAGGAGAAGAAGTTAGTGTTTGTGGAAGTATACTGTTATTGGACTCAGGAAATATGGGTGGCAGAGATGATTGTGGAGGAGGATTTTCTGAAGTGTGGTTAAAAAAAGGAAATGTGTTTTCATGAAAAATAACATCTCGACTAGTAAAAAACTGCCGAGTGGTGAGATCATAAACGCGATATGCTTTTTGATTAGAAGGATATCCAACAAAAATACATCGACGAGCTCTTGGTGAAAATTTGGTTAAAGGTTGTGAGTTGGTGGCATAACATAAACAACCAAAAGCACGTAGATGTGTATATGCAGGTGTTTTTCCGTACAAGAGTTCATATGGTGATTTGTGACTCAGAACTAGAGTGGGAAGACGATTTATAAGATAGGTGGCAGTAAGCAAACTCTCTCCCTAACATTTTAATGGTAAATTTGCTTGGAATCGTAAGGCACGACCAACATTTAACAAGTGTCTATGTTTTTGTTCAACAACACCATTTTGTTGAGGTGTGTATGGACATGAATTTTGAAGCAAAATGCCATGGGTAACTTGACAGTTAAATTGAGTGTGAACAAAAGTGATGAATGATTTTAACAACCCTTGTGTTTCAAATTTGAATTTCATAAGGAAAATCCAGGTAAAACGAGAGTAGTCACCCACAATAGTTAAAAAATAATGTGCACCAGAGTGTGTTTCAATCTTTTATGGACCCCAAATATCACAGTGTATAAGATTAAAAATTTTGGTACTTTGAATTGAGCTAATGGGAAAAGCTAACCTGGTTTGTTTTGCCAAAGGACAAACTTCGCATGAATGTTGCGAATCATAAACAAAGGATGGGATTAATTTTGACAGAAACTGAGAGGGTAATTTTGATGGATGTCCTAATCTGTTATGCCAAACAACTCCTGATGGGAAAGAGACTTGATATGAGATCGGTGTTGTTGAATGTGATTCTAATTGTGGCATAAGGTAGTATAGTCCCTTACTCTGCTTCCCCAGGCCAATCATCCTCTTCGTAGCAAGGTCCTGTAATATACAGAAAGTGGGAAAGAAGTGGACAGAACAATTTAAAGCATATGTGAGCTGACTAACGGAAAGCAGATTCACATGGAATGAGGGTGCACAAAGAACATCATGAACATATATATTTTTGGTAATATATGCAGAGCCAGCATTGGTAATTTTTGCATGGGAACCGTTTGGTAAGGTGACTTGAGAGAACATGGGAACAATGACTTTATCAACAACTGAAGTAGCTATATGGTTAGTAGCTCCACTGTCAATGATCCATTGAATAAACTCAGAATTGTGAGCTGTGGATGATGAACAAAATGGAGTGGAGTTACCTGTATAGTTTGCAGTGACTGTGGATTTCTCGGTTTGGAAGAAAGCTTTGATTTGTGAAAAATCTTCAGGAGTGAATTGAAGAGGTTGATCAGAGATTTGAACAGACTTGATGTTGGTGTGAGATGATTCAGTCCCTGTTTGATTTGCAACCACCTTTTGAGCTCGATTCCTAGGTTGGACGTTCCTGCCATGAAGAGCATGACCAACAGGAAACCCAATCAAATAGAAACATCTCTCCACTGTATGTGTTGTTCCATCACAATAAGAGCAGTGAAGTCGTTTCTTGGATCCTTGCATTGTTGATGAGCCAGGCATCCAATTTCGAGAGAAATCTTTTGAAGTATAGCCTGGTCGTTGTGAAGTATAACATGGTCTTTTGACATTCATGGCGTGAACTTGTTCAGTAACCTTGTGCTCAACCAATCCACGTTGTTTTTCTTCCTCACATAAGAGTGAGTATGCTTTCTTAACAGTTGGTAAAGGTTGCATGAGCATGATTTGCCCTCTAATAGCTGAATAGCTCTCATTTAATCCCATAAGAAACTGATCAAGTCTCGTCTTTTCCTCATTGTTTGACAATTGTTTCATTCCACCACAAGTGCACTGAATAGCTGGACTGCTCATTTTTAATTCATCCCACAGTGTTTTTATTTTGGTGTAATAACCGAAGATAGAATCCTGATTTTGCTGCAATTCTACTATGGAACGCTGAAGTTGATAATGATGAGAAAAATCACCTTGTGAGAATCGTTCTTGCAGATCCAACCAGATTTTAGAGGGGGTTTCAACATAGAGAACACTGTTGGCAAGCTCTTGATTTAAGGAGTTGAGAATCCAAGAAAGAACCATATCATTGCATCGTTGCCATAACATGTATTTAGGATCAGATTCATCTGGTATGGATATGGTTCCATTGATGAATCCCAACTTGTTTTTGGCGCTGAGACTTATTAAAATGGAGCGTCTCCACATGGAGTAGTTGGTTCCATCAAGAACTTTCGGAACAAGAGTCATGCTTGGATGATCTGATGCATGAATAAAAAAAGGATCAGAAGGATCAATGGTTAAAAAGGTCATGTTTGGAAGGGTAGTATTTTTGTTGATACTTGTTGAATCAACACTGTCCTCCATTGGAGAATTTTGCGGAAGTTTGGTTTTAGAGTTTCATCTGCTCTGATACCATGAAAACTAGATGATGAAGAAGAATGTAGAATTGTTTTATTAATTTTCTCATTGAAACAGAGGTGTTTATATCAGGTATATATATATATACAAACGTATGCCTAGAAAGTAGGAGCCACAAGTGATTGAGTCCAACTCAATCAGTTCATCTATACCAGCTGGAGTTCTAGCAGATAACTTCAACAACAGAACAACTTCAACTTATCTTCTCAACACCATTGTCGGTACAAAGACTAGATAGCATTTAATTAATTCCAATGCTATGGTTATAATTAGCTTGAAATCAATCTTTGAGGTGTTTGGCTCAGTAGAAAACTGGATTTATTAGTCACGTTTATATTATTTCATGTTCAAATACAGAGAATGGCTTGTGGCTGCAAGAAAGATTTATTAGTCACCTGCTTCTAGAGTAGGGTTTTTGGTATCTTTGACTATTTTTCAACAAAGATTAATAGCTTGCTCTAGAATCTGGCCGGCCGTATGCTCTATATATATATTATTTTAATATGGATATAAAAAATAAATTAAAAAAAAAAAGAATTGTTAACACAGTAACAAACACACTGTATTACTTAGCCAAGAGAACCAAATATAATTAATCTAGAATGAGGAAACTAATATTAGTCCCCACAATGAACCTAGACTTTAATTAACCTAAAATCTCGTACATTTTTCCACACCAAATGTCCTCCCATTTTCCTACAACCAGCTTGTCTTCATTAGAAAGAAATAATATTTTTCAAATGAAATCTTAGAATATTGAAGGTGACACCATCCTCATGCAGAGCATGCGTGCCAATATTGCAGATTCTAGAAGCCACGACGACCGGCAAAAGTCTAGAAGTAGAAAAATTTACACAAAACCACACGTTACAACAACATGGAGGGATTTTACACTACTTTTTATTATTAATTGTTTTTTATAATTTTTATATGCTAATACTAAAATTAAAAAAAAAAAAAAATATATATATATATATTATTTTAATATATTTTAAAATAAAAAACTATTTTAAAAATTAATAATTTCAGATATCTTAATCAATGGAGAAGTGATTTACAGCACAAATTATACGGCAGAAAATAGTCAACAGTGGGACCCACATGCTCGGTGCCCCAATCCACTTGGCTTATATGCAGATTCTCAAGCCTCAACTCTGCATGCCCATGTCGTTGACTGCGCAAGCAGTTGACCTCACGGAAGCCAAACACTTTAGTTCTACACAACAAATGGCATTATTTCCGCCGCCTTCATTTTTTTCGACTAGTTATTGAATCCGGTACGGTGGTACTTGGAATTTGTGTGCTTGAATCTTAACGTCTAAAGAAAAAAATTCCAAGAAAAAAAAAAAAGAAACTAAAACATTTCACGCAGGTTAATTTGTAAAGTTAGTGATATGTGTTACGCAATCTATTGGATTCAATTAATTTTTATTTTATTTTATAATATTATAAAAAAACAAAAACTAATTTAAAATTAATTGAAATATTAAAAAATAAAATTAAACATAAAATTTCATAAAACTACAACACTAAACAATAAAATTAATAATAAAAAAAAACAATTGATGGGCACGGGCTTTGGTGGCCTAGGTGCCGTGCTTGTATTTTTTGTTTTCTTGTTTAGGATTGCTTATATTTATTGAGATGTTATTTGTTGAAATCTTTAAAATTGAGTCTATTTAAATTTTTTTTATATAACTCCCTCATCAAATAAGATTTTTTGACAAAAGAACTATGAATTTCTTTACTGAAAAATGGATAAATCAATAATTTTTTTCTGTTATTTTTTAGTAAGTTTCTCTCTTTTCTTTCTAATGTAGAGATTAAAATATAAACAAGTACAAAAAAAACCTTGTGTATTTATGGTTGACCATCTATTTTATCTGCATTCTACTCTTTAGTTGCAATTTGATACTTTTACTGTAACTTCAAACCTAATTTCATATAATTAGGCTGGAAAAAGAATGTGACTGCAAGATAACAAAAAAAATAGAAAACAAACACATGCTTCGTTGTTCATAAATCTAATTAGGCTTGATAAGGAAGATTTTGCAAGACCAAAAAAACTTAGAAAAATAAAAAAAACTTTATTTTTCATATGAACAGTAAAGCTTCGTATCTTTTCTCAGTTCTTAAAAATGTACAGGTAATACTCGAAGCAAGAGATCCCTCATGAATTTGTGTATTAACCACAAGTGCCGAGAGACAGAAGGCCCTCCTCCGACCGTGTGATCTCCCGCCCTCCCGGTCGATTCCTCATCCAAAGCCAGAGTAGCTTCCGAGATGGCAAAAGCCAATCTGACTCTCGAAGCCAATGAAGAAACTCTCCAACATAGAAAGACCAATCTACCTAGCAAAATCAATTAAAGGGTTTCGTACTGTAGAAACAAAAAATAATTTTTAACTAATCAAAATTTTTCATGTCATTTTTATTTTATTTTTATATAAAAATAAAAGGTTGACATGAAAAATAAATTGAATTTTATATATATTTCTATGTCTATAAAAGATTTATATATTTAAAATATTTTATTATAATTACAACATCTAAATAAATAAAAATCAATCAAGTAGCATTAGCAAAAACATAAATGTCCTTATACGAATCTCAATAAATAAAGGACATAAAAAAATTCTTTTAGAAAATACAAAATTTTCTTCAAATAAGGAAGACAAATAAAATATATTCTTCAAAAATAAATTAAATATACTTTTTAAAGTACAAATTTTAGCTTGATTTTACAGCTAAATAAAGTCATCACAAATCAAATTCAATGGAAGAATTTGAATAGTTTTATTTATTTTTATGAATATATTTTTTTAAATTATACCTAATTATATAATTAAATAAAATTAAATATTTAAATACATGTACTTACTCAAATTTATATATGCATATATAATAAACACGTAATATATATTCAACATAAGAATAAACTTTCATAGAAATAGGACAATCCCATAGACCTAGAGAAAGCAAACGAGCCACTACCACCACTTCGAATGAAGAAAGATAATTATAATTTTAAAGGATGTAGCTCAACTAGATCAGATTCTAAATTTATTTTATAAGAGATCACTAATTTGAGTTTAATAAATTTCGAGGTCACTAAAAACTTACATGATCATTAACTTAAGGAATTTATGATTAATTAGTTGAGATATATGCACAACCTGATCGAACACTCATATTAAAAAAAATGCAAAAAAAAAAGTAACCTAAACTTGCATCGAAACCTAAAAACACTTTAACAACGCCAAAGTTACACCCAAATCCGGCACTCAAAAACCAAGTATAAAGAAGAAAAAAAGAAAAAAGAAAAAACAAGGCCTACAAACCTCAAATGGTTGCTTTCCTGTAAGTTTCGCTTGAGTGCTAGTTTGTATCCGAAGCATGCCTTAATCAGCAATTCAGTTAAGAATTAAAGACTATCCTCAGCAGATTAATTACCGATAATTACAGATTAAATTCTCTCAGAGGTGATCTTGCCCATCTCAGCCTTTTCTTTTGCTTATGTTTTTTAGTTCAAGCAAAGGGGATTCATGCTTTGTTGGATTTCCTGCCTCAGCTTATTTTCCTCGCATTCATAATTTCACTGGCTAGGAGGATGAGAAGCTGTTTGCGTAATTGTTTTCTTACAAATCCTTTGCAGTTGTACGTTCCAGCTCATAAGCAAAATTGTTAAAGTAGTTTATGATAAACACAGTTAAATGATTTTTCTGCAGAAAAGGGAATGCTATCAATCAGTGAAATGTGAGGAAAAAAACAGTGATATTTTAGACTTGTTCATGTTGATCTCTTCTTGTTACGAATTTCTTTTTTTAGGGCAAGAAACCGAGGTGAAATGTGTTGCCAAAGCATCTATAAAACAGAAAGACATGACGAAGTCTGTGAAGAAGGTCAAACATATTAAACGCTTAATTTAATTCTATTGATTTGGCGGATATGCCCATGAGCTATAACACATTTTAATTACCGATGAAATCTCAGGAAGCTTTCAAATTAGAAAATGAAGTTGTTGTTTTTTGCTATTTTAATTATTTTCTGTTTAATTTCGAATATTATTTTTACCACTTAGCAATGCAGCCAATGGCTGCCAGCCAAAAAGAATTATGCAAGTAATTAAAGCTGTTAAAAATCATGAAAGGTACTTGGAAAAATTGACGAAGCAATAAAATATTACAAGTTTCCCAAGCTATGGCGTAGTTTCAAAGGGGGAAGTGCCTCATAAGTTCATTCGTTCTCTTGGTGATTCTTCTGAACATGCAACACCATTGCGCATACTGTGCAGCTTTTCTTGTATCTGGCTATTGCTGCAGGATGCTTCCTTCCCTTCTAGTTCCAAAGAAGGGCATGATCAACAATATCCATCAGTCCTATCGGCAATGCCATCTACTTCCGAAACAAGCGACCGACTTCATGAGGCACTTCCCCCTTTGAAACTGTTGTTTGTACCATCCATGATTCGAAGAAAACTGAGGTTTCCAATTGAAGGAGATATGTCTCTCGTATTTGATTTTTTTTTTTTATTTGAAATGATTTATTGAATAGACTCTTTTTTTTGTTGTGATTGTATCGTTTTTTATTTTTCTTCTTATTAAGATTAATCATTGTTTTTTTTTTTTTTATGCTTTTATAAGTTTCTTAGGTTAATTTTTGTTTTTAATTTTATTTTTTAACATTAAATTGATTAGAAATTAAGTTTTTTGATTGATTCAAATCTAGATTTCACATGTTATGATTTTAAAAAATTCACTCAAATTTACTTAATTTTTAAAGTTGTTAAATTAAAGCTATTTTTGTTTTTAATGATAATCAATTCATCATCCCAAGTCTCAAATTTCTATAACTTCTTTAATAGTCTCAAATTTCTTTGATTTCTTTAGAAATCCTAGCATCATAATAACTTTATTCTTTTTATGTTTGAAAAAGAGATTTTGATCCTTTTTTTAAAATTAATGTTTTCCCCTCATTATAATTGAGTTTTTTTTTTTATTTGTTTTGATGTAGATATCATTATTTTATCACAATCCCACAACTCAAATTCCAAGTTTAGGAGCAATCCAATAGTCTTTAATCTTTATCACTATTTTTTTTTTTTAAATATCATCCAATAAACCATTTAAGTATTTTAAAAATATTTCAACCATTATATACATAAGCTTTTTGACTTCCTAACATTTTAACATTATTTTTTTAGATTGAAAAAAATAATAATAATCCAACCCGCATTAAAGGTAGTGACATCTAAAATTGATCTTCAGAATCCAAATTAATTATCCATGCCTAACTAGATTCCGAGGATCATTAAGCTTACATGTCTTTGTTACCTTTGCCGTCCAACTCAAGGTTGCAAGTACCAAAGCAACTTCTGAACTTTTTAACGCAAGCTGATAATATGCCAGTAATTACAGGATAAGAAAATTTAAATACCTTAATCCCAACCAGCTTATTTGCCACTTCAGGAGATAAATTATTTTCGCCGCCCATGCATAAAACACAAATTTATGACATCCAAAGAGAGATGAAGCAACGAGTAATGAAACTGTAACTCGATTGTAAAAAGCGAGACAAATCAATTTGAAATTCAACTTTACGATTTCATCTAGTCCGGTTTGACAAGTAAAATTTATGGACTACATGCTAGCAGATGAATGCATCGATGTTACAAAGCCATGCCTAAGTTGTTATAATGTTTGAGAACCCGCAAATGATTTTCCCAGCACTGGGTTGGGTAGGTCACTCTCACCGTTCAAAATTAAGATGCTTCTCTGGCAAAATACTGCACTTCAAATCAGTCCCTGGCGCTGGAGATCAGTGTATGTCTTTCTATTGTAAATGTTACCCTCTTTATCTTCGTATTCTTCCTCGAGATCTGGGCGCCACTTGTTCACTCCTTGCCGCTCTTGTATCCCCTTCCATAATTCTTGTGCTTCCTGAAAAAAAAAACAAAAAAAAAAAATAAAATTGAAGTCTTAGACAAAAAGAGCTTAGTGAATAAATGAAAGCGGTTGTTAGATTTGAAACTAACATGCAAAATCAGCACTAAGAATTTCACGCTAAAAAAGATCAGGAGTTTGATTTGAATGAGCAAAATAAAAGGGCATTTAACAAAGAAAGGTTCAGATTTCAGAAAAATGTCTGAGAAAGCTCGCACCTTAATCGACGTGATCTCGTTGAAGTTCTTGGTGTTTGGAATGCCAAGGCAACGCATCCCATGCTGATGACGCCATTCCTTGAAATGCCGCTCAAAGGCTCTTCGACCCCAGTAACTATAGTTCCCACATATCTCGCACTTAAATTCCTGACATGCAGAAAAATAATTGAGATCCTCTGACCATAGAAACTATCAAATACTATAACTAAACCATAAAAAGATCCTCCACTAAACAACTAATATAACTAGAGAAGTATTACATGCATCATAATGATGGATAATAATACTATACGTTACTTATTGCACTTGAAAATGAAAACTTCCTCACATATCAATTAAATACACCTGGGAAAATGAAAACAATATACAGCAGAGAGAACTACTCTCCAAATGTAGAAAGAACAAACTTCATTACCAAATTGCTGAAAGAAACAGAATATACATGGAAGAAACCAGTGATGAGATACGCTACTTAAACAACAGCAACATGCTTCTACAATTAATAAGAAACATACCTGACCAAGACCATGAAGTTTATACAGCCAGTAAGGTATAGGCTTCCCATCCCAACCCATTGGCAACTTGAGAGGATTGTAAATCTGTTGTTCATCATCATCACTTTCAGTGTCAGCCTGTGTCTCTTCCTGCATCAGTTTCGAAATCACATTATCAATTATTGTCAGCAAGCCAAAACACTCAAGTCTAATTTCTTGAACAATAACAATCAGACGTCCAATTCAAGCAGACAGTAAGAAAAAGTTCACGTAAATGGTCTCGCTGCTTCGTATTTACAAATTGTTCTTTATATGCAGCTATATCATGCATAGTTGGCAAAAATGCATTAGCATACCCTGCCCACTACAAGAGAAAAAATATATTCTGCTTATACTGGATTGCAATGGGGTTTGATCATCTAATATAATCATGGTGCAAATGGCTTGCTTCAATTTTGCCCGGGTACCAAAAGCACATAGAAGGTTAATATGAAATGCTATGTTAAAAATTATCATTCACACTACTTTAAATGCTAAAGCACTTGAGAAACTGTGGTAACTTATGACAACTTACCTCCTCACGTTCTGCTTCCATTTCATCATATGTCAAAGCCTGCTTCTTCACAACATTTTCTTTTGTTCGTACAATTGTCTGCACAAGGTCACAGAAAAATCAATTATCCAAAAACCACAAGAAAAAAGAATTATTTAAGGCACGTATGCAGTCAATATTCAAATGCAGACTATTAAAACATACAAAAAAATCTGGTAGGTAAGCAAAAAATTAAATCTTAACGTGATACTGATCAAGAGAGTGGAGGAGAAACAGGGTACATTTGCACCACAGCTAACCTCATCTAGTAAGTCGCACAATTTATTAATTTTGGCCTCCATCAGGGCAATTTCTTTTGAATTGTCTACTTCTTTTGAGGTTGCAGCACCCCCATTCGGTTCTGATCCATGTGATCCTTTCACAAAATGTTTCTTGTCCAACTTTTCAAGAGGTGTGTCCTGCACAGAATAAACAAATAAATACATAAAATACAAAATGCCAAAACAAACCAAATAAGAAACAATTTTTTTTTTAAAAAAATAAGTCATGTAGAGAAGTAATCTAATCTAGCTTAAGGAAATAAGGCATCCTCTGACTGAAGAATAGTTTCATAGGGAGGATTCTACTTCATAAATAAAATACCATAACATAGCTTGAAGTTAGATGTAATTAGAGAGGCTCTTACCATAAGAACAAACAAACAAACATGTGTGTGAGTGTGTGTGAAATGAACCAAATAAGAAACATTTTTTTTAAAAAAAAAAACAAGTCATATTGAGAAGTAATCTAATCTAGCTTAAGGAAATAAGGCATCCTCCGATTGAAGAATAGTTCCATAGGGAGGATTCTACTTCATAAATAAAATGCCACAACGTAATTCATAAATAAAATGCCACAATGTAGCTTTAAGCTAGATGTAATTAGAGAGGCTCTTAACATAAGAACAAACAAACAAACATGTGTGTGTCTTTGCAGGTTCAAGCTTCAAGCACTGCTTTTAGGGGAGTTTCCTTGGCTGATATTCAGCGTGATTGGGCTGCTCTTTTATAAATATCTGTTTCCTCTCTTCTTTGGGAGGAAGTCTTATTGTCCATCACACTTTGTAATTCTTAAATTTTTAATGCAATCTTCTCTTACCCAAAATTATAAATTCATGTTCACCACTGAGTTGACCAAGTATGAAATGGAAAAGCACATTCCCTTCTTGAGAAAAAGATTAATGTTTAACTAAGAAATTAGAGAAAAAGAGAGCATCCATTGGATCTCTTTTGTTCCTAAACTTATAAGACTTGTATATAGTAAAAGAACTAGTCCAACCTTTGTGAGGAAAAGCCTTTCTGCACGCTGCTGTACAGTACCACCACTCTTTAGCCCCAATGCAGCCAATGCCTGACAGGAAAACATGTAGCTAACAAATTAAAAATACATATAGTTGGAAAGGACAAACTAAACCAACAAAATAGAATTCTGCAAACAAAACTGTTACAGCACATGGAATGAACTTGGAAACACTGATGAAGCAATTGAACAATAACAATTGCCCAAGTCGTGGCATACTTTTCTATTACAAACTTCTGTGACTCCACAGCGACCCACTGGATATTATTAATATTTTCCAGCGTTGATCACACTGTCTGACACCAGAGTATTTCTAATTAAACTACCAAAGCAATCAATGACAATAAATGTGACTCCACAGCAATGCATTGGATATTATTAATAATTTCCAGTGTCAATCACACTGTCTGATATCAGAGTATTTCATGTTAAATTGTCAAAGCAATAACAATGAAGAAATGTGGATTGATAACAGCATCCCATCTAGCACTTTAAACTCAACATTATAAGGATAATGGTAACATGTCACTATCAGCAGTCACTTGGTAATATAGAAGTACATCTTTGTTTATTGAAATTAACATAAACTATTGTAAATAAGCAAGAGAATGGTCTATGATTTTAGATTTCCATGTAAGCACAAAGCGTTTTATGGAAAAACAAAGCAGCCAGAAAAAATGATATGGCTTACCTCCTTTAATTTTTCCGGGCCCACTTCTTTCAGCTCCTCAACGGTGCTGTAAAAATCAAGATCAATAACAGTATGATCAGCTGACAAATGCCCATTTTCTTGACTGGTCTTTTCCCATCCTTGAACTGCATCATTTTCCCATTGCTCTTCAAATTCAGTAGTAACCTACAACAATAACAATCCTATAATGTCAAATGAAGTACACAATTGGCTATAACCAAGCATGGTCAAAATTCTTTGTTCTATAGACAAAAAAAATATGAGACAATTGTAGCAGAAAATTGGCATTTAGAAGCAAAAATTACTGTTTGACACCAGTGTTAGCATTTGATAAATCAAGAAGGCAAGTGTCCTACAGCATCAAAAACACTGAGCAAAAGAATTAAAAAAGAAAGAAAGAATCATTCAAAACAAACCTTTGAAAAAATCCTATCAAGATCTTGCAAGGGCTCTGTCCGCTGGAAAAAATAAACTAAATATTCAAGTAGATTCTCCATGTATTCCCTGTACTGCCTGAAGAAAATTGAAACAAAAACAGAAATTAAAATTTGGATAAAAAGTTCACAGTGAGATGCAGATGCTGGTGAATATAACAACTAAAAATGTATCAAAAAACCGGGGCACCAGAGAGAGAGGGAGAGTCTACCTTGAAAACTTCAATTTGCGGGGTACAATATTTGGTTGGGAGAAAATGTCAAGATAAGTAGAGTATTCAATAGGCTTCTCGAATTTTAAATTATTGTACTGGTTATACAATTCATGCATGTCTAGGTATTTCCCAAATGCTTCCTGTAATATAAATCCAGCTATAGTGTTAGTTATTGCAGGGAAAATTCATACAACATAATTAGGAGAAGTCTCTGGTAGAAAAAAGGCAAACAATAGTTTTCAGCCTAATAAATATTCCATCAATCACAATAACAAGTTTTGTGCAAGCACTATTTAACTTTTATACAAGGGGGAAAACTAGAAACTACTACATCCCTAAATTATAAGTTACCTAGCATGAACACTTTGAATCTTGGCATATGAAACTATGTCCTAAAGTATCAAACTGCAAAGACTACTCCCTCCAATCTCACAGTAGATGAACTTGAAAATGCCAACAGAATCTCAAGATTTTGTAATGCGACACTTAATTTACTGCTTCCATTATCCTATATACATTGTATGACACTAACATCTAATGGTGTCAGTTCATTTATTGAGCAAAAAAGTAGTAGATAAAAATAACCCAGACCAGTTTCTTCAAATTCTATAAACTACCTCAACCCTAATTTCCAGTTGCCTAGCATAAACTCTTCGAATATTCACAATGTCAAACAACAGCCCAAAAATACCAACAGGTTGTACTAAGCTAAAACATCCATTAAGTGGCACAAGCTAAAGAGACTAACCTCGCCTGTAAACTCAATTACTGGCTCTTCTTTAAGCATTGCCTCATAATCCTCATTGGCATCAACAACCCGAGCTGCTGGATGCCTTCTATGATACTCTCGAATCTTCACACAAAAAAAGAATTACAACCAATTAATACAGCACAAGTTGCATAACCACCAGTAATCATCATATAGATTGCTTAATTAAAATCAATAAAAAATATTAACTTACCTCTTTTAATCTATCATAGAAAGCACTAAACACATTAGTCCCCATCGCGGTTTGTCCTCCAAGCGCAGCAATCTCATCTCTCCTAGCATTATCTTTATCTTCGTATATCTCAACCTAAAAAAAAATTCAAAAATAAAAACCAGAAACTAAAAATTATAATTATTATTAAAGTAAATTAATGAGAGAGGGAGGAATTACGAGTTTCTCAGTAGTGGTAATGATATTTTCAATCATGTTACGGACACGGTGGCTTTGAAAAAGACGGTCCTTGTTATTTGCTGGTTCGTTTTGGAGATCCTTAACGATGAGTCGTTCGAGTCTCTCTACTTCCTCGTGAGAGGCGCGAGTCACCTCTAATAGAGTCGACGACATCTTCACGGCGGTCTCTGCCTCCGGCTCCGGTGAAACTTGTGGTGGATTTCAGTGTGGTTTTGTTTAGGGTTCTCACTTCTCAGTTGACAGAAGTCGCAGAAGCGAGAGGTTCAGCGAGGTTCGATTTTTATTTTTATGGTCTAAAGAGAAATGTTTGAAAAATTATAACGGTGTCGTTTCTGGTTTTAGTTTACTTTTTAGTTACAGCGCCTGCCCTGAATTTTTCTATAATTACACGAAGTAACTTATTATTTTTCAAATGATGTAAATGTTTTTTTTTCAATATAAAAAAACATAATTAGTTTATAGTAAAATCCTTATTTCATGATAAGGGTCATGAACCGATCTTTCACCTTGAATGGATAAAAATGGTTAAATTTGCACAAGGGATGCAAAAATAAAACAAATTTAATTTATAATTATTGAATACATTTTTATGTATATATCCGATTGGAAATATGTTATATTCCAATGTGTTAAAAATTACAAAGATAATAATGTGACTGTAAATATAGATGTAGAAAACCTTAAAATTTTTCAAAGCATGGCCCATACTAAAAGAATCTAGACTCTCTTCTCAAAATAATAAAATTAATGATAATTTCATCCCATATGCTAAAGAAGATGGTAGATTAATAAATCTTTATAGCAGATCATCCTTTGAAAAAAAAAAACCACATTTATTGGTATTTATAAATTATTTTTTGATTTTTTCTCATCTAAAATCACAGTTTGTTCAATTATATTTAGTATTTTTAATTTGATATTTTTAAGTATGTTTATATAATATCATATTTAAATCTCACGATTAGGAATATAAATGGAATGGTAAAATAAATAAAATTAATCATAAATACAAAATTTCAAATCAAAGATATTAGGATAATCTTCTTTAAAAAAAAAACAAAAACTTTCGATGTTAATTGTAATACTTGTATTTTTGTGGTCAAGGTATTAATATTCAGGTTTTCAGGGGGGCTGGTATAATTTATTCAAACTCAGAGCATCTTAACTCCAAATGTCCAAATTAAAGGGACTGGGATGATTTATCGCCTTTCATCGACGGCTGTTTAAGCTGCTTAGCCAGCTTAGTGCAAACATTGCTCCTGCCTTCTCTCTTCAGGGATTTTTTTTTTTAATTTTTTTTTTTGTCTTCAGGAGATTTTAGAATGTTGTTAGAAAGAATAAAAAAGATCAAAAGCATTGAAAAAGCTTAAATTTTTACGAAAAAATACCCATGTGGAAGCTATATCAGTTCTTATCAGGTGATGATGAGGAGAGAGAAGAGAGTTTCTTGGAAGAAGAATCAGATGGCTTTTGTTCGCTTTCTCCTACGCAGGTTTGTTTTTCTAATTCCACCTCAAATCTTGTATCTCTCTTGATTATGAAGTTTTCATCTTTTTTATTTTTAAAATCCTTTTGGCTATCTGGGTTTCTGTTTATGCAGAGAATGTATGCATTTGCTGCTTCTTTGGTCGCTGGTTTGGCTCTTATGTTTCTGGTATGTCCACCTTTTGGGTTTGAAGTTTATCTTTTTGTTTGTTGTTTGATTGTATTGAAGCATAAAATGTGTTCTTTATGCGATGTTAGTGATTGAATTTTAATGTGTTTTTGGAAGTGGTAATGTATTGAAATTAGCTTTTGAAGAGGAAAAATTGGAAGTAATTCATGGTAGAAATATTCTTGTCTCAAATATTGCAAGGAGCTTATAGATTTTCTTCCTCTGTGTTTATATCTGTGTCCAAGGTTTCAAATTTCTTTCTTTAACTGAATGTCTATAAAACAGTGGAATTGCTCCTGAGGAGTTCATTAAATGTTCAACTTTTGCAGTTCAGTCTAAAGTTGGGTTTTGTAACTCATGCTCTACTAATTTGATGTTGTCAATTCAATCTGTTTAGACTATTCCAATGGTTTTCAAACTTTTATAGGGTAATTTTTGGCCACTTTATATAGGTGTATTATCTAATACAACTATACAAGGATTACTGTCATCTTGTAGCATGTCTTTTATTAGATTACTTTCCATAATATAAGGAACAGTCCCATAGCAAAGCTTGGTATTAAACTTTCTTTTTCCCTATCAGGGCATCTAAGAGGGGCAAGTTGTCCGCATCTGCAGATCACATTGCTTTTTACATGCTTCCACTACATTTACTGCATTTTGTTAACAGGATGCCACAAGCACCATTTATATAGCTCATGTATCAAATCATCACTCCCGTGGGATGATGTTAGTATACCTTTGGTTGGTGGTTGATATATTGTTAGCTCGGGCATATAAACACTGAGGAGCAGTCCTCTAAACTTGCCTCGAGAAGAATATGGGAATTCCTGTCATGTTGGAGATGTTGGACAATCATCATTTCTGGACTGTCTATAACAGCCTGGAGCCTATGAGCATGGACCATCTATAGATCCCCCTCGAAAGCTTCTCTCAATGTTGCCCTTTTTCTCCAATAATGCATTCTATCATCCATGGAAAAGATACTTGGTAAGCCATCATCGAATTAGCTGGGCCAAACTATCAAAAGAAGATTGCATTTCAAAATCAGCGTCATAGTTTAGAATGCATCTTAGAGGTTAAAAATGATATGTATTTGTACTTTATTAGTGATGAAATTATTTAGTTTGAGGCTGCGAAGAAATGGGAAGTAAATGAATAGGATATGTATCTGGAGAAATTTTTATCAGGTTCTTCTGCTTGGCTCAGATTGTTAGCATACCTAATTGCATAAGAGGTGTTGTATTACCAATATCTGTAAATTTTGAACTCCTAAGTTAACCTTCTTCCTTTTCTTTGAGCAAAGAAACTCTATGCATCTTTCATACATTCAAGTCCCATGATTACCACTTGATAGCTGTTCTCTTTCGTTTCCTGCTTAAGTAGACATTCAAGTCCCCTTATTACTACTAGATATCAGTTCCCTTTTGTTTCCTGCTTAAGTAGGTAAGTTTAGATTAGTTGAGGGAAAGTGTGGGATAATAGAACATTGAGAATCTGAGCATGTTGAAGGAATATACTGATTTTGAGTCATAATCCTGTTAGAAAACGTACTAGCTTTTGTGATCATTTATTGTGACATTTTGAAAGCTGCATTTCAATGGAAGCATGTGGGCATCTTAAAATTGCTGATAGCTTTACAAAATCTGTTTGTGTTGCAGTCCTTGATTGTGTTTGCCAAGCCCATTAAATTTGCATTATTGTTCACCTTTGGCAATGTGTTGGCAGTTGGAAGGTAGATTGACATTCTTACTCAATTTAGATTACATTTTAATCTTTTATTTTTAATCTCTCTATTTGCTGGTTTGTTCAGGCACAAGTTTATATTCAGTCCCCTTGCCACCCTGATTTGTAATATTTCTTTCATACGTGTAAAAACAAAAACACCACTTCATATTCATCATAGCAAAGGAAGGGCTTCTTTTTTTTTTTTATTTAGCTTGGCATAACCTCATTTAATTCTTTCTTAATATAAACACGTTGAATAATCTGGCAAAAACTAGTTAATTTGATCACTTTTGATCTGAGGCTTTTTGGCACTCCAAGTTGGACTATGCCAGCCCTACTCAGTCGTATGTTATTGTGTATTTGGAAGTGAGTTTACATAAGTCAGAGAGCTTTATTGATTCCACACAGATAGTATCCCTGAGATCATCTGTAATTCAGATCAACTGAATTGTTGTCCTTCTTGAGGTCTTTTGCATTCTGAATTTGTTTTGTGTATGGCAGCACAGCCTTCCTCATTGGACCTGGGCGACAACTAGGCATGATGTTTGACCCTGCCCGAATTTATGCAACAGCTATATACATTGGATGCATTGTTCTGGCTCTCATTTGTGCACTCTTGGTAAGTCAACAGTTTCAATTCATTATTCAAATATAATAGTAGTTCTCCTCAATGATAGAGAAAACTTGGGAAGTTAAAGTGCAGTGAATCATGATTGTTTTTATGACCTATAGGGTTACTATCCTTGGTTTGTTTAAATTTTCAATCCCAAACATGAGTATTCTGGATCATGCCCATTTCTTTTCACTTTCTTGCAATTAAAATGAGAAGTTCTGTTATCCTTAGTTTATGTACTGCACACCATACAAGATAATGTGCATCTAACCATTTTCACCTCAAGTTATTAAATTTGGTAAATGAATTCCTTTCGTTAACGATTAAGGTTCTTCTTCACTGCTACCTCAAAGAAAATTGCACTTCTCCTAATTATCTGGTATTCTGTCATATTTTCTCCATTTCCCCCCTTCATTCCTTAGTTGTCATTGCATTCTTTTTTATCAAGTACAGAAGAATTTACACCATCTTGGCATTTTGATTCTGAGTTATGGATTCAAATTTAAATAATTTAGACTTTAGGTTTAACTTTCTACCATTGTATCTATTTGCGTTGTTAATTGACCAGAAAGCTTTCTGCTTCACTGACAGACTAAATGAAGCTGAGGATTCCTTTT
This sequence comes from Populus alba, assembly GCF_005239225.2. NCBI lineage: Eukaryota > Viridiplantae > Streptophyta > Magnoliopsida > Malpighiales > Salicaceae > Populus > Populus alba. Next base: position 2,555,918 of record NC_133295.1, read on the forward strand.
ACCCGTGTCTGTGAAAAATTGAGATTCCTTGGAATTTTAACCAAGTGGTTAAACTTGAAACCAATTTCGACTCTGTTCATGCCTCCTGATGGGATTCCATTCCCTATGCTTTTATCCTTGTGCTGTCTCTCAGAAGAACTTCTCTCACTCTCTCACAAATTCACCAAAATTTCAGAAGAGGTCAAATCATGAAAAGCTTCTAGTTTGAACAGAGTGGTAGACTAAAATGGCCCTGCCATCGCACATCCTGGCCCTCGTGAACTTATAGGGCTAAAGCTTCCCCTCCTTTTATTAGAGAAAAAAAATGTTCAGGATCAATTTGGAGAACAAGACATCTCCAAATGGGAATAATTAACAAATTTTAAAATATTAGAGAACTGCAATTGTGTTTGAATATCTGACAATAAAACACACCTAAGTCTCCTTTCTCATATATATATAGAATAAAATAAAATAAAAACTTTCAAATTGTTGCAGTTTTAAATCATTTCTTGCTTATTTCATAATCTTACAAACAGGCATTTCTACACTTTCTTTTCATGTTGCAGATCCATAGCAAGATTTTAACAGTGTTTGCTATCATATTTGAGATTTGTGCCCTTATCTGGTAAGTTTGTCTTTCACTTTTGCCCATTTCACCAGTTTTATGGGAAGGCATAAGGACACAAGATTAGAATTGTACAGTGAAGTCTTGCAATATTGTATATATTACACAATAGTGCTCAGACTATTTGTGATAGAAATTATACAGCACACTCTGTTTTGTTTTTCAGAGACTACAATACATGGTTCCAGCCATGTACTGTTTCTTCTCTAATTTTCCAGACTACAAAATATGATTTTCAGCCTTTTTTCTTATGTATCAGGCAACATCTCTACAATAGCTTCTCTGAGTTTAACAATAGGAAGTTCTTTTGGCATTTTAAATGCTTTGTTCGCTATACTTATTTGCCCAGTTTGAGCTGTTTCAGGTACAGCCTGAGCTATATTCCTTTCGCTCGGAGAATGGTGTCTAATTTGATGATCCGATTATGCGACACTGAGTTATAGCTATTGCAAAGTCCAGGAGAGTGATAAACTGAGAGATTCTTGAAGCCTTGGCTGACGGCAGTTTTCTTGTTTTTTTATCGCATAACATCTTAGGTTTTTCGTATAAGCTTTTATCTTTTGTGTTTATAATCTTAAAAGATAGCAAGAGAACATACATCCTTTTTTGATAGCCAATATTTCTACCATGCATTGATTAGACGAGGACTATTCTAACTTCTAGTTTTTTTCCTCCATGCAGTGATGCAGATAAGGGATTCAAGAGTTGAATTCACAGAAAATACGAGCTTTTTCCTAGTCAAAACAGGAAATGCTCTAACAACTGAAATGGGCCAAAATTATTCGATTTAGGCCTGGCAAACAACGTCCCAGTTGAACACTAAACCCTAACGTAAAGTATTAATACTTCCCTTCAAGAGGTGTAAATACGAAAATATGGCCAGATAAGGAATCTTGCATGTCTCAAAGATGGGAAAGACAAAAGGTGTCTCTTATCAGTTTGCCAGCTCATTAGAGATTATAAAACCGATAGAGACATTTTTCCACATCCACGTTTTAGCCACATGTGTGATATTATTAATGGCAGATACCTAAAAACAGATTGACTAATGATAATACCGACCACATGATCTGCATTGGAAAACCTTAATGATTGATACCAACAACTTGACAGACTGTCTTCAAATCTTATTGTACCAAAGACAAAACATCTGTCTTTGTCTGCATTTATATGGACCACGACAATATTCCTAACACAGCCTGCATGCAAATTAAAGCCACTGACATGTAAATGAAAGCCCTAGCAAATTACGATAATTTCTTCTTCTTTGTAACATGTAAACAAAAGATTATAAAATGTAGGTGCACCAGCAACTAAAACTAATCATATATTTCATGTTCAATTCAATATAATTATAAAAGTTCACAACTTTAGGTGAGATTAAATGCAGTTTGATTCTAGAAAATATTGCTAAAAACATCAAAATCATATAACCGCTCATGTATCATGCCAAAAAAAAAAAAAAAACGTAAAAAAGCCTTCTTTCACAATATTTTTATTTCTAGTGAGAACAAAAAAACTATAATTAATTGTAAGGTTAGTTTCGATTATATGTAATTGTTAAAGCAAAGGATAATAATACAAGCTATTTAAAGTGAATCCCATGTTCATAATCTATACAGACAAGAAGAAAAGTAATAGGAAATTAGGGGTGGTCAAAAATTTTAATTTAAAAATCAACGTACCATCCATTCTATAAAATATTTAAAAGTATTGAATAAACTATATTTATGTTTCTTTATTTCTCCTTCAAACTCTGTATTGAAGCCGTTTAATAATTTACACAAAAGATTCATTGTTGTTATTGGTTTTAATATATATATATATATATATATATATATATAAAATTCTTTTTTATCAATTAGATGTGTATTGGGTTATAATAGTCATCTCAAATTCCCTAGTCACTCCTTTCATAATATGAACCGGAAAACTTAATATAATTAGAAAGCTTACATGTTTACTATGGAGGTATCTATATAAACATAATAAATTACTTTTCATAACTTTGATGTGTGGTGTAACACCTTCTCATCATATGAGTCAATTCAATTTTTGAATCATTTTCTTTTATATGTATAGATCAAGAGAGATTAGTTTAGTAACTTTGTTGAATGGGTTTGTTTAGAATTAGTTTTTTTTTTTTTATCTTATTGTTTATTATGTTGTGTTTTCTAGGAATATAAAATGAAAGTAACATTTCCAAAAACATGTTTGCTAAATGAATACTACACTTCTAAAAAATTATGTTTTTACTTAAAAAAACTATACATTGATCAACTACTTTGCTTTTAGTTCAAAGTATGAGGTAAGTATATTATACCAAAGGAAAATATTAATCGTTCTTTGCATTATATATGAACATGACCTGCACAAAAATAGAATTTATGGTGTTTAGAGAATAACTAAGTATGATCCTATTAGTTACTTCTTTGATTTTATGTTGAAAAAAGAAACAAATACAAGAGAGAGAGAATAAAATTCATGACCCATTAAAAATGATAAATATATCTCCACATATAATCTCTCTCCTACTTGTACCTATTTATTTCTTTAATGAAAACTCCATAAAATAATTAATAGGAAGATAGTAGTTATTCTATGAGTATCATAAAATTACTCTGACGTGCATGTAAATTAAAGTTAGTGACATGATTGCTTATAAATTCATGCACATCATAATACTAAATTTGTTAATTAATTAAGATATATTTTAATTAAATATTATTAATAAAAGTTAATTTATTAAGGTATTATTTATTTATTTTTTTCCAAACATTAAAGTTAATGCATATATCTTGTATTGTTATATATGAACATTATCTAATTTTCAAATTACGAGTTATTTATTGTACAAATGCAAATAAATTAGTCCTTGTATGTATTAATATTGTGTCATATCAATACACCTAGCATGGCCAACATGCAAATTAAATGTGAGTGATTTGATCGCTTATATAGTCTTGTATATCATAATTTCTTATAACATGTGGTGCAAAGAACATGATCGTTACTTGCCATATAAAAATTAGTACCATACAACAAGGCTTGAAAGCTACTTCAAGAATTTCAGCTTAAAATTTTAAAAAATAATCTTATCTTAAAATGGACAGACATTTATTAATGATCAATTGTCCCATCATGTGGTTCATTAGACTTTAAAAGATAAAATTCTGTAATACTTAAAAACAAGTTGACCCAGACTATGTGAAATATTAACACCATTCATTTTCATATGTAGTTTTTTTTTTGCAATAATTTGTTTATAAAAATACATAAAATTCTCCTTTTAGATTCTTCTTCATCTTTCTAGAATTGATTTAAATTAACTAATTACCATCAATCTCAAACTAATTGATGCAAATTTCATATAACTCAAGAAGGAAGAAAACGAAAAAAAAAAAAGTATAAATAAAACTACAAACTAACACTATACAAGGCAAAGAAAACATGCACATGGAAATGTTTCCATTCCTTCGCATCTATAAATAATACATTCCGGTTGCTCTATTTCCATTTATGGAAGTTAATTCCGGCAAAAAGTGGAAATTTAGAGTAAAACTTTCCATGACTTTTCTGCTGCTCGCATGTGATTTAATTATGTTCCCGAGGCGAGTGAATGAAGGAAGAGGAAACAACTTGGCTGCTTGCTTGCTGGGGAGTCCTGGAGTGTAATTTGCAAATGGAAATCATTAATCCTGGCATTTATAGATAATTCCGAAATTGAATAACAATTTGTATTTCTAACATGATTTGAAAACAGTCATTCTTAATCTGTAATTTCCTAGCCACTCCTTTCATGATTTGAATTTGAGAACTTCTTATAAAAAGCCCACATTTTTACTATGGACATATCCATTTGAGCACTATAATTTTGATAAATTTGATTTGTGGTGTAACACCTTCTCATTAAGTTCATATACTTTTTAATCCAGTTTTTTTTTCTAGCTATATTTTGATAAAGAGGGAGTAGTTTCTAGTGCCAATCAGTTAATTTGAATAGGCTTGTTTTAAATCTTTTTTTTTCTTACTATTTGATATGTTGTGTTTCGTTAGTTATGTTGTCTAGGAATATGACATAAATTAGGCATTACAGAAAATATGTTTGATAAATAAATATTGTGCTTTTAAAATTTTTTAATTTGGCTTTAAAAAATACCACATCTCGCAATCATTTACTTTACTTTTTTAGTTAAAAACATAGTTATCAAACCCGGTTTAAGTGTTGACCAAGTTGAGAGGCAAGGTCTCGGGTTAAACGAGTCAACCTAAAAATATTTAAAAAAAAATATTTGAGATTTTAATATTTCATAAAAAAAAAATTACAAAACAATTCATGTGGATATAGATTAAACATGTTATAAATAATGAAGTTTAAAAGATTATTTCAAAAGGTTTTTTAATGTTACATTGAAAAGATATTGTCTTATTCTTTTAAGTTAAAGTATTTAAACTAAAAAGGGTTTTTATCCCACATTGAAAAAACATAACTTTTTTCTTGTGAATATAAAGTATTATTATTATTATTATTAACTACAACTAAAATTGATCAGTGTTTCACTGTAATGGAGGCTACTATTCATTGTGAGTTAATTCATTGTGGATTACATTATAGCACGGATATTGTAGATTATGAGTGATTTCACTATGGACTGCACTGTTTGGTGGGGGCATGAAGTGAGGCTGCAACATACAGGATCCAAGTGTCGGCGCGCCCACTAGGGCTGCGAACACCTAGTGATTGGCTGCCAACACAGGACCTAATGACAATGGGTCTTGCGCAGGACCCGAGCGCAACCAAGTCCTACGCTGGATCTAATGCAATTAGTCCAACACGAGACCTGATGACAACAGGTCTTGCGCAGGACCCGAGTCTAATGGGTCTTACCTCGGGACCCAATTCACATAGGTCCTCACTAGGACCCAAATAATTTGTGTTGTAAATATTCTTCAGTTTTTTTAATATAATAATGCGTGTTATAAATATTATTATTTCTTTTATAACTCAAAGTGTTCAAATAAAAGATATTATTATTTGTGTTTATAAATATTATTATTTTTTATTATAACTTAAAGTATTGATATAAAAAATAGTATTTTTTGTGTTATAATCATCTTTGGAATTCATAATATAATTATTTATGAGATAAATATTATTATTTTTATTATAATTCTAAATATTCATGTAAAAAAATAGTATTATTTGTGTTATTAATATTAATATTATTATTTTTATTATAATTAATAGTATGAATATTAAAAGTACTATCATTTGTGGTATAAATATTATTATTTTTAATACAATTCATAAAATAATTAATAAATTTGAATAAAAAAAATATTATTAATATTAAAAAATATTATTTTTTGTAATATAAATTTTTACAGTATTTTTTATGAAAATAAAAAGTAAGCCCACCAAGGGCTTCCAGCCAATATATACTAAAGAGTTTCAAATCCCACATTGAAAAAATACAACATTCTTTTAATATTTATATAGCAAACTTTGAAATATGTTGGCAACAAAACTAAAAAATATGAAAAAATAGGGGTCTAGAAAAAAACATATTTGAAAAAAACGGGTCTCTGCTAGGTTTTGCTGAGTTACCCAAGTTTCGGGTCGACTTAACAAGATCGTTTTTTTAGACCAATTATAAGTTTGGGTTTTTAATAAAAACTGATGAGTTAACTTAATAAGGTAGTTTCTATTTTTGTTTTCCATAACATCAAAATTAATGCATATATCATGTATTGTTATATGTGAACACAATCTAATTTTCAAAATACAAACCAAAGGCAAATGACTAGTCCTTGTCTGTATTAATATTGTGTCATATCAATACTACTAGCATGGCCAGCATTTCCAAAACGTTGAAATTAATGCATATATTATGTATTGTTATATGTGAACACTATCTAATTTTCAAACTACGAGCCAAAGGCAAATGACTAGTCCTTGTCTGTAATAATATTGTGTCATATCAAATACACCTAGCATGGCCAGCTTGCAAATTAAAGTGAGTGACTTGTTTGCTTATATAGTCTTGCATATCTCAATTTCTTATAACATGTGATCCGTTACTTGCCATGTAAATGCTAGTACTACGCAACAAGTCTTGAAAGCTACTTCAAAAATTCCAGGTTAAAATTTAATTAAATAATTTTATCTCAAAATAGACAGATTCTTATTGATGATATTCAAGAGTCCCATCATATGGTCCATTATACTTTAAAAGATAAAATTACGTATAATGCTCACCTACATGATGTGATATCATCATTTATTCTTATACATAATGTTTTTGTTGTAATATTTTCATAAAAATACATAAAATCTCTATTTAGATCCTTTACAATCTTTCAAGAATTGATTTGAATCAACTAATTACCATCAGTCTCAAACTAATTAGAGCGGATTTCTTAGATTTTATTTTCATTCTTCTTTAGTGGACTTTGTATCATATTTTACAATAGCCTCTCCAAAATCAAAAAATAAAACTATGTTGCTTCACAAGCAACAAAAACTAATCAAATCTTTTATTCTTTAATCAATTTTTTCTTACAATTTATACACAAGAAGAGGGTAGTTTATAAGAACTACCGATTGATTTGAACATGCTTATTTGAAATAGTTTGTTCCTGATTATATCTCAATGTTATGTTTGTAATGATATGCTATATTATGTTGACTACGAATATAAATGAAAGCACATCTAAACTTCTATAAATTAATACTTTTAATACCATGAAAATTTGTTAGTTAATTGGGATATTATTTAATCGATAAATGAATAATTTATTAAGTTATACATTAATTAATAAAATTTGATTTATTAAGGTATTTTAATTTTATGTTTATTTTTCTCCAAAACATTGAAGTTAATGCATATACCATGTATTGTTATGTATGAACACTATCTAATTTTCAAATTATGAATTATTTGTTGTACCAAACACAAATGACTAGTCCTTGTTAGAATTAATATTGTGTCATATCAATACTCCTAGCATGGCAAGCATGTAAATTAAAGTGAATGACTTAATTGTTTATATAGTCTTGCATATCATTAATTCTTATAACATGTGGAGCAAATAACATATTCGTTACTTGCCATGTAAATGCTAGTACTATGCAACAAGTCTTGAAAGCTACTTCAAGAATTCCAAGTTAAAATTTAATTAAATTATATTATCTCAAAATAGACAGATTCTTATTAATGATGTTCAAAAGTCCCATCATATGGCCCATTATACTTTAAAAGATAAAATTACGTATAATGCTCACCTACACGATGTGAAATATCATCATTTATTCTTATACACAATGTTTTTGTTGTAATGTTTTCATAAAAATACATAAAATCTCCATTTAGGTCATTTACAATCTTTCAAGAATTGGTTTGAATCAACTAATTACCATCAGTCTCAAACTAATTAGAGCGGATTTCTTATATTTTATTCTCATTCTTCTTCAATGGACTTTGTATCATATTTTACAATAGCCTCTTCAAAACCAAAAAATAAAATTATGTTGCTTCACAAACAGCAAAAACTAATCAAATCTTTTATTTTTTAATCAATTTTTTCTTACAATTTATACACGAGAAGAGGGTAGTTTATAATAACAACCGGTTGATTTGAACATGCTTATTTGAAATAGTTTGTTCTTGATTATATCTTAATGTTATGTTTGTAATGATATGCTATATTATGTTGACTAGGAATATAAAATGAAAGCACTTCTAAACCTCTATAAATTAATACTTTTAAGACCATGAAAATTTGTTAGTTAATTGGGATATTATTTAATCAATAAATGAATAACTTATTAAGTTATACATCAATTAATAAAAGTTGATTTATTAAGGTATATATACTAAAGAGCTTCAAATCCCACATTGAAAAAATAAAAAAATTCTTCTAGTATTTATATAGTAAACTTTGAAATGTGTTAATAACCAACTGAAAAATATAAAAAAGAGGAGTCTCTGGCAAAAAAAAAATAAACATATTTTAGAGAGAGAAAAAAAAACAAGCATCTACTAGGTTTGCCGGGTTACTCGTGTTTCGGGTTGAACTGGTGGGTTAATCGGTTTTCTCCGTACCAATTATAGGTCCGGGTTTTTAATAAAATAGACGGGTTAATTTACTAAGGTAGTTTCTATTTTTGTTTTCCAAAACTTCAAAATTAATGCATATATATGTGAACACTATCTAAATTTCAAATTACAAACCAAAAGCAAATGACTAGTCCTTGTTTGTATTAATATTATGTCATATCAATACTCGTAGCATGGCCAGCTTGCAAATTAAATTCGTGACATGTTTACTTATATAGTCTTACATATCTCGATTTCTTATAACATGTGGAGCAAAGAAGATATTCATTACTTATCATATAAATGTTAGTACTATTCAACTAGTCTTGAAAGTTACATCAACAATTCTAGCTTAAAAATTAATTAAATTATCTTACCTCAAAATGGATAGATTCTTATGGATGATGTTCAAGTGTCCCATCATATGATCCATTATACTTTAAAAGATAAGATTAGGTATAACACTCACCTAAATGATGTGAAATATCAACATTATTTATTCTTATATGCAATGTTTTTGTTGTAATGTTTTCATAAAAATACATAAAATCTCCAATTTAGAGCATTTACAATCTTTCAAGAATTTATTTGAATAATCTAATTACCATCAATCACAAACTAATTGAAGCGAATTTCTTAGATTTTATTCTCTTTCTTCTTAAGTAGACTTTGTATCAATTTTACAATAGTCTTTCCAAAACCAAAAAAAAAAAAAAAAACTTTGTTGCTTCCCAAGCAACTAAAACTAATCAAATCTTTTATTTTAAATCAATTTTTCTTACAATTTATGCAAAAGAAGATGATAGTTTATAATAACAACTGATTGATTTGAACATCCTTCTTTGAAATACTTTTTTTATATAATTATTTGTTATGTTTTATTTTGACTGAAATGTTATATTGTGTTATTATGGAATATCAAATGAAACTATAGGTAAAAATCTCTAAATTAACATGTTTTAAAGATATTATTTAATTGATAAATTCCTAGCACAATAAAAAGGGAAAAAAGAAAGAAGAACAAAATATTTGTTATCTGACAAAAAAAAGAAAAGTTCTAACTAATATTTATATAAAAAAGTAATAATACTTGAACATCAATTTTTAGTTCAACCAAATTGTTCTACACTATCCCATCTCAAATACTTAAAAGTAGAGGAAGAGTTTATCTATACTTCAATATATTTTTATCATGTGGATATGTTTATTTTAGCTATATCTATGAAGCTAATATAATCATTCATGTTAATGTAAATGGTCGGTGAAAAAGATGAGTTAGTAAAATATTATTGAAGAGTTCAAGTTATACATGAAAGTTAGAACTAAATATATTTATATAATTGCCCCAAACTTATTTATATAATTGTAAAATAAATTTAATCAGAATATTTCTAGAAATGTTTTTAAAATAAATATAAGGATGCTTATGACAAAAATAAATGATTTTTGTAAAAATATAATTTTTAAATTAAAGGAAAAATAACCAAGCTTGTTAATTTAATTCATTTCCACATGTATTCTAAGCAATATAATTAAATTTAATTTTGTAATTTAATATTTTATCTCAAATATAAAAACTATAATAGGTTATTAATTAAATTTAAATTTATTTAAAAAATAAATTTAATTCCGTATATAATTTGATTTCAAACATGATGGTTTTATTAAAATGACAATTAAAATGTGATGTGTGTGTGTGTGTAAAAGACACACACGCTCTCACAAACGGAATTACATTGCATAAATGTCAGTTAAAATGATAGGATATTATATTTTTGCTCAAGTGAGCATATATGAGATTTCTCTTGAAAATGTGACATTATAATGTATTATTGACCTTTTAGATGCATGTAGGGATACAAAGGGTTTATTTCACATCCCTAGACATATCCGTTTATTCTCTGTTTGATAATTAACTTTATGGACTTAATTTAATTTGAAGTATATTGAGATTGAAGAAAACAACAAATTTATATTTTTCTTAAATATCAAATTATTATTACTTAGTTCAAACGTGTTCTTACAGAAGCATAATAATTATACATTATTCAATACGTACACACTTAATTAATTATTAATGAGACGACTCTTACTAAAACCACGGGTGAACTAAAAATTAAAGTCCTTCATCCTTCATCACATCTAGTAGCTGAAGAACCTCTTACACCTAAGAATACAAGCCACGCGACACCCCTTATTTGGTCTCCAGATCAAGTTGGTCATCCGATGATTTCGACCAACTTCACATAATAAATTCCATGTTCTTCGAAGTGCTTCTTCTTCATCATCATCTTATCGTGTTCTCCAGTAATATCCTTGAGAAAATGGTAAAGAAGGAAATGAGTTTTGCAAAAAGAAATCAATATCACTTATTAAAGGATGATATTTAGCCATACAAAGATCGATGAGATTTCCCAAAAAAATTAAAATAAAAAAGGGTGTACATTTGCATGGTTGTCGCTTTGAAATTATAATAGTGGTGGTAGTATAAAATGTTATTTTTACTTAAAATTATATTAAAAAAATATTTTTAATTTTAATATATTTCAACTATCTGAAAATATAAAAAATAATTTTATTTAAAAAAGCATTCAAAATTTTTAAACTTCTCATAAAAAAACAGTAAGAACAGTACTAGCTGTCAATCAAACATACAAATAATAGCAAGAAGAAATAGCAGATATAAAAGTACTGACCGAAGACAGCGGAAGGACGATTCTTCTTATTTGCCCAACTCGCATGCCCACAATCCCTTCATACAAGCCTGCATAAGTTCCATATTCTAGCAACTTTATCTCCAAATAGTATGTAGACAAACATATTGCATCATTCCTAAAGAGCAAAAAAATAAGTTTTCACCTTCACATATATCGTTCTCGCGTGGACCTATTATTTCAGGATCATTAGTTTCGCAACGCAATTCATGAGTGTGAATATCATAGAGCTTGAGGTGAATTTTTACCTGCAAGTTATCGCAAAAGATTAAGAGGCGAATTCAGGTAAAATATAAGGCAATTAGCCGAAATCTCGAGCCAGGTTAAGTAGAAAGGAAAACTAAAACATAACATGATATAAGGAAAATGGGCTCCATGCTCCTCAGATATGGATGATGATCAATAATTTCCCATGCAAAACCTTACTTATGGGATATATGATAAGTAGAAGGATGGAATTTGTAATAATTTCCAAGAATCAAAGGAAACATTAAAAACCTTTTGACCGTCCTTTACGCAACAGTCACTACTGCCGGCTTCCGTCTGCCTGGACTTTTTGGTCTTGAAAAATTTGGACGGTGACGGTACTGCAGGCCGTTTGGTTTGTTTTCTCTTCCAATTAGGGTCTGCAATGTATTTGAAAATTCTAAGTTAAATAATTGATACATTTTGCATTCAGATTTTAAATAGCATCTGTGGATATGTAATCTAACACATGATCAAAAGTCCAAGTAGAAAATTTTCTTCAAAGAAATTATAGAGAACTATGTAAGTACTTCAACCAGATATTGAATATTAAAGGCATAACATCATCAAGAAACTTAGAGAATAATCAAGGCAAGGTTACCCTGATAAGCATCGTCATCACTGTCTGATGTAAGTGAAATTGTATATGAGATGAAAAACGAGAGGCGATGACCGCCGTTCGGAATCTCCATGCTTTGTAGCATATAATTGCTGCGCCATGGCCTATAATGGAAAACCGTAGGTCCGGTCATAAATTAAAGGCTAATATTAGTAAAATTTATAATTAAATATTAACGACAACCAATTAAGAGAATACAAAGGCTGAAAGTATTTCACCAACTCTTACTTGGCAACCGTGAAGCTGCGAATAATGTTACGGTTTTCATGACCATAGAAAGTCCCGAACGAGCGACATGTGGCTGCAGGGAGGAAACCACAGAACCATATTCGTGAAACAGATAAAAACAAACTATACATATTTCACTAATTAATCACACTTGGGCAAGAGGAAGGAATTAAGATGATAATTAAGTAGTTGATTGAAAAACGATTAAGAGAAATCAAGATCAGAGTGGCAGTGAGTACTGGGAAAGAATGGCTTGCGCATGAGAGAGAAAGCCCGAGAGGAAATCATTGGAGTTAATTACAATTGCCAGAGATATCGAAAGAGAGGTGAGTGTTGCTTTTATATTTGTAGTTGGAAAACATTGACCTTTTAGATTGAGGAAAACTAACTAGCCTGTCCGCCTTTCATGTCATCCTAAAAATTTCCGAAAAATTAGGCTGACAGAGTGACATGAAAAAGAAGAGCTGTTAAACCTGGTGAGAATATGTTGAGAAGAATGTATGGAAAAGAGGAATATTCACACCTTATGAGAATTCATTTTTTTTTTATGAATTAAATAGTTTTATCAGACACCAATAGAAAAAAGCAGCAGAATAACGTGAAAAATATTATGATGGAAAAATTTTGCCAATAATTTTTCAAGAAAACAACGACGAAAAAATTGTTTATGCTGTTACTTCATTTAACAAGAGATAAATACTCATTATATATGCATTAATTATGGATAAATATAATAGGCTATTAAAATATTTTTTATACATAAGGGTAGGAAGAGTTACTATATTTAAAATGCAGCTGACCATGAAGGTTAAGTTTTTTTCTAGATTGAGCACATGAAAAAAACTTATTGAATGAACTCTCGTACGAGTAACTTTTATTGGAGAAACTCCAATTAAAGGAACTCATAAGAGGAACTCTCAATTATAAACTCATTGAACAAACTTAACTCCCTTTGAAGAAACTCCCACTAAAAGAACTTATATAGGAGGAACTCCAATTAAAAGAACTCATTGGAAGAACTCTTATTCTTGAACTCGTTGAAAAAACTCAACTTCTTTTAAAGAAACTCATATTAGAGAAACTCGATAAAAAAAACTTTTATTTGAGGAACTCATTATAATAGTCATCTCTAATTCCCTAGTCACTCCTTTCGTAATATGAACCAGAAAACTTGTTACCAGAAAACTTATTACAAGAAAGCTTATGTGTTTATTATGGAGGTATCTATTTAAATATAATAAATTTCATAATTTTGATGTGTGGTGTAACACCTTCTCAGATGGTTCAATTCAATTTTTGAATCACTTTTTTTTTAAGAGAGGGTAATTTCCAGTATCAACATGTTAATTTGAATGGGTTTGTTTACAATCAGTTTTTCTTTCTTAGTGTTTGTTATGTTGTGTTTTGATGATTGTGTTTTTTAGGAATATAAAATGAAAGTAACATTTCCGAAAACGTGTTTGATAAATGAATAATTTATGTTTTTGCTTAAAAAATACTAAATCCCATAATCAACTACTTTCTTTCAGTTTAAAGCATGAGGTAAGCTTTTATCAATATCATCATCTACTTATTATACCAAAGAAAATATTCAATCCTTCTTTTCATTATATATGAACCATGTCAATACTCCAGTATGAGCTGCAAAAAGATTGATTTTGTAGTTCTTAGATAATAACTAGTGTAATACTATTAATTACTTCTTTGATTTCACTTTGGAAAAAATAAAAAAGAAGACAAACACAAGTGAGAAAGAGAGAATAAAATTCATGACTCATCAAAAATAATAAATATATCACCGCATATAATTTCTCTCTCCTTCTTGTATCTATTTATTTCTTTAAAGTAAACTCTAGAAAATAATTAATAAATTTTTATTAGTTACTTAATATCATAAAATTACTCTGACGTGCATGCAAATTAAAGTTAGTGACATGATTGCTTATAAATTCTTGCACATCTTAATACTAAATTTGTTAATTAATTAAGATATTATTTAATCAAAGAATCAATGATTTATTAATTTATATATTAATTAATAAAAATTTGATTTATTATGGTATTATTTATTTATTTATTTTTAACCAAAACATTGAAGTTAATGCATATATCATGTATTGTTATATATGAACTCTATCTAATTTTCAAATTATGAGTTATTAATTGTACAAAAGGCAAATGAATAGTCTTTCTCTGTATTAATATAGTGTCATATCAATACTCCTAGCATGACTAGCTTGCAAATTATATTTATTATCTTGTTTGCTTGTATATTCTTGCATATCTTGATTTTTTATAACATGTAGTGCAAATAAGATATTCTTTACTTACCATGTGAATGTTAGTACTATACAACAAGTCTTCAAAGCTACTTCAAGAATTCTAGCTTGAAAATTAATTAAATTATCTTACCTCAAAATGGATAGATCCTTATGTTTGATATTCAATTGTCCCATTATATGATTCATTAGACTTTAAAAGATAAGATTACATAATACTTATAAACAAGTTGATCTAGACGTTCTGAAATGTCAACATTATTCATTTTCATAAGTAATGTTTTTATGGTAATTTGTTAATAAAAATGCATCAAATTTAGATTCATTATAATCATTTTAGAATTGATTTGAATCAACTAATTAATATCAATCAAACTAATTGGAGCAAATTTCATATATTTTATTCTTATTCAATGGACTTTTGTATCATATTTCACAATAGCCTCTCTAAAACAAAAACAAAATAAAACTATGTTGCTTCACAAGCAACAAAAACTAATCAAATCTTTTATTTTTGAAGCAATTTTTTTTTTGACAAAGTATACATGAGGGAGGTAGTTGATAATAACCCGTTGATTTGAACACGGTTGTTTGAAATAGGTTTTTCCTGATTATATCTCATGTTGTGTTTGAACTGATATATTATATCTTGTTGACTTGGAATATAAAATGGAAGCACAACTAAACCTCTATAAAATAATATTTAGGACCAAGAAAGTTTCTTAGTTAATTCAGATATTATTTAATCGATAAATTAATAAGTTATTAATTTATACATTAGTTAATAAAAAAAGTTGATTTATTAAGGTATTATTTATTTATTTTTAACCAAAACATTGAAGTTAATGCATATATCATGTATTGTTATATATGAACTCTATCTAATTTTCAAATTATGAGTTATTAATTGTACCAAAGGCAAATGAATAGTCTTTCTCTGTATTAATATAGTGTCATTTCAATACTCCTAGCATGGTCAGCTTGCAAATTATATTTATTGACTTGTTTGCTTATATAGTCTTGGATATCTTGATTTTTTTATAACATGTGGTGCAAATAACATATTCGTTATTTGTCATGTAAATGTGAATACTATACAACAAGTCTTGAAAACTACTTCAAGAATTCCAACTTAAAGGTTAATTAAATTATCTTATCTCAAAATAGACATATGATTATTAATGATGTTCAATTGTCCCATCATATGGTTCATTAGACTTTAAAAGATAAGATTGCATAATATTTATAAACGAGTTGATCTAGATGATGTGAAATGTCAACATTATTCATTCTTATAAGCAATTTTTGTGTGGTAATTTGTTCATAAAAATGCATTAAATCTAAATCCATTATAATTTTTTATAGAATTGATTTGAATCAACTAATTACCATCAATCTCAAACTAATTATAGAAAATTTCATATTTTTTATTCTTCTTCTTCTTCAATGGACTTTGTATCATGTTTTACAATAGCCTTTCTTAATAAATAAATAAATAAATAACTAAGTTGCTTCACAAGCAACTAACTAATCAAATCTTTTATTTTTTAATCAATTTTTTTCCTAACAAAGTATACATAAAGAGGGGTAGTTTATAATAACAACTTGTTGATTTGAACATGGTTGTCTGAAATAGTTTTTTTTCTGATTATATCTCATGTTGTGTTTGGACTGATACGCTATATTATCTTGATTTGGAATATAAAATGAAAACACAACTAAACCTCTATAAATTAATATTTTTAGGACCATAAAAGTTTGTTAGTTAATATTTAATTGATAAATTAATAATTTATTAATTTATACATTAATTAATTAAACAGTTGGTTTATTAAGTTATTATTTATTTATTTTTCAAAAAATTGAAGTTAATGCATATATGATGTATTGTTATGTATGAACACTATCTAATTTCCAAATTATGAGTTATTTATTGTACCAAAAACAAATGACTATTCCTTATTTGTATTAATATTGTGTCATATCAATACTTCTAGCATGACCAACATGAAAATTAAAGTTAGTGACTTCATTGCTTATATAGTCATATCATAAATTTTTATAATATGTGGTGCAAAAAACATATTCGTTCTTGTTATGTAAATGGTAGTACTATAGAATAAGTCTTGAAAGCTACTTTAAGAATTCTAACTTAAAAATGAATTAAATTATCTTATCTAAAAATAAATAGATGTTATTTGATGATGTTCAATTGTCTTATCATATAGTCTATTAGACTTTAAAAGATAAGATTAGCTATTACTCATAACGAGTTGACCTATCTAGACGATGCGAAATATCAACATCATTCATTCTCATAAGCAATGTTTTTGTAGTAATTTATTCATAAAAATATATCAAATTTAGATCCATTATAATATTTTTAGAATTGATTTGAATTAACTAATTACCATCAATCTCAAATTAATTGGAGCAAATTTCATATATTTTCTTCTTCTTTTTCTTCAATGGACTTTGTATCATATTTTACAATAGCCTCTCCAAAACAAAACAAAAAAAAAAAAAACAAAAAAACTATGTTGCTTCACAAGCAACTAAAATTAATCAAATTTTTTGTTTTGAATCAATTTTTTCTTATGATGTATACATAAAGAGGGGATAGTTAATGATAACTACTAGTTGATTTGAACATGGTTGTTTGAAATAGTTTTTTCTTGATTGTATCTCACATTGTGTTTAGACTGAAATGTTATATTGTGTTTGCTTCGAATATAAAATGAAAGAATGGCTAAACCTCTATATATTAATACTTTTAGGACCATGAATTTTTTTAGTTAATCGTGATATTATTTAATCAATGAACTAATATTTTTTTTTTTAACTTATACATTAATTAATAAAAATTTGATTTATTAAGGTATTATTTATTTATTTATTTCCAAAACATTGAGGTTATTGCATATATAATGTATTTTTATATATGAAAACTATCTAATTTTAAAATTACGAATTATTTATTATACCAAAGGTAAATGATTTGTCATTGTCTGTATTAATATTGTGTTATATCAATACTTTTAGAATAGCCCGCATGCAAATTACAGTTAGTGACTTGATTGCTTATATAGTTTTGCATATCATAATTTCTTATAACATGTGGTGAAAATAACATATTTGTTACTTGCCATGTAAATGTTAGTACTATAAAAGAAGTCTTTAAAGCTACTTCAAGAATTTCAACTTAAAAGTATGTTGAGAAGAATATATGAAAAAACAAAACAAAAACAGAATCGTCACACCTTATAAGAATTCTTTTTTTTAATAAATTAACTAGTTTATCAGACACTATTATAAAGTTAGAAAAAAGTAGAAGAATTACATATAAAAAATATTTTGTTGTTGTTTACTGATGAAAAGTATGACATAAAATTTTTGTTAGTAAATTTCAACGAAAACAACAACGGAAACTTTATAATGAGGAATAAATATAATAGGCTATTGAAAGATTTTATATACACCTAGGGGTGTACGAAGAGTTATTAGATTCAAAATATAGTTGAGCCCACAGGAGAAACTCATGGGAGAAATGCTTATATGAGGAGCTTTCATTGAAGAAACTCATTGGAGAAACTCTTATTGGAGGAATTCTTATTCTCGAACTCACTAGAGAAACTCAACTCTATTTGAAGAAACTCCTAATAAAGGAACTTTTAATTGAAGAAACTCATTTGAAAAAATCTCATTTTAGAACTTGATAAGAGGAACTCAACTTCCATTAAAGAGACTCACTTTTAAAAAACTCTCATATGAGAAACTAAACTTTATTTGGAGGAACTCCTATTGAAAGAACTCTTTCTCAAAGCTGAGCCCATAAGAGATGTTCTTTTTTACCAAGTCTATGGCGTTGAGCTCTTCCCCAAGGTTGAGCTCATAAGGGTTGAGCTATTTTTCTTTGTCATAGCATTAGACCTATGCATTTTGTCTAAGACCATAATTTGTTTAATATTTGAAGTTTTTTAAGCTCGTTAAATTTAGATTTATTAAAAACCAAAAAGAGTTTTGTTCATCCAAAGAGCAAATCAACAATTCTAAATAAAATAGCACAAGATAAACGATTTCAACCATTAAAAAACTCTCACTAATGATGTAATGTTTATAAAAGTATTTTTCAATTCTTCCCCTTATATTTTTTTCTCCCAAAAATGCATAAGAATATGGGTGTTTACAGGAGTTTCGACTAACTAGCTGTTTTTTTATATATAAAAATAGTCGTACATAAAATGTTATCAAAATGATCTGCAAGATTGGCCGCCAAATTCTTCTTAACCAACTCTAAACTCAACTAGGCAAATTCTTGGCCAACTTGGCCATGGATCCTATTGTTCAGCTGGTTCCTTGGATTATGCTTATGATCAAAACTTGATTATTATTTTTTTCAGAAATCTATATCCAACAATCTTTGAAGAAGTATGCCTAAATAAAGACTTGATCACATATTGGATTACTAAAACTGAAATAGAATGCCATACAATCTTTTTAGGACGGAAGAAGTATATACTTATATGTGTAAAATAGTATGGTTTCAAAAATTCATAGTTTTAAAATTATTGAAGGAAAGAGTAAGGGAAAGAGAAAACGTCAAAAAAGAGAGAATTATTTATTTATTTTTATTATTGGACCTAGACGAACCCAAGACTTTCTCCGTAGAAAGGAAGACAAGGATATATGTTAGTTTAGCTACAAATTCATTGGCAACTTCTTAGTTTTATTGACGTTACAATTATGTGATATTTTTTGTCGCAGATTTATTGACGTTGCAATTAATTAATATTATTTATTGCATGAGATATTTGAGCGAATTTTAAAAAGTAAAATATATATATATAAAAAAATTGTTTTCTAGTATTTAAAATAATTAGAATATATAATACTAGCATCTCAGAGAATCTAACATATGATAAAAATTACTCTAAGATATCCTATATAATAATGTAATTACTGTGTGTTTGCTAACTTAAAAAGATCAAGTTAGCTTTCATATTAAGTTATCTAAATTGTTATATTTGACAAAAAAAAAACTTGTCAATCTTAGAAATAATGGTTTTTTATTTAGACCTTAGAAAGGCACAAACTTCACTTATAAACAACATTGGATTTTGGACGGTGGTGAATTATAGAATTGGGCTTCAGTCTATTTCGTTTTATTGAACTTAAATGGGCTTGAAATTCCCTACCTCAGCACTCAGCAGGTTTGAAGAGATGTTTGAGAATATAATTATAATTATTTTTTTAAAATATTTTATATTTAAAAATACATTAAAATAATATATATTTTTATTTTTTAAAAATTATTTTTAATATCATCATATCAAAATTATTTAAAAACACCAAAAAAATATTAATTTAAAACAAAAAAAAAAAAAATTTAATTTTTTTTCAAAAACATTTTAAAATATAAAAATAATTTGTGCTAAGAATGGTAGAATTGACACAACCCAACTTCGTTCTCTTATGGGAAGAATAAAAAACTTGTTTTCAAAAAAAAAAAATTTAATAAACATGCTTAAGCAAACTCAAAACACATCAAAAATTTTAAATAAATAAAATAAAACTCTCCTTAATATTAAAATATATTGAATAAAAAAGTAACATTGACAAGCCTCTCAATATTAATCTAAAAAAAAAATATAGTCACCCTAATGTGAATAATTAAGAAGCAACAATTAAAAAAATTATTTAAATAAAATATTTAATAGGAACATTTAAGATCAAATTAAAAGTAAGATTTGGGTTAAAACTTTATTGGAATTCAATTTCAACATATATTATTTAATTTAAAGTAATAACATGATTTAAATAAATTATAAGTTAATGAGAAATTGATCTAAAAAATCCTAGGTTGACATGTTTTAGTGAACTGAAAACCTCTCAAGAACTTTATTCTATATTAAAAAAAAAAAAAACAAAACTTTTATGATATTTATAAAAGGGGTTGTTGAAAACTTAAATTTGAACCTAAAAAGCACTCAAGATTTTAGAGAAGAGAGGTTCTATGTAAAGTGAGTTTTAGACTTTTAATTTTAAATGCACGCGCTTGTCAAGCCGGATCTAAGCATGAGTTTATTGTAAAATAATATTTTGGGTCACAAAAAATTATATTTTGCTAGCAAAAATTTGGATTTGGATCTAGCCCATAAAGAATTAATTATTCTTCTAGCTTATTGTTTGTCCAATTCATCCCATGAATTTTCCAAAAGCATTTCAAGCAAATTTGAACAGTTTTTTTCAACTTAAAAAATTCAAATTTATGACTACTATATTCAAATTTAATTCTTGTTTCATGCTAGGTAATCAAATATTGAATAGTGAGAATTAATTCTTTAACCTTTTAGCTTTCAAAATTTACTATAAAAAAGGAGGTAAATAAAGAGTTTAAATAATGTTTTTTAGATTTTTATATGCTCTTCTCACCTTATTTTTAGTACTGTTTTTCTTCCCCTTTTATACTTTGGTTTTACTCCCAACAAATCTAGAGCTTTATTGAAATATAATTGAGTCTTTTTTATTTTGGTTCAAAAATCTTGATTTGAAAGTGCATCAAAACAAAGATGTTGTGGTCTATTTTTAATGGCACAACCCTTTTAAAGCACAAACCACACCTCACAAAAACAAAAAAAAATACATACTTTTTTATATGGGTCGCCAAAAAAAAACCAACAACACCTTTAAATCAAACACCCAAATAGTGTTGTTGAAATCTTAAAATACATATTACAAATATTCTAATTACATAGAAATAAGTAATAAAGTTTTAAAAATAAAGAATTTATCTTTTACAACAACAAAAGTTTTATTCATTTAAAGTGCATCAACAAATAAGTGCCCTTCATTAATTATTTTAATTTAAACTTTGTTGTTTTTGTTATTAGCATGCATGTTAGGATTTTGATCTTATATATATTGCAAGTTTGAATATATGCTTATTATGCATGTTTGTATTTTTTTTTCTTATATTTATATTAAAATTATGTTTACCATGAGTTGTTATTTTATATATTTATATATTTAAACTCATATAAATTCTAATTTTTTTTTTTAAATATATTTTTATATTTAATATATTTTATTATAATAAATTAAAAATCTTTACTCAGCGTAAAAATTGAAGAAACAGCTTGATAGGCTTATCGAACCACCTTCGAACAGTTAGATCTAGACACTCGAATCAAAACAAACCACGTGTTTGATGATAACGAGGAGCTATCAGCGGCATTATATATATGTGGAAGCAACGCATGTTATGGAGAAGGCATTAGAGAAAGACCTCCAATGTTATTTCTCCTCTCTGTCTTCTTTCACCCTAAGACCTCCAAGGTTTATTTCTCCTCTCTATCTTCTTCACCTTCTAAAATGTCTTCATTCAATATGTTGCAATCTATTTGATGTCAGTTCAACTTTTAATTATTTTAACTGAATCACCCATTTATGGCCCAATAACCCTTTTCTTCCTTTGTTTAAATACCGTATGCATAAGCTCATACCTATGCTGAGAAAAAACAAGAACAATTTTCGAGTTGCAGAATGGTTAATATTAAACTCCAAATGACTTGGCCGGTTCGGAATTAAGTATCATGCATGACCTCATTACCATACAGATAAAATTCAAATCACTGCGTTTGATTGGAAAACCATGGATTATTCATACAATAATGAATTTTTTGCTCTATTTTCTGCTCAGTATTTCCTTTTGTTTTCTACATGCATGGATATTCCTTGATTGAGCCATATATGCACAGGTTCCCGTTGAGAGCTCTTAATTCTGGACAAACAGCTTGCTCTTGTGCTATTCGCCTGGGAAAGTAACGACCTTAGTTTCTGCAGTTGGGGATTTGAAGAAGAGTCCGGATAGCTCTGCCTCTACTTTCGGTTGTGCCCTCAAAGGTTCGGGTCCTGTCACTAAAATCATTCAATATGTTAGTCTTCCTGATTTGGGTGATATCAACCCCTCAAATCTTTTTTGTCTTACTAACATTGTTTTTACCGTGGAGTCCAGCCGGCAATGAAATGGTGTAATTTCTTTTTTCTTTAATGATGCTAGCTAGCTATTCAAAAAAGAAAAAGAAAAAAATGACTTGAAGCTAGCAGATGCACTAGAAAAAACAAACCAGCCAAGAAAACCAAATAAGAGACAAAATAAATGGGTCCCAAATAACAAATTAAGGCGTCCGGGAAAATGAACATCAAACAAAATTAGGAGTAATTCCTAGCAATAATTAGGATGGGTCAGGTTGGGGGCAAGTTTTCAACCCGGAAGATTCTATTGTGGAGTTCAAATACTTAAAAATAGGGAGTAGGGTTTTTTTTTTTTTTTTTTTAAATTGATCGATTCCCTTGGGTAATGACAGACATTTATTGTCATTTGAGCAGTGAAATTAGACAGATGGCCAGTGGCAGTGGTTCAGCGAGCACTTCAATTGATATTGAAGGGCTTTTGAAGGAAGTTCCAGATAGCATGCAAACGACCTTGCCGGAAGAAATGTGTATCTACCATGTTCCGGTAAACATTCGTCAAGTAAATAAAGATGCCTATACCCCTCAGGTGATTTGTATAGGCCCAATTCACCAAAAGATTGAAAACCAAGTTATGAAAGAACTGAAGCGAATATATTTCAGACAATTCCTTGACAGACTGCGCGTCGTGGAAGAAGGGAAACTTGTGGAGACACTTGTGAAGACCATTACACGTTGTGTAGATAAAATCCGCAATTGTTATGAAGATGCTGCATTTGAACCTCGCAAGGATCCAAAGGGTTGTGAAGTTGAAATCCTCGATTGTTCTGAAGATGATTCTTCTAAACTTTGCGAGGATCAAAAGGAGTTTTGTAAGATGATTCTATGGGATGCTGTATTCATTTTTGAGCTCTTCTTGAAGCATAGAGAATTAAAGGAAGACAAAAAATCTCAAGGCAAAAAAGATACAGAGGAATACCAGGAGAAATACAAGTACGATTATATAATAGCTAAACCCTGGCTGAGAGCTGCTATTCGACGGGACCTGATATTACTCGAAAATCAGCTGCCGTTCTGGATTCTTGATGATTTATATGGTATTGTCTCCAAATACATTATAACTGGTTGCTCTTGTCCACCTGAAACCGATAAAACCTGTTGCTCTTGTCTACCTAAAACCGATTGCTGTTGTCCATGTATAACTTTCCCGGCACTTGCTCGCACGTTCTTTAAGAAGTACAACAAGAGCAACAACAACACCAGTCCTGAGAAACCATTACATTTCACTGATCTGGTAAGATCTTTTTTTCTTCCCAAAGAAACCAGTCCTGAGAAACCATTACATTTCACTGATCCGGTAAGATGTTGTTTGCTTCCCAAAAAACCAAGCACACGAATTGAACTACGAGCAACTAGGCTGGACCAAGCAGGAGTAAAGTTCATGCCAAAGGCAGATGAATACTTAATTAAGATAAGATCATGGACGGAAGATGATTCTATCAAGAAAGGTGAGCTACATGTTCCAACCCTTAAGATTGACGATCATACTGATTGTATCTTTCGAAACCTGATGGCGCTGGAGCAGTGTCATTATCCTTATGAAGCGTTCATCCGCGGGTATGTTATATTCTTGGATTGTCTTGTGGATAGCAAAGAAGATGTAGATTTGCTCATTAAAAATGAAGTTATTGTTAATAAGCTTGGAGAAAGTGATGATGTGGCTAAGCTGATTAACAAACTTTGCAAAGAAATCACAGAAGTCTCTTCGCTTTATGACAATACGGCCAAAGGGTTAAATGATTACTATGAAAGCTGGTATAACAATTGGAAGACCTACCTCAGAAGACAGTATTTCAAGAATGTTTGGGTAGGCACTGGAACCGTTGTTGGATTTCTCGTCGTGGTCAGCACTTTGGGAAGCTTTGTTCAATCTTTTTTTTAGTACTCAAAGTTCGATTACTTCAGTGTCTGTAAAATTCCTCCTTTCCTTTTCTGTAGCTAATAATTTTTACTTCGCTTGTTTGATTGTAAATATGAAAGAATAATCATCAGTATTGTACTTTGTTGTAATCAACTTTAAGGAATGTAATCTAGTGTGTCTATGTATTTTTGTGTCTATCTATCTACCTATCCATTCATCAACTACTGATTATGAGATACTGATGATGGATTCCTATGTGGCGTTTGAGATCCTCCTAGATGGACAGACAAGCAGGGACGATAAGCACACGAGCACCAGACGAGCAGCTGATAACATTGCACAAAGCGTGTGAATCACCATCGGAATATATGACGATCCTTGTCGGTGGATCTTCATCAAATAACATTTTTCGTTGCCGGACTAGAACATGCCACCTCCAAACAACCACGAAACAGATAATACAAACATTAAACGTTCATACATGCCCAAGATTTGATAAAAAGCCATCATATCACTATGGGTCCCACGGACCAGCAGGCGGCCAAAAACTTGAAGCTCTTTAAATTCTGAATTTACAATGGTTAAATGGAAGCCTGGTTTTGTCCCAAAGATTAATGTTTTTTTGCTGCTTGTGCTTGTGCTTTTGCCAGGATTATAGCACGTAACATCCATGCTAAATTATCATTCAGAAAAAGAAAAAAAAAAAAAAAAAAACCTCACATGTATAGGACTAATATGAAGATTGCCTTCTTGAAATTATCAAGAAGCTAGTAAAACTGAGTAGACTATCCATCTTTTATATCAAGAACTAGATGAAATTTGCACAGATTCAATGCTAGTAGACATTGGCTCGTAGAATGTGTTTAATACTTCACTCAATAAAAAAAGGTTAACTTATCAAAAGCCTCCTAACCTTTCGGTCAAACCTAACTTAACCCCAAACTTTTTAATTTTCTGATTTTGATCCCTGAAACTAACAAGTCAAGGCAATGCAAATGAAATGACTAAAGAACAAATGATATATAGGGACTATATTGAAACAAATAATAGATAGAAGAGAGTGCACTTGCAACGAGCTAAATGAGGGTAACCGGACTTCAAGCTACGCGTTGGGTGCATTCTGCATCAGGTAGTGTTTGGCTTGATGGCACAGTGGCTTTGTTTGGGTAAGAAGATTTTGTTGGTCCGACTAAGGGTGTGTTCGAAATTATATTCTTGAAAGTATTTTAAAAAAAAATTAAAAAGTTTTTAATTTCTTTTTATTTCAAATTAATATTTAAATAAAACAATGCCACTGTCTTATCAATTTAAGAGATCTCTAACCAAAAACTATCTAATAGTATATCCTATGTCAATTTAAGGTTTTTCATTTTAGATTTTTTTAAAATATATTTTTAAAAGAAAAAAGTGAGTTGAACTGACAAACGTGCATGTTTGGCAGTGCGTTCCAAAAATATTTTTAAAAAATTTTAAATTTTTTTTATTTTGAATTAGTATGTTTTTTATGTTTTCAAATTATTTTGATATGCTAATCTTAAAAATAATTTCAAAAAACAATTATTAACATGCTTTTTAAAATAAAAATTACTTTGAAAACCAATAATAACCACATTCTATATCTTTCTTTTTTTTATAACTAGAGGAATGTATTGAAAAACACCAAATTAAGGCGGGAATAAGGAGATACACATATGCAAAGGCACGCAGATATAAAAAGGAACAGGGAGAAGAAGAATAGGACAACAAACCACAAGAAAAATAGAGCAACAGCCCTAATATGCAGGATTGCCTCCACATAGAAACAGAGCTGCCAAACTAAACTACCAAAACTAAAACAATCAGACCATCACCGACTATTTTAAAAGAATATAAGAGGTCTTTAGACCAAGCACCAACTAAATCAGTCATTGCCTCTACTTCCATGTGAGATATCCAAAATACCTCTTTTGACCAACACATTACGGATGTTGATTTTGTTAATGATAGCTATCCAACAAAAAAACTCTACTTTAGATGGGACGATTCCTCTTCAAATCCCAGCAAAGATGAAGATGGCGTCAATGGAGGGATTGGATTGGTTGGGACTCCAGCCACCGTTGAAGCGGCCCCTACTACGGCTAGAATTGCCAAAAGTCTGGCGATGTGCAACAAGAGCAGAAGATGGAATGCTGGGTGTGGGCAGCAGAGGAGCGTGTATGGCAGTAGAAGATTTGTGAAGAAATTCATGTGTGAGGAGATGGCTGTGAATATCTGCATATGATAAGGTTCAGCCTTGGTAATAAGACTGGTAACTAAGTCTTTAAACTCTCCCCGAAGACCACGAAACACATATAAATTGAAATCTTCAAGTGAAACTGGCCGACCAGCAGCGGCCAATTCATCAAATAAGGCCTTCGCTTTTTGCATAAATTGAGTTACTGATTCATCACATTGTCGAAGATCCTGAAGAGAGCCGTGAAGTTGCATAATACGAGAGTTGGAGGTGGAAGCGAGAGCTCGCTCAAGAGTGCCCCAAGCTAAACAAGAACTTTGACAGCCAACAACAAGATGCAAAACTTCCATAGATAGGGAGGAAAGAAGAGCACTTAGAATGAGTTGGTCCTGTTGTTTCCAGGTTTGAAAAAGTGGATTTACCTGAAGAGAGATACCATCATGGGTAAGAACATGTGTTGATGGACATGTGTTGGAGCCATCAACAAAACCAAAAACTCCTTAGTCTAGGAGATAAGGCAGCATTTGCATACGCCAATATAAATAATTGGTGTTTGTTAATTTGAGGGAGATGACTTGATGAGTGTGAGAAAGGGAGATAATGCTTGCAGCAGTAGAGGCAGTAAACGTGGGCTGCAAGAGGAGGCATTCACTAGCCATGACAGAGGAGAATCCAGGCGGTGACGTAGTAGAGGAAAGTAGAGGAGACGCTGCAAGAGAAGAGGGTTGCACTGTCGGAGAAGAAGAAAGCTGGACTGCTGGTGCTGCAGAATTTGAAGATGTATGTGGTGGCTGTTCCATTAAAGAAGGGAGGTTGGGAGGCTGTGAGAAAATTAGGTTTAATTTATTATAGGGTTTTGTGGCTTTGATACCAAGTTGAGAATAATGGAATGTGTTGGGTTGTGCCTTAGCCAACCTTCCTATTTATATAGGGGCAGTAGAAGACTGCAGTAATTGTAATGATTACAACATCCTATATTAGAATCCTATTCTGATAGATACATGAGTAACTGTAATGATTACAACATCCTATATTAGAATCCTATTCTATAATATTTAACAAGAGATAAATACTTATTACATATATATATTAATGATAAATAAATATGACATGTTATTAAAATATTCTTTATACATGGGTGTAATGAAAGTTACTATATTCAAAATATAGCTAGGCTTATGGAGACTGAGCTTTTCCTCTATATTGAGCCCATGAAAAAAACTTATGGGACAACTCTCATATGAGTAACTTTCATAGAAGGAACTCCAACTAAAAGAACTCATTGGAAAAACTCAACTGATACTTTAAAGAAACTCTCACTGTAAAAACTATCACTAGAGGAACTTACATTGGTAGAACTCCAATTAAAAGAATTCATTGGAGGAACTCTCATTCTCGAACTCATTGGAAAAGTCAACTCCTTTTAAAGAAATTCTTATTAGAAAAACTCTCACTAGAGAAACTTTCATTTGAGAAACTCATTATAATAGTTATATCTAATTCCCTAGTCACTCCTTTCATAATATGAACAAGAAAACTTATTATAAGAAAGCTATGGAGGTATCTATTTAAACATAATAAATTTCATAACTTTAATGTGTGGTGTAACACCTTCTCATATGGTTCAATTCAATTTGTGAATCACTTTTTTTTTTAATTATGTATAGATGAAGAGAGAGTAATTTCTAGTATCAATATGTTAATTTGAATGGGTTTGTTTACAATTAGTTTTTCTTTCTTAAGGTAATATTTATTTATTTATTACCAAAACATTGAAGTTAATGCATATATCATGTATTGTTATATATGAATACTATGTAATTTTTTAAATTATGAGTTATTTATTATACCAATGGCAAATGATTAGTCATTGTTTGTACTAAAGTTAGTGATTTGATTGCTTATATAGTCTTATATGTCATAATTTCTTATATATGTGGTGCAAATAACATATTTGTTACTTGCTATGTAAATGTGAATACTATACAAGAAGTCTTCAAAACTACTTTAAGAATTGCAACTTAAAAGTTAATTAAATTATTTTATCTCAAAATGGACATATAATTATTAATGATATTCGATTGTCTCATCACGTGGTCCATTAGTTTTTAAAAGATAAAATTACATAATACTTGTAAACAAGTTGATCTAGACGATGTGGAATGTCAACATTATTCATTCTCATAAACAATGTTTTGTGGTAATTTATTCATAAAAATGCATCAAATTTAGATCCGTTATAATCTTTCTAGAATTGATATGAAATAATTAGATCAATCTCAAATTAATTGGAGAAAATTTCATATATTTTATTCTTCTTATTCTTCAATGGACTTTGTATCATATTTTACAATAGCCTACCCTAAACAAAAACAAAATAAAACTATGTTGCTTCGCAAGCAACTAAATTTTTTTTTCTTTGAATCAATTTTTTCTAATAATTTATACATTAGGAGGGGGTAGTTTATAATAACAACCCGTTGATTTGAACAGGTTGTTTGAAATAGTTTTTTTCCTGATTGTATCTCATGTTGTGTTTGAACTGATATGCTATATTGTGTTGATTTTTGAATATAAAATGAAAGCACAACTAAACCTCTATAAAATTAATATTCTTAGGACCATGAAAGTTTGTTAGTTAATTGAGATATTAGTTAATTGATAAATTAATAATTTATTAATTTATACATTAATTAATAAAAAATTGTTTTATTAAGTTATTATTTATTTATTTAATTTCCAAAACATCAAAGTTAATGCCTATATCATATATTGTTATGTGTGAACACTATCTAATTTTCAAATTACAAGTTATTTATTGTACCAAAGGCAAATGATTAGTCCTTGTTTGTATTAAATATTGTGTCCTATCAATACTCCTAGCATGGCCAACATGCAAATTAAAATTAGTGACTTGATTGTTTATATAGTCATATCATAAATTATTATAACAAGCGGTGCAAAAAACATATTCGTTACTTGCCATGCATATGTTAGTACTATACAACAAATCTTGAAAGCTACTTCAAGAATTCTAACTTAGGAATAAATTCAATTATCTTATCTAAAAATAGACAGATGTTATTTGATGATGTTCAATTGTCCCATCATATGGTCTATTAGACTTTAAAAGATAAGATTAGATAATACTCATAAAAGAGTTGGCCTATCTAGACGACGTGAAATATCAACAATATTCATTCTCATAAGCAATATTTTTGTGGTGATTTGTTCATAAAAATGCATAAAATTCTCCATTTAGATCCTTCGTAATCTTCCTAAAATTGATTTGAATCAACTGATTACCATCAATCTCAAACTACTTAGAGTGAATTTCATATATTTTATTCTTATTATTCTTCTTCAATGGACTTTGTATCATATTTTACAATAGCCTCTTTAAAACCTAAAAACAAAATAATGTTGTTTAGCAAGCAACTAAAACTATTCAAATATTTTATTCTTTAATCAATTTTTTCTTACAACATATGCATAAAGAGGGGATTGTTTATAATAACAAACTGATTGAATTGAACATGGTTATTTGAAATAGCTTTTTCCTGATTGTATCTTATGTTGTGTTTGGACTGATATGGTATATTGTGTTGAATTGGAATACAAAATGAAAGCACAACTAAACCTTTATAAATTAATACTTTTAGGACCATGAAAATTTATTAGTTAATTGAGATATTATTTAAATGAATTAATATTTTTTTAATTTATACATTAATTAATAAAAAAGTTGATTTATTAAGGTTTTTTAATTTTTTATTTTTTTCAAAACATTAAAGTTAATGCATATATTATATATTGTTATGTATGAATGCTATCTAATTTTCAAGTTATAAGTTATTTATTATATCAAAGGCAAAAATGATTAATCCTTGTTTGTATGAATATTGTGTCATATGAATACTCCTAGCATGACCAACATACAAATTAAAGTCAATGACTTGAATGTTTGTGCAAATAACATATTCGTTACTTGCCATGTAAATGTTAGAACAAGTCTTGAAAGCTACTTCAAGAATTTTAGCTTTAAAGTATATTGAGAAAGAATTTATGAAAAAGAAGAATCATCACACCTTCTAACAATTTATTTATTTATTAATGAATTAACTAGTTTATCATACACTAATATAAAATTAGAAAAACTAAAAGAATTACATATGAAAAATATTTTGTTGTTGTTGTTTACTAATGGAAATTATGATGGAAAATTTTTGTTAGTGATTTTCAACGAAAACATCAATGGAAAATTTATTTACATTGTTACTTCATTTAACGATGGATAAATACCTCTTATATATGCATTAATGAGGAATAAATATGGTAGGCTATTGAAAGATTTCGTATACACCTAGGGGTGTAGGGAGAGTTACTAGATTTAAAATGTAGCTGAGCCCAGAAAAGAAACCTATAGGAGAAACTTTCATTGAAGAAACTCAATTGAGGAACTTTTATTGGAGGAATTCTCATTCCCGGACTTAATGGAGGAACTCTCATTCCTAAACTCATTGGAGGAACTTTCATTTGAAAAACTCAACTCTCTTTGAAGAAACTCCTACTAGAGGAACTCTCAATTGATAAAAATCGTTGGAGGAACTCTCATATCAGAACTCGATGGAGGAATTCAACTCTCATTAAAGAGACTCCTTTTTACAAAACTCTCATCAAAGAAATTCAACTTTTTTTTGAAAGAACTCTCATTGAAAAAACTCTTTCTCAAAGCTGAGTCCATGAAAGTTGAACTCTTCTTTTTTACCAAGCCCATGGCGTTGAGCTCTTCCCCAAGTTTGAGTCCATAAGGGTTGAACTATTTCCCTTGGCCATGACATTGGACCTAGACACGTTGCTTGAAACCTTAATTTTTTGAGCCTTTGGAGTTTTTTAGGCTTGCTAAATTTAGATTCATAAAAAACCCAAAAGATTTTGTTCATCCAAAGAGCAAATCAACAATTCTAAATAAAATAGCACAAGATAAACGATTTCAACCATTAAAAATCTCTAGTAATGATGTAATGTTTATGTAAGTGTTTTTCAATTCTTCCCCTTATATTTTTTTCTCTCCCAAAAAAGCATAAGAATATGGGTGTTTACAGGAGTTTCGACTAACTAGCTGTTTTTCATATATAAAAATATATAGTCGTACATAAAATGTTATCAAAATGATCTGCAAGATTGTTCGCCAAATTCTTCTTAACCAACTCTAAACTCAACTTGGCAACTTCTTGGCCTACTTGGCCGATGATCCTACTGTTCAGCTGGTTCCTTGGGTTATTTCTTATGATCAAAACTTGAATTTTTTTTTTCAGAAATACTATATCCAACAATCTTTGAAGAAGTACGCCTAAATCAAAACTTGATCACATATTGGATGACTAAATCATTTGACTAGATAATCATATTTGAACAAACTAAAATAGAATGCCATACAATCTTTTTAGGACGGAAGAAGTATATACTTATATGTGTAAAATAGTATGATTTCAAAAATTCATAGTTTTAAAATTATTGAAGAAAAGAGTAAGGGAAAGAGAAAACGTCAAAAAAGAGAGAATTATTTATTTATTTTTATTATTGAACCTAGACGAACCTAAGACTTTCTGTAGAAAGGAAGACAAGGATATATGTTAGTTTAGCTACAAATTCATTGGCAACTTGTTAGTTTTATTGACGTTAAAATTATGTGATATTTTTTGTCGCAGATTTATTGATGTTACAATTAATTAATATTCTTTATTGCATGAGATATTTGGGCGAATTTAAAAAAAGTAAGAAGACATATAAAAAAAATTGTTTTCTAGTATTTAAAATAATTAGGATATATAATACTAGCATCTCAGGGAATTTATGATAAGACATATGATAAAAATTACTCTAAGATATCCTAGTACATAATGTAAGTTACTGTGTGTTTTTTAACTTAAAAACATAAAATTAGCTTTCATATTAAGTTATTTAGATTGTTATATTTGATCAAAACTTGTTAGAAATAATATTTTTTTTTTATTTAGATTGCACAAACTTCACTTATAAACAACATTGGATTTCGGACGATGGTGGATTACAGATTTGGGCTTCAGTCTATTTCGTTTTATTTAACTTTAAATGGGCTTGAAAATCCTTAAATCAACACTCGAGAGGTCCATGTAATGTTTGAGAATATAGTTGTGTTTTTTTGTTTTAATATTTTTTTATTTAAAAATATATTAAATTAAATATTATTTTTAAAAAATATTTTTGATATTAACACATTAAAATAATTTAAAAACACAAAAAAATATTAATTTGAATAAAAAAATTTAATTTTTTTTAAAAGCGTTTTCGAAACACAAAAACAAACAAGACTTAAGAAGGGTAGAATTGACATGACCCAACTTCGTTCTCTTAGGGGAAGAATAAAAACATTTTTTTCAAAAACCAAAATTTAATAAACATGCTTAAGCAAACTCAAACACATCAAAAAAAATTTAAATAAATAAATAAAACTCCCTTTAATATTAAAATATATTGAATAAAAAAATAACATTGACAAGCATCTCAAATATTAATATCAAAAACAAATATAGTCACCCAAGTCTAAATAATTAAGAAGCATTTGTTAGAAATTTATTTAAAGAACTTGTTTATAGAAAAATTTGAGATCAAATTAAAAGTGAGGTTTGGGTTTTGGAATTCAATTTTCAACATATGATATTTAATATAGAGCAATAACATGATTTAAATAAATTATAAATGAATGAGAAATTGATTAAAAAAAAACCCTTGATTGGCATGTTTTAGTGAAATTTAAAAAACACTCTAAAAAACTTTATCTCATATTAGAAAAAAAAAAAAAAAAAACCTTTCCTGATATTTATAAAATAAGTACTTGAAAAGTTAAATTTCAACCTAAAAAAGCAATTAAGATTTTAGTGGAGAGATGTTTTAGCCTTTTAGGTAAAGTGAATTTTAGTCTCAAACACGACCGTTTTTTAGGCCAGATCTAAGCCTGAGTTTATTATAAAATAATATTTTGGGTTACCAATAATTATTTTTTAACCACTAAAATTTGAATTTGAATCTAGTCATGAAGAATTAATTATTTATTCTAGCCTATTGTTTGTCCAATTCATCCCATGAATTTTCCATAAGCATTTCAAGCAAATTTGAATAGGTTTTTTTCAGCAAAAAAAAATTCAGATTTATGACCATTATGTTTAAATTTAATTCTTATTTTATGGAGGGTAATCAAATGTTGAATAGTGAGAATTAATTCTTTAACTTTTTACCTTTCAAAATTCACTATAAAAAAGGAAGTGAATGAAGAGTTGAAACAATGTTTTTCATATTTTTATACACTCTTTCTTACTTTATTTTTAGTATTGTTTTTCTTCTTATTTTATACTTTGGTTTTCCTCCCAACAAATCTAGAGCTTTATTAAGATATAATTGTCTTTTTATTTTGGTTCAAAAATATTAATTTGAAGTGCATCAAAAAAAAAGATGTGGTGGGCTTTTTTCAATGACACAACCCATAGTATAAATAAGATCTCACAAAAACAAAAAATACATGCTTTATAAATGGGTCTCACCAAAAAAAGCCAACAACATCTCTAAATTAAACACCCAAATAATGTTATTGGAATCTTGAAAGGCATATTATAAATATCCTAATTACATAGCAATGAGCAATAAAGCTTTAAGAACAAAGAATTTATCTTTGACAACAACAAAAATTTTATTCATTCAAAGTGCCTCAATAATAAGTACCCTTTGTTAATTATTTTAATTTAAAATGTTGTGTATTTTTTTTATTAGCATGCATGTTAGAAATTTTGATATATATTGCAAGTTTGAATATATGCTTATTAATTATGCATGTTTGTATTTTTTTTTTTCTTATATTTATATTAAAATTATGTTTACCATGAGTTGTTATTTTATATATTTATATATTTAAACTCATATAAATTCTAATTTTTTTTAAATATATTTTTATATTTAATATATTTTATTATAATAAATTAAAAATCTTTACTCAGCGTAAAAATTGAAGAAACAGCTTGATAGGCTTATCGAACCACCTTCGAACAGTTAGATCTAGACACTCGAATCAAAACAAACCACGTATTTGATGATAACGAGGAGCTATCAGCGGCATTATATATATGTGGAAGCAACGCATGTTATGGAGAAGGCATTAGAGAAAGACCTCCAATGTTATTTCTCCTCTCTGTCTTCTTTCACCCTAAGACCTCCAAGGTTTATTTCTCCTCTCTATCTTCTTCACCTTCTAAAATGTCTTCATTCAATATGTTGCAATCTATTTGATGTCAGTTCAACTTTTAATTCTTTTAACTGAATCACCCATTTATGGCCCAATATCCCTTTTCTTCCTTTGTTTATATACCGTATGCATAAGCTCATACCTATGCTGGGAAAAAACAAGAACAATTTTCGAGTTGCAGCATGGTTAATATTAAACTCCAAATGACTTTGGCCTGTTCGGAATTAAGTTTCATGACCTCATTACCATACAGATAAAATTCAAATCACTGCGTTTGATTGGAAAACCATGGATTATTCATACAATAATGAATTTTTTGCTCTATTTTCTGCTCGCTATTTCCTTTTGTTTTCTACATGCATGGATATTCCTTGATTGAGCCATATATGCACAGGTTCCCGTTGAGAGCTCTTAATTCTGGACAAACTGCTTGCTCTTGTGCTATTCGCCTGGGAAAGTAACGACCTTACTTTCTGCAGTTGGGGATTTGAAGAAGAGTCCGGATAGCTCTGCCTCTACTTTCGGTTGTGCCTTCAAAGGTTTGGGTCCTGTCACTAAAATCATTTAATATGTTAGTCTTCCTGATTTGTGTGATATCAACCCCTCAAATCTTTTTTGTCTTACTAACATTGTTTTTACCCTGGAGTCCAGCCGGCAATGAAATGGTCTAATTTCTTTTTTCTTTAATGATGCTTGCTAGGTATTCAAAAAAGAAAAAAAAAATGACTCGAAGCTAGCAGATGCACTAGAAAAACAAACCAGCCAGGAAAACCAAATAAGAGACGAAATAAATGGGTCCCAAATAACAAATTAAGGCATCCTGGAAAATGAACATCAAACAAAATTAGGAGTAATTCCTAGCAATAATTAGGATGGGTCAGGTTGGGGGCAAGTTTTTAATCCGGAAGATTCTATTGTGGAGTTCAAATACTTAAAAATAGGGAGTAGGGTTTTTTTTTTTTTTTTTTGAAATTGATCGATTCCCTTGGGTAATGACAGACATTTATTGTCCTTTGAGCAGTGAAATTAGACAGATGGCCGGTGGCAGTGGTTCAGCGAGCACTTCAATTGATATTGAAGGGCTTTTGAAGGACTTTCCAGATAGAATGCGAACGACCTTGCCGGAAGAGTTGTGTATCTACCATGTCCCGGTAGACATTCGTCAAGTAAATAAAGATGCCTATACCCCTCAGGTGATTTGTATAGGCCCAATTCACCAAAAGAATGAAAACCAAGTTATGAAAGAACTGAAGCGAAGATATTTCAAACAATTCCTTGACAGACTGCCCGTGGAAAAACAGAAACCGGTTCGGGAGGACCTTGTGGAGACCATAACAGGTCGTGTAGATAAAATCCGCAAATGTTATGAAGATGCTGCATATGAACTTTGCAAGGATCCAAAAGCTTGTGAACTTAAAATCCACAATTGTTATGAAGATGCTGCATTTGAACCTCGCAAGGATCCAAAGGGTTGTGAAGTTGAAATCCTCGATTGTTCTGAAGATGATTCTTCTAAACGTTGCGAGGATCCAAAGGTGTTCTGGAAGATGATTCTATGGGATGCTGTATTCATCTTTGAGCTCTTCTTGAAGAATAGAGAATTTGATCAGGAAGATCGCAAAAAAAATAAAGACAAATACAAGTACGATTATATAATAGCTAAACCCTGGCTGCAATCCGCTGTGCAACGGGACCTGATATTACTCGAAAATCAGCTGCCGTTCTGGATTCTTGATGATTTATATGGTATTGTCTCCAAATACATTATAACCTGTTGCTCTTGTCTACCTAAAACCGATAGCTCTTGCCGACCTGAAACCGATAAAACCTTTTGCTCTTGTCTACCACCTAAAACCGGTTGCTCTTGTCAACCTGAAACCGATAAAACCTGTTGCTCTTGTCTACCTGAAACTGATTGCTGTTTTCCATGTATAACTTTCCTGGAACTTACTTGCACGTTCTTTGAGATGTACAACGAGAAAAAAAACAGTCCTGATAAACCATTACATTTCACTGATCTGGTAAGATCTTTTTTATCTTCCCGAAGACCCAAGCACACCACCTAGTTCGCCAATTATAGAACTTCATAGAGCAACGTCTAGGCTGGACCAAGCAGGAATAAAGTTCAAGCCAAAGAAAAATGAATACTTCATTAACATAAGATCATGGACGGAAGATGATTCTATCAAGAAAGGTGAGTTACATGTTCCAATCCTTGTGATTGACGATCACACTGATTGTATCTTTCGAAACCTGATGGCGCTGGAGCAGTGTCATTATCCTTATGAAGCGTTCATCTGCGGGTATGTTATATTTTTGGATTGTCTTGTGGATACCAAAGAAGATGCAGATTTGCTCATTGAAAGTGGAGTTATTTCTAATAAGCTTGGAGAAAGTGATGATGTGGCTAAGCTGATTAACAAACTTTGCATCGGAATGGTAGAAGTCTCTTCGTGTTATAGCAATATCGCCACAGATTTAAATACATACTATGGAAGCTGGTTTAACACGAGCAAGGCCTACCTCAGAAGACAGTATTTCAAGAATGTTTGGATAGGCACTGGAACCGTTGTTGGATTGATCGTCCTGCTCATCACTTTGGGAAACTTTGTTCGATCTTTTTTTTAGTACTCAAGGTTCGATTGCTTCAGTGTCTGTAAAATTCCTCCTTTCCTTTTCTGTAGCTAATAATTTTTACTTCACTTGTTTGATTGTAAATATGAAAGAATAATCATCAGTATTG
Source organism: Populus alba (assembly GCF_005239225.2). Taxonomy (NCBI): domain Eukaryota; kingdom Viridiplantae; phylum Streptophyta; class Magnoliopsida; order Malpighiales; family Salicaceae; genus Populus; species Populus alba. The sequence continues at coordinate 2,593,832 of NC_133295.1, forward strand.
TACTTTGTTGTAATCAACTTTAAGGAATGTAATCTAGTGTGTCTATGTATTTTTGTGTCTATCTATCTACCTATCCATCCATGAACTACTGATTACGAGATACTGATGATGGATTCCTATGTGGCGTTTGAGATCCTCCTAGATGGACAGACAAGCAGGGACGATAAGCACACGAGCACCAGACGAGCAGCTGATAACATTGCACAAAGCGTGTGAATCACCATCGGAATATATGACGATCCTTGTCGGTGGATCTTCATCAAATAATATTTTTCGTTGCCGGACTAGAACATGCCACCTCCAAACAACCACGAAACAGATAATACAAACATTAAACGTTCATACATGCCCAAGATTTGATAAAAAGCCATCATATCTCTAGGGGTCCCACGGACCAGCAGGCGGCGGCCGAAACCTTGAAGCTCTTTAAAATTCTGAATTTTACAATGGTTAAATGGAAGCCTGGTTTGTCCCAAAGATTAATGTTTTTTTGCTGCTTGTGCTTGTGCTTTTGCCAGGATTATAGCACGTAACATCCATGCTAAATTATCATTCAGAAAAAGAAAAAAAAAAAAAACCTCACATGTATAGGACTAATATGAAGATTGCCTTCTTGAAATTATCAAGAAGCTAGTAAAACTAAGTAGACTATCCATCTTTTATATCAAGAACTAGATGAAATTTGCACAGATTCAATGCTAGTAGACATTGGCTCGTAGAATGTGTTTAATACTTCACTCAATAAAAAAAGGTTAACTTATCAAAAGCCTCCTAACCTTTCGGTCAAACCTAACTTAACCCCAAACTTTTTAATTTTCTGATTTTGATCCCTGAAACTAACAAGTCAAGGCAATGCACTGCCTCCTTGAGATTTTGCTGGCTTTTCTTTCATGGAGCCCTACTATTATACGAATCGAACATGAAATGACTAAAGAACAAATGATATATAGGGACTATATTGAAACAAATAATAGATAGAAGAGAGCGCGCTTGCAACGAGCTAAATGAGGGTAACGGCACTTCAAGCTACGCGTTGGTTGCATTCTGCATCAGGTAGTGTTTGGCTTGATGGCACAGTAGTGGCAATGTTTGGGTAAGAAGATTTTGTTGGTCCGATTAAGGGGTGTGTTCGACATTATATTTTGATTTAAAAAGAAATTAAAAAAATTTTAATTTTTTTATTTCAAATTAATATTAATCAGATACTATCTATCTAAACAAGAGATCTCTAACCAAACACTATCTAGTGGTATATCCTATGTCAATTTAAGGTTTTTCATTTTAGATTTTTTTTTAAAATATATTTTTAAAAAAAATGAATTGAACTGACCAGCGTGTGTGTTTGGTAGTGCATTTTAAAAGTGTTTTAAAAAAAATTTAATTTTTTTTTGCTTTAAATTAATATGTTTTTTTATGTTTTTAAATTATTTTAATGTGTTGATTTAAAAAATAATTTTTTTTAAAAAAATTATTATTATCATGCTTTTCTAAGTACTAAATCTTTTCTTTTATATATATATCTAGAGGAATGTATTGAAAAACAACAAATTAAGGCGGGAATAAAGAGATGCACGCAGATATAAAAAGGAACAGGGAGAAGAAGAATAGGCCAACAAACCACAAAAAAAACAGAGCATAATATGCAGGATTGCCTCCACATAGAAACAGAGCTGCCAAACTAAACTACCAAAACTAAAACAATCAGACCATCACCGACTATTTTAAAAGAATATAAGAGGTCTTTAGACCAAGCACCAACTAAATCAGTCATCGCCTCTACTTCATGTGAGATATCCAAAATACCTCTTTTGACCAACATATTACGGATGTTGATTTTGTTGATGATAGCTATCCAACAAAAAACCTCTACTTTAGATGAGACGATTCCTCTTCAAATCCCAGCAAAGATGAAGATGGCGTCAATGGAGGGATTGGAACTTAATAACCCCTAAAGAGATTTAACTAAGAATCTGTCTGTAGTGTTGTTTTTCCAAATTAGTTTATTCTCTACATCTTTGTCAAAGTGCACCTTCGAAAGAATAACATACATTTGATCTAATAGACCAATGTTTCTTCCTCACAAAGGTTTTGAAGCCTGGGGCCTCTGGTGGCATTCTAAAAATGTGATTACAAGAATGTATAGAACACTAGGGCATTGTATGGAAACACTTGGCTAAGCATATATCTTATTCTATGATAAATAAGTATTGATTTTGGATGCAAATTACTCGATTATTCTATTCACACGGCATCAACACATTAGAGAATCAAATCAACCAAACAAGAGAATAATTGCTGCGAGACAGTAATCATGCAGAATAAAGAAGAAGTTCAAATTTTATTTATTCCTTGTTGGTAAGATATGCTTTGGTTGTCGAATAATCTATTCAAACCAAGAGTGGAAAAAAGAAGAATGAAAATCAAATTCTTTGTTAGGGCAGAAGACAAAAGAAAAGTAAAAGAACCTTTTTCGTGTTCTTCTATTCCTTTCAAATCATGACGGTCCACAAGTTTTTCTTGCTTATGGTCGTATAAAATATAGTTATTAAACTTTGAATATGAATCAACTTCTTGATTCAAGCTTTACTTAGATTTGAGTTTCATTTTAAATCATTTAATTTCGATTCAGTTAAATAGAATTAATTTTAATTAACCCGATCATTTTATAATTTCAAACTCTAAACTAAACCAGACCTCAAATAAGTCTGAAAGTTTATAATTATATATCCATACAACTGTTTGAGTTAAATAATATACACGGATCAATAATAATTAATAGAATTTTTTATTTTTTTTTCAAGTACCCCAAAACATTAAGAATCCCTATCTGGATTGAATTGAAATTTTGGAATTGGAATTAACTAATATCTTGACAATAAAGAAACAAAGAAAGGATAAAAGTGGTTAAATTTAGATCGATAAGATTAAGATTTGTTTTCAAAGAAAATGATAAAATATTTTGCCATATTTGTGTGTGTGCTGGATTAAATTGGGAATCATCGAATATAAACCCCTTTCACAAAAATTATGTTTGCATTATTATGTTTCGTCATACAAAAAAATTCCATACTTAAACGAGTATTAGTTATGTCAAATTCAAGAGAATGATCAAAAGATACACTTGAATGCCATAAAATTAGCGGCGTTCAAAAAAAATTAATTTTATTTATAATATTTATATTATCTGACTTGCTTAACCTGTTAAAACAAGTATGGTGCTTCCAGACATGGATATAAAGGAATTATGAAACATTTTTCAGGTAGGTGAAAGGTCAATTGCCGTTAAATCCATTTTATTTATTTTTTTTATCTTAGTTGTGGTGTCCAGATCAGTTTACGCACACCTTAATTGATCCTTCAAAACCCTAAAGTTAATGACCATGTAAAATTTATAATATTTAAACTAGTGATTTTTAAAAAAATAAACTCGAGATTTAACCAGTTAAACTATTCCTATTAGAGCTATTGCAAACATCTTCTTAATTAATAAATAAATAGTGAATCAAACTTGAATATTGCATATAAATAAAGGGGATATAACGAGAGTGAAGAGACAACAGGAGAACTCATACCTACCAGTACTGAGGAGTACAAGAGAGACAAAGGTCGAGGGTGAATTAGTATAGCATCCAGGAAATCGAGTGCCTCCGCTTTTCAGACCAAGGTACTAAGGTTCTTTGCGTACTAGCTAGTTTTGTCTCGTTACTGTTCATGCTCCTTAATTTGTTCCAAAGACAAAGAATAATTTCATGTATGATTAAATAAGTTGCCATGAGATTTTTTTAAATCGAACCCCCAAGTACGGCAATACTGATTATTAACTTGCTTGTAATTTATTTTACCTTTTCCTTCTGCTGCTTAATTTGAAGTTAATTACAGTTGCTTATTTGTCTCATGTATACTACTAGCACTACTTTAATTATACTAGCACTACTTTAATTATATCACCTGAAATATTATAACTTGATCTAACACCAAATCAAGGCTTTAAACATAGTATATCAGTTTCTTTCAATCTTGATATTCTTTTTTTGATTATGTATTGTTGATTTTTTTTTTCTTTTCTTTTTGTGTTTGCTTTTTTATTTTTGTGATTCCCTTCTTTTTTATGCTTTTTTTATTATGTATTTTTTTTTTTTTGCTACCTTCTAGTTAGCCCTTTCAATATATCAACTTATTTCAAAAAAAAAAAAAAAAAACCAGTTGTTCATTTTGTCACATGATCAGAAAACTTCAACAAATGGGAGAAAACGATCGATTAAAAATCTCTTCAATTCCAATTGAAAAGCTGCGCCAAGATATTTTAATTATTATTCGAGATGACTCGGAGACTAGCTTTCGGTCTGAGCAGTGTATCTATGAATTTCCTTCAGCACTTCGTGATCGAAAGGAAGATGCCTACACTCCTCGAGTAATCTCTATAGGCCCTGTTCATCATTATAGCGAAAAATTGGTGGCTATGGAAATTCAGAAACGGAGATATCTGAAAGAATTTTGTAGACTGAGAGTGGAAAGGGAGCAAGAAGAACTTTTGGAAACACTTTTGAGAACCATTTCAGGTCAAGAAGACCACATACGCCGTTGCTATGCAGCTGATTCCTCGAAGCTTACCGGCGATCAGTTTGTGAAGATGGTTCTGTTAGATGCTGTGTTCATCTTCGAGCTCTTCTCGAGGAATGAAGAATACCTGGGTGATAACAGCAAATATCAAGACGATTTTATAATATGTCAACCCTGGTTGAGAGCTGCGATTCGACGAGACTTGATATTGCTTGAAAATCAACTGCCATTCTCTACTCTCAGTGATTTATATGATTGTGCAATGAGCAAGACCGATTGCAAATCTTTCGTAGACCTTTCCTGCCGGTACTTTGAGAGGTACAAAAAGAATTCCAGGCCCAGCGAAAAAATATTACATTTCACAGATTTGGTGAGATGTTTTCTATCGTTCAAGCACCCGGATTTAAAAATTGATCAGAAGGCAGAACCCATAAAAACTCTTTATAGCGCAACAATGCTGCATCAGGCAGGAATTAAGTTCAAGCCATTGCCGAAGGTATCCCTGCTTGACATTAGAGCCTGGAAACCTCTCTCAAAAGTTCAGACACCGCTTTCAGATAAGAAAGGTAAGTTACTTATGCCTTCCCTTGAAATCGACAACAATACCGAATGTCTCCTCCGAAACCTCATTGCGTTGGAGCAGCTACATTATCCAGGAGAAGAGTACATTTGCCGTTATGTTAAGCTACTAGATTTTCTCGTGGATCTTGAAAACGATGTGGATTTGCTCATCGAAAATAAAGTTATTGTTAGCAAGCTGGGTGACAGTAAGGCCGTGGCGGAGCTTATTAACGGACTTTGTCGGGAAATGGTAGAAGTTTCTTCCACTTTTGACCCTCTGTCCAAACTGCTGAATGATTACTATGACAGCTTCTGGAATAAAAACAAGGCGTACTTGGTAAGTGTGTACTTCAAAAATATTTGGACAGGAACTGGAACTGTTGTTGGATCTCTCATCCTGTTCGTCACCGTGACACGGTTTATCCTATACCTTCTGCGTTATTAGGTCACTACGTTTTCTGGAAAAAGGGTGGTTAATTTGAAGTCTGTAACATAGTTTATCTCTTCTGTTAATCGTATGTAGATTTTGTTTTTCGTTTGATGTTATGAAGTTTCGTCATTCGTGCTGTAATTCTTGTACTCCATTGTTAATCAATGATTATGGTTTGCATCAAAAGTCTACAGCTTGACTTGTTAAGAATTTTACCCTCTGTTTTTTTTAAAGTATAGAGAATGTTTAGCCCCTTGAATTTGATGATCATACAATACCTAAAAACTTTATGTCTGACAGCATGCAAGGCCTAAGCGATCTAGGACAAAATACAAGCCGGGCCAAGTCGCTAGATCCAATAGATTTGGATCCGATAGCAAGCTATTTGAGTCTAGCGTTTTTTTTAAGTTTTTATGCGTTAACTAGTAAAGAAAAGGAATTATTTATTTGAGTGCATCATATATATATATATGTTTTTTTTATTTCAAAAACGCTTTAAATTTTTTTTAAAAAATGATGATTTATTTTTTTAAAAAAAATAATATTATTTTAATATATTTTTAAATAAAAAATATTTAAAAGGAAATCACAGCACACTACCAAACTGTTTATAATTTTCCATTTTATATAACTGCACATTTTTTTTGCTTTTAATATTTATTTTTTTGCAATTCATTGATTTTTTTTATTATTATTATTGAGAAAAAATCTAGGTGACACATATAGATGATAGTTCAAGCCATTACACTATGGGAAATCTTGGCATATCCTTGTTGTTTCAGGAGATAGAGGGATTTGGATTAAGAAATCACAGTTCGAATTTGAATAGGATTGCTGTGCTTAGAAGTGATCCAGTTGGTGAATCTTTGCCTAGTCAGAATTGGTGATGGGCCTTCACGTGTTCTGAACACTATTTGGGCTCTCTAATCAGAATGTAGGAGATATGGGCCCCTCAATTCAATCTGTGATAACGTTGCGAAGAACAAGGTAAGGAAAGCTGCAGTGTGCAAGCCCAGCAGCAAGATAATCAAGGAGAATCAAGATTTGTTTTCTGTTGCAACAGATAGAATCAAGATCTTTTCTCTTGTTTTTTCTTGACGAGCTATTCTGTTTGGATTAGTATCCTCAGGCATAACATAAGCTGTAGGTTTTCCAACACACACACACACACACATATATATATGAAGAGCAACTGTTTCCTGATCATTTCAACTTGAAATCAATTGCTCCCAATGATTTTTTTCATTTAGAATGATAACCTTTATATTTTTTATTTCTTTTTATTAAATCTTGCTGAGATAAGAGAACTAAGAAAAAGCCAAGAACCCTTTTCCATAGGATAAGAATCCATCGCGGTATGGTGCTCTCAAAGAAGCTTCAAATTAAATGGCCATTGCAATTTCTACAAGGGTGAAAAGAATTTGGCTGGGAGGAATAGTGAATATTATTTTGTTAAAAAATAATATAAATAAAATTTCATGTAACAGTTTAAATTATTGGGTTGAGAAGATTTTTTAACATAATATCAAAGTCTTGATGACTAAGTAATCACGAGTTTTATCTCATCATATATCCTCATTTATTTGATAAAAAAATTAAGTATAAAATAATATGAGTATGTGCAAGTTTCAAGGCCAAATAATTTTCAATTGAGAAGATATATTAAAGAATAATATAAATTATATTTTAAAAATTTTATCTAACAGCTTAAACTATTAAATTAAAAATGATTCATAACACTTTTCAATAAATATCACACAAAACTATGTACATCCTCGACCTCGTAAAGGGTAAAGACCGAAAAGGAGCCAATATCTTTTTAGCATGCATTGACTAGACGAGGACCATTCTAACTTTAGTTCTTTGCGCATCCATGCAGTGATGCAGACAAGGAATTCAAGAGTTGAATTCACAGAAAATACGAACCTTTTTTCTAGTCGAAAACAGGAAACGCATTAACAACTGAAATGGACCAAAATTATTAAAAGCCCTACTCCTTTTAGGGCAGGCAAACGTCTCAGATGGGAAATTAAGAAGAAGGCACTGTCATTTTACTTCTACCTCGTAAGAGGTAAAGACCAATAAAGATAGCTTTCCACATCCATGTTTTGGTGACCTGAGATGATATGAACTTTGTACCTAAACCATGCGTAAGATCTGCCTCGAACAACCTGAGTAGTGAGTGGTAGTTATCCGCCACTGAATAGAATGTGTCTTCATAACTACCAAAACTTTCTGTCGAAGAAGACAAATCTTTCATCTATTTATTATAGGGGTGTTCAAAATAACTGAATAACCGAGAAAACTGAAGAAAAATTAACCGAAAAAACTGAACTGAAAATAAAAACCGATTAAACCGATTTAAAAAACCATAAATGTTAACAGGTCCGGTTCGGTTTTGGTTTTGACCCAGAAACTGGGCTAAACCAAACCGGACCCATTAAACCATTAAAAAAAAAGGCAGTATAAATAGTTAAGTTAACCTAATCGGCCTCCCTCTCTAACCCTAACATATTCTCATCTCAGTTCTCAGTTCTCTCACAAAGTCGTCTTCATCTTCCTTCCCATTTCCAGTAGAAACCCAATCTTCCTCGATAATTAATTCACAATCTTCCTTTCCCATAAACCTTCTTCATTTAAGCAACGACAACAAGGTAAATGACTAAATTCCATCTTCTTTGGTTCTTTGTTTCATGGTTTTGAATTTTGAAAGTATATTCTAAATTTCTAAGTCTATTCCATCTTCATCTTCATATTTTTATTTTCCAAAAACCGTCTCCATCTTCATCTTTCCCAGAAACCATCTCCATCTTTCAGGCGTCTTCATTTTAGCAATGACAGCAAGGTAAATTTCATCTTCATCTTTGATTCTTTGTTTAATGGGTTTGAAAGTTTATTCTAAGTCTATTCCATCTTCATCTTCATCTTTCCCAGAAATAGTCTCCATCTTTCAAGCTTCATCGTTTAATTCCATCTGTTGACTGTTGAAAGGTTAATTTATGTTACTTACTTCTTTTATTCCATATATATTGCTTTAGATTTCAAATAATTTGTTGAGTGTTGACTGTTGCTTTACTGCTACCCTTGTGATTTTAAGCTTAAATTCATATCTTGTTCTGTTTTGTTGGTGTTTTATTTAGTTAACAGAAGCGATACATGCTTTCCGTTTTGTTGATTGTTGCATTTTCTTTTCCAGATGTAAATATACGTTTCAATTTCATGCTAAATTATTAATCTTTTGTTTACTGTTGATAAAAGCTCTATGTTTTCCTTTGTTGAACATTCTACTACTATACCATTCTGTATTGCTTGCATTTTGTGGGGATTTGGATGTTATTTTAGACTGTGCATATTAGATTCAGTGACTAATGAGTCAATTGCTTGCTTAATTCTAATTTTGGTAATGTTGTCATTGGGTTGTTACGTGTCTTTTCTTTATGTATTATTGCTTAACTTGCTTGTAACATTTTCTAGAAATATAAATGACAAGCACTAGCACCATATATTGTTATATATATCAGTTGTGAATTACTGAATTCTATACATGTCCAGAGAAAAAGTTGCAAGAGGTTTGCAGATGTTGTTCTTCATTTTTGATAGTTTGTAAACATGTTATACCTAAGTAGCAGAACATTTTTTGAATTACTTCGGACAAACAATTGAATCCATTTATGATTTTTTCTTAACATAAGTATACATGTTATACCTAAGTATCATAGGTTTTTTTCTTGATTTTGCATTAACTAGCAGAATAGTAGGCAAGGCAATCTTAGGTTATTTCTGTATGTATTGCATGTATTGCAAAATGTATCATATGTTATTTGCAAAATGTATCTACATAGCTAAAAATATTTTTTTGATTGATGTTGTTGTTGGTTTCTTAATTTCAGATGGATAATCGGGAAGATCCTACACCAATTGAATCAAATCCTTCAAGTTTGGAACCCAATTCTTTTCCTATTCCAATTCTAGTTCCAGTTGCTACTTCTAGTACAAATAGCAACACTAAAAGTGAAGGTAATCCAGCCTCTAGATCAAATAAAAGAAAAACATCTCAAATTTGGGATCACTTTAAAAAACTAGATGGTAATATTAAGGCTTCTAGGGCTGCATGTATGTATTGTGAAAAAGACTATGCATGTCATATTATACTCAATGGGACTAGTAACATATGGAGTCATCTAAGTGTATGCAAAAAATTTCCTTTTGTGATTGATTGAAAACAAAAAAACTTTAGTCTTAGAACCTAAACGCTATAATAAAAGGGGTAATAATGGAGAGGAAAATCTGGTGACTGTTAAGAGTGTAGGCAAGCCCTAGGAAAAATGACTATACTTGATGAGCTACCTTTTAACTTTGTTGAAAACCAAGGATTTAAATCATTTTGTCAAGTAATGCAACCTAGATTTGATGTTCCTTCTCGTTTGACGATTTGGAGAGATTGTTTGAAAATTTATGTAGTTGAGAAGGAAAAATTAAAGAAAGCTCTTAAGGATCAACGTGTATGTTTAACAACCGATACTTGGACATCAATCCAAAATATTAATTGTATGTGTTTGACTACCCATTGGATTGATGAAGGTTGGAACTTGAATAAAAGAATTCTAAACTTTTGTCAAGTTTCTAATCATGAAGGGGAAACGATTGGTCAAGCAATTGAGAGTTGTTTGTTGGAATGGGAAATTGATAACATTTTAACAGTTACAGTAGACAATGCAAGTTCAAATAATTTGACAATAAAATATTTGAAGAGAGTAACAAGTAATTGGGCAACTAGTATATTGTCAAATGACTTCATACATGTTAGATGTTATGTATATATTGTTAATCTTATTGTATGTGCGGGATTGAAAGATATTGATGATTCAGTTGTTAAGATTAGGAATGCAGTGAGGTTTGTTAGATCTTCTCCTTCTAGAAAACTTGTTTTTAACCAATGTGCCGAGAGGTTGAAAATTGGGAGTAAAAAATCTATTTGCTTAGATGTTGCAACTAGATGAAACTCTACATATATGATGCCAGATGTGGCTGCTAAATTTGATGTTGTTTTTATGAGGTTAGAAGAAACAGATCCTATGTATTTGAGTTACTTTGAGGTTGATTCAAAAGGAAAACAAAAAAACTTAGGTCCTCCTGCATTAGAAGATTGGGAAAAGGCTAGATCTTTTGTCAAGTTCTTGAAGCTATTTTACACGGTTACATTGAAATTTTCTGGCTCGTTGTATGTGACATCTAATTCTTTTTTCCATGAATTGATTTCCATGCACACAAGCATATCTCAACTTTGTAGAAGTGAAGATGTTTATGTAAGTAAAATGGCCAAGAATATGATGATAAAGTATAAAAAATATTGGGGGGATCAAGATACACAAAACTTTTTGTTGTATGTGGCTGTTGTGTTAGATCCACGTTTCAAATTGAAGTATGTGAGATTTTATTTTGGAAGATTGTATGATGTTGAAGAGGCTGATAATTTTACAATTAAGGTTAAAAATACTTTGCTAAGGTTGTTTAAGCATTATATGAATGTTGATGAGAATGTTGAGGTGGTTAATAGTGTTGGAACTAGTATAAATGAAAATGTTAATGTTGATTTAATGGTGGTAAATGATGATATGTTAAATGACTTGGCTTCTGAATTCAAAAAACATTTAGAGGAAGAAAGGGGTACCAAAAAAAAAATGAGGTTGAGAGGTATTTGAGTGATGATTGTGAGGATCCTAATGATTTTAAATTATATATTTTGGGTTGGTGGAGGTGTAATGCTACAAAATACAAGATTTTTTCTAAGGTAGCACAACACGTGTTAGCTATTCCGGTATCTATAGTTGTTTCTGAAGTAGCTTTCAGTACTGGTAGTCGTATTTTAGATCCATTTCGAAGCTCTTTATCTCCATCAACAGTGCAAGCATTGGTTTGTTGTCAGAATTGGTTGAGTTTAGCATCAATTCCAATCATCATCGGAAACTACATGGATTATATTGAAAATTCTGAGATGATTGAGTAAGGTAATTTCTTTTACAAATTTAAATGTAGTTATTTTATAATATCATTTATTTACATATGTTTAATCTAACATTTTAATTTATGTTTTTGTAGAATTTGGTGAAAGTTTAAAAATCTCAACTGATTGTTTGTAAATTATATTGATGATGTTGGTGCAATCTTGGAATATAATTGTTTTAGGTAATTAATTTACTTTGCCTTATTAATTCCTTTAAAAATTTTGCATTGCTAATTTTTTTAATTGTCGAACTGTAATATGTTGCTAATTTGCTAGTGTTTTTTTATAGCATTATCCTTGCTGGATCTTTTGGCTTTTTTTGTTGCTGGAAGTTTTGGATGCTGCTTAGTGCTGGTGTCGAATTTTTTTCTTCAACTTATACCAAATGTTTATAATAATTTATTATTGGTTGCTATTTGCTAATGTAAACTTTTTTAGTGTGAACACCTCTTTTAATTTGAGGTGCCGAAATTTGATCATGCATCTTGTATATTGTATTGATTTGAATTTTCATAGCATATTCCTTTGCATATTAAAGATAATAAGATAGAAAATTTCAAAATTTATTGTTACTATATAAGCAATTAAGCATTTCAAAAAAAAAATCAATATTTTAATTTCATTAGAAATCTTAGAACAAAATTAATCAAATTATAACATTTTAAAGAGTTTTGATTAAAAAGCCTATAAATTTAGCCCAACAAGAAAATTTAACAGCCCAATTTAATTTAAGCCCATTAAAAAAAAAGTAAAAAAAAACTCATTAATTTAATGATTAGGTTTCCTAGGTTTTTAGCTACAAAACCGGATTCAACCGAACCGAACCGGTTCGGTTTGAACCAGAATCTGGTTTGGTTCGATTTGAATTTTAAAAAATATGAGGTATTTGATTCGGTTAGTTTTTATAGTTAAAACTGAACCGTGAACAGACCTAATTTAGTGTATCAAAGATAAATGATCAGTCCTTGTCTGAAAATGTCAATACCTCTAGCATGTCCTGCATGCAAATTGAAGTCAAGGGACATGATTGCTGATACAGTCTTGTAAATCCTGATTTTTTAAAAAAACTTGTGGTGCAAATTTCATCTTCTCGTCTAGAGTTGCTCGTCATGTGAATGTTAGTGCTAGACTACTTGGTTTTGAAAGCAACTTCAAGACTCTCTGGGCTTAAAAATAATTGAATTTTCTGACCCCAAAGCTTGTAGATGCTTCTTGATGATGTTAAATTGCCCTAGTATATGGGACATGAAACATGGAAAAGAGAATCTAGTTACCCTAAAACTCATAAAAAAAATTTTGGAATTATTTTAGGAGTGTAGTTTTAGTTGTTTATTGAAATGTTTTTAACTCATAAATGTATTAAAATAATAATTTTTTATTTTTAAAAAAATTATTTTTGATATCAGCTTATCAAAATGATTTAGCAACATTAAAAAATTATTAATTAAAACAAATTAAACAAATTAAAAAATAATAATTTTTTTCAAAAAAAATTTAAAATATAAAAACAAACAACACATTCGTATAAATGATATGAAATGTTAGCATCATTCATTCTCGTAGACAACATTCTGTGATTATTTATTCATTAAAGTGTACAAAATTCTTCATTAAAATCCTCTAGAATCTCTCTGGAATTGATTTCAACCAACTAATTATCATTAATTCATTAATCTTAAAACTAATTGGAGAACGTTAGGTAAAAAAAAATCCTGCAATAGCCTGTACGAAACCTAAAACTATAATTTGTAGGGTCATCAGCAACTAAAACTTATCAAATCTTTCATGCCAAATTCAATTATATTATAAAATTCACAACTCCATGTGAGATAAGTCTTGCATGTCATAATTTTTTATAACATGTTTGTTATTTGTCATGTAAATATTATTACAATACAACAAGTCTTGAAAGCTGCTTCAAGACTTCTAGCTTAAAATTTAATGAAATTATCTTATCTCGAAAGGGAATATGCTTATTAATGATGTTCAATTATCTCATCATATGGTCCATCATAGTTGTTTGAATTAGGTTTTTACTAATTGTATCTCATGTTGTGTTTGAATTGATAAACCTCTATAAATTAATATTGTTAGAACCATGAAAATTTATTAGTTAATTGAGATATTATTTAATCAATAATTTATTAATTTATACATTAATTAATAAAAAGTTGATTTATTAAGGTATTATTTATTTTCAAAACATTGAAGTTAATGCATATATTATGTATTGTTATGTATGAACACAATCTAATTTTCAAATTACAAGTTATTTATTGTATCAAAGGCAAATGATTAGTCATTATCTGTATTAATATTATGTAATATCAATTCTCTTAGCATGACCAGCATGTAAATTAAAGTTAGTGACTTGACCTCACACTAGAGGTACGACAGGAGCCTCCACGTCGTCAATGACATCGCGCCCCCCGCGACAACTAGTACAATCTTATTAGTTACTCCTTTAATTTTACTTTTAAAAAAGAGACAAACATAATGAAGGGAGGGAGAAAAAGAATAAAATCCATAACCTATCAAAACTAATAAATATATCTCTATATATAATTTCTATTTCTCTCTTCTACTTGTATCTATTTAGGAAGTTTCTAGTTCGAAGGGCTAACCCAGTTAATTCAATTTTTTTTTTTTTTCTTCATTAGTTTTTTTTCCTTCCCATCACACTTTTATAACATGACCTTAATAGTTAGACCCACATCCAAGACTACTGGGTCTGGTATTGTAGATATACCCACTTAAACTTGGGTCATGTAAGTTTAATGTTATTATTAATATTATAAATATTACTTTTGGGTCAGGCGTTGTAGCTACACCCAAGACTCTTGGGTATAGATTCGCAAAAAAACTTAACACTTTTAGATCTTAGCTTTTTTTTTTATATATTTTTTATATGAAAAAAAATAACCCGCAGCATCACGCGAGTCATGTAACTAGTAATACTCTAAAAGGCGTGGGAAAGCACTGTAGCTTTCCCCACGCGTGCTTTTCCCCACGCCTTTTAACTTTTCTTATTATTATTATTATTATATTATAATATATCCTAAAAATACTGTAGTTGTCTTTTTTTTTTTTCTAATGATTTTTTATTTAATTTGTTAATGTTAATTTTTTTTATTTAGTTATCAGATTTTCATGAAACGGATCCTAGGTTTGATGGGTTAACCTGGTTTAACGAGTTAACCCGGAATTGTTTTTTTCTTTTTCATTAATTTTTTTTTCGTTTAGTTTAGTTGTTTAATATTAAATTTCTTTCTATTTAATTATCAGATTTTCATGACACGTATCCCGGGCTTGACAGGTTAACTTAGTTTGACAGGTTAACCCAGTTAATTATGGGTAAACACGTCAATTTTTTTTTTCTATTTAGTTATCAAAACTTTCATAACGTGGATTCCAGTTTGACGGGTTAACCTGGTTTGAAATGTTAACCCAGTTAATTCAGATTTTTTTTCTTTTTCTTCATTAGTTTTTTTCTCTTTTTAATTAATCTATTTAATTATCAAACTTTATGACACGACCTTATAACCAGACCCACATCCAATGCTTTTTAGGTATTGTGTTGTAGTCATACTCACTTAAACTTAAGTTATATAAGTTTAATATTATTATTAATATTATAAATATTACTCTTGGGTTAAGCGTTGCAGCCAAATCCAAGACAAACGGATATAACTTTGCAGAAAGACCTAAACACTTTTAAATCTTATTTTTTTAATATTTTTTATGTTAAAAAAAATTAACCCACAACATTGTGCGGGTAATTTAACTAGTTATTTTTCAAATGATGTAAAATTTTTTAATATTAAAAACATAATTAGTTTATAATAAAATCCTTATTTCATGATAGAGGTCATGAACCTATCTTTCACCTTGAATGGATTAAAAATGGTTAAATTTGCACAAAGGGATGCAAAAATAAAACAAATTTAATTTACAACTATTGAAAATATTTTTTATGTATATTTCTGATTGGAAATATGTCATATTCAATGTGTTAATTACAAAGATAATATTATGACTGTAAATATAGATGTAGAAAAACCTTAAAATTTTTCAAAGCATGGCCCATACTAAAAGAATCTAGGACTCTCTCCTCAAAATAATAAAATTACTGATAATTTTCATCTCATATGCTAAAGAAGATGGTAGATTAATAAATCTTTGTAGCAGATCATCCTTTGAAAAAAGAAACACATTTATTGATATTTATAAATTATTTTTTGAGTTTTTCTCATCTAAAATCACAGTTATTCAATTATATTTAGTATTTTTAATTTGATATTTTTAATTATGTTTATATAATATCATATTTAAATCTCACGATTAGGAATATAAATGGAATGGTAAAATAAATAAAAATTAATCATAAATAAAAAAATTTCAAATCAAAGATATTAGGATAATCTTCTTTTTTTAAATTTTAAAAAAACTTTCGATGTTAATTGTAATACTTGTATTTATGTGGTCAAGGTTTTAATATTCAGGTTTTCAGGGGGGCTGGTATAATTTATTCAAACTCAGAGCATCTTAACTCCAAATGTCCAAATTAAAGGGACTGGAATGATTCATCGCCTTTCATCGAGGGCTGTTTAATTCTTCATGGATTTTTGTTTTTTTAATTTTTTTTGTCTTCAGGAGATTTTAGAATGTTGTTAGAAAGAATAAAAAAGATCAAAAGCATTGAAAAAGCTTAAATTTTTACGAAAAAATACCCATGTGGAAGCTAAATCAGTTCTTATCAGGTGATGATGAGGAGAGAGAAGAGAGTTTTTCTTGGAAGAAGAATCAGATGGCTTTTTGTTCGCTTTCTCCTACGCAGGTTTGTTTTTCTAACTCCACCTCAAATCTTGTATCTCTCTTGATTATAAAGTTTTCATCTTTTTTATTTTTTAAATCCTTTTGGCTATCTGGGTTTTTGTTTATGCAGAGAATGTATGCATTTGCTGCTTCTTTGGTCGCTGGTTTGGCTCTTATGTTTTTGGCATGTCCACCTTTTGGGTTTGAAGTTTATCTTTTTGTTTGTTGTTGGATTGTGTTGAAGCATAAAAAGTGTTCTTTATGCGATGTTAGTGATTGAATTTTATTGTTTTTTTGAAAGTGGTAATATGTATTGAAACTAGCTTTTGAAGAGGAAAAATTGGAAGTAATTGATGGTAGAAATATTCTTGTCTCAAATATTGCAATGAGCTTATAGATTTTCTTCCTCTGTGTTTATATCCGTGTCTAAGGTTTCAAATTTCTTTCTTTAACTGAATGTCAATAAAACAGTGGAATTGCTTCTGAGGAGTTCATTAATATTCAACTTTTGCAGTTTAGTCTAAAGTTGGGTTTTGTAATTCATGCTCTACTAATTTGATGTTGTCAGCTCAATCTGTTTAGACTATTCCAATGGTTTTCAAACTTTTATAGGGTAATTCTTTGGCCACTTTATATAGGTGTATTATCTAATACAACTATACAAGGATTACTGTCATCTTGTAGCATGTCTTTTATTAGACTACTTTCCATAATACAAGGAACAGTCCCATAGCAAGCTTGGTATTAAACTTTCTTTTTCCCTATCAGGGCATCTAAGAGGGGCAAGTTGTCCGCATCTGCAGATCACATTGCCTTTTACATGCTTACACTATATTTACTGCATTTTTTTAACAGGATACAACAAGCACCATTTATATAACTCATGTATCAAATCATCACTCCCGTGGAATTATGTTAGTATACCTTTGGTTGGTGGTTGATATATTGTTAGCTCGGGCATATAAACACTGAGGAGCAGTCCTCTAAACTTGCCTCGAGAAGAATATGGGAATTCCTGTCATGTTGGAGATGCTGGAAGTTTAGAATGCATCTTAGAGATTAAAAATGATATGTATTTGTACTTTATTAGTGATGAAATTATTTAGTTTGAGGTTGCAAAGAAATGGGAAGTAAATGAATAGGATATGTATCTGGAGAAAATTTTATCAGGTTCTTCTGCTTGGCTCAGATTGTTAGCATACCTAATTGCATAAGAGGTGTTGTATTACCAATATCTGTAAAATTTTGTACTCCTAAGTTAACCTTCTTCCTTTTCTTTGAGCATAGAAACTCTATGCATCTTTCATACATTCAAGTCCCATGATTACCACTTGATAAGCTGTTCTCTTTCGTTTCCTGCTTAAGTAGACATTCAAGTCCCCTTATTACTACTAGATAGCAGTTCCCTTTTGTTTCCTGCTTAAGTAGGCAAGTTTAGATTAGTTGAGGGAAAGTGTGGGATAATAGAACATTGAGAATCTGAGCATGTTGAAGGAATATACTGATTTTGAGTCATAATCCTGTTAGAAAACGTACTAGCGTTTGTGATAATTTATTGTGACATTTTGAATGCTGTATTTCAATGGAAGCATGTGGGCATCTTAAAATTGCTGATAGCTTTACAAAATCTGTTTGTATTGCAGTCCTTGATTGTGTTTGCCAAGCCCATTAAATTTGCATTATTGTTCACCTTTGGCAATGTGTTGGCAGTTGGAAGGTAGATTGACATTCTTACTCAATTTAGATTACATTTTAATCTTTTATTTTTAATCTCTCTATTTGCTGGTTTGTTCAGGCACAAGTTTATATTCAGTCCCCTTGCCACCCTGATTTGTAATATTTCTTTCATACGTGTAAAAACAAAAACACCACTTCTTATTCATCATAGCAAAGGAAGGGCTTCTTTTTTTATTTTTGCTTGGCATAACTTCATTTATATTCTTTCTTAGTATAAACACTTTGAATAATCTGGCAAAAACTAGTTAATTTGATCACTTTTGATCTGAGGCTTTTTGGCACTCCAAGTTGGACTATACCAGCCTACTCAGTCGCGTGTTATTGTGTATTTGGAAGTGAGTTTACATAAGTTAGAGAGCTTTATTGATTCCACACAGATAGTATCCCTGAGATCGTCTGTAATTCAGATCAACTGAATTGTTGTCCTTCTTGAGGTCTTTTGGATTCTGAATTTGTTTTGTGTATGGCAGCACAGCCTTCCTTATTGGACCTGGGCGACAACTAGGCATGATGTTTGACCCTGCCCGAATTTATGCAACAGCTATATACATTGGATGCGTTGTTCTGGCTCTCATTTGTGCACTCTTGGTAAGTCAACAGTTTCAATTCATTATTCAAATATAATAGTAGTGCTCCTCAATGATAGAGAAAACTTGGGAAATTAAAGTGCAGTGAATCATGATTGTTTTTATGACCTTAGGGTTACTATCCTTGGTTTGTTTAAATTTCAATCCCAAACATGAGTATTCTGGATCATGCCCATTTTTTTTTCACTTTCTTGCAATTAAAATGAGAAGTTCTGTTATCCTTAGTTTATGTACTGCAGCATACAAGATAATGTGCATCTAACCATTTTTCACCTCAAGTTATTAAATTTGGTACTAGAATTCCTTTTGTTAACGATTAAGGTTCTTCTTCACTGCTACCTCAAAGAAAATTGTACTTCTCCTAATTATCTGGTATTCTGTCATATTTTCTCCATTTTCCCCCTTCGTTTCCTTAGCTGTCATTGCATTCTTTTTTTATCTACCACAGAAGAATTTACACCATCTTGGCATTTTGATTCTGAGTTGTGGATTCAAATTTAAATAATGTAGACTTTAGGTATAACTTTCTACCATTGTATCTATTTGCGTTGTTAATTGACCAGAAAGCTTTCTGCTTCATTGACAGACTAAATGAAGCTGAGGATTCCTTTTACCGGTGCCTGTGAAAAATTGACATTCCTTGGAATTTTAACCAAGTGGTTAAACTTGAAACCATTTTCGACTCTGTTCATGCCTCCTGATGGGCTTCCATTCCCTATGCTTTTATCCTTGTGCTGTCTCTCAGAAGAACTTCTCTCACTCTCTCACAAATGATCACCAAAATTTCAGAAGAGTTCAAATCATGAAAAGCTTCTAGTTTGAACAGAGCGGTAGACTAAAATGGCCCTGCCATCTCACATCCTGACCCTTGTGAACTTATAGGGCTAAAGCTTCCCCTCCTTTTATTAGAGAAAAAAAATGTTCAAGATCAATTTGGAGAACAAGACATCTCCAAATGGGAATAATTAACAGATTTTAAAATATTAGAGAACTGCAATTGTGTTGAATATCTGACAATAAAACACACCTAAGTCTCCTTTCTCATATATATATAGAATAAAATAAAATAAAAGCTTTCAAATTGTAGCAGTTTTAAATCATATCTTGCGTATTTCATAATCTTAACAAACAGGCATTTCTACAATTTCTTTTCATGTTGCAGATCCATAGCAAGATTTTAACAGTGTTTGCCATCATATTCGAGATTTGTGCCCTTATCTGCTAAGTTTGTCTTTCACTTTTGCCCATTTCACCAGTTTTATGGGAAGGCATAAGGACACAAGATTAGAATTGTACAGTGAAGTCTTGCAATATTGTATATAGTACACAATAGTGTTCAGACTATTTGGGATAGAAATTATACAGCACTCTTTTTGGTTTTTCAGACTACAATACATGGTTCCAGCCATGTACTCTTTCTACTCTAATTTTCCAGACTACAAAATATGATTTTCAGCCTTTTTTCTTATGTATCAGGCAACATCTCTACAATAGCTTCTCTGAGTTTAACAATAGGAAGTTCTTTTGGCATCTTAAATGCTTTGTTCGCTATACTTATTTGCCCAGTTTGAGCTATTTCAGGTACAGCCTGAGCTATATTCCTTTCGCTCGGAGAATGGTGTCTAATTTGATGATCCGATTATGCGACACTGAGTTATAGCTAGTGCAAAGTCCAGGAGAGTGATAAACTGAGAGATTCTTGAAGCCTTGGCTGACAGCAGTTTTCTTGTTTTTTCATCTGTGTTGGTTCTCATAAAGAGTGAAAAGTAGCCAACATTTTTGTAGCATGCATTGATTAGACGAGGACCATTCTAACTCTAGTTTTTTTCTCCATGCAGTGATGCTGATAAGGGTTTCAAGAGTTGAATTCACAGAGAATATATATGAGCCTTTTCCAGTCAAAACGGGAAATGCTCTAACAACTGAAATGGGCCAAAATTATTGAAAGACGTACTCCATTTAGGCCTGGCAAACAACGTCCCAGTTGAACACTAAACCCTAACGTAAGGTATTATACTTTCCTCCAAGAGGTATAAATACGAAATATGGACAAGGAATCTCGCATGTCTTAAAGATGGGAAAGACAAAAGGTGTCTCATATCAGTTTGCCAGCTCATTAGAGGTTAAAAACGATAAAGACATTTTTCCACATCCACGTTTTAGGCTTTTAGCCACATGTGTGAAATCATTAATGGCAGACACCTAAAAACACATTGACTAGTGATAGATTCCAACCACTTGATAGACTGTCTTCACTACTATTAAATCTTTCTGTTCAAGTAGACGATGCTGTCATCAGTACTAGCAACTACCTATTTACTTTTTGTACCAAAGAAAAAACATCAGTACATGTCTTTGTTTGCATTTTTATGGACCACGACTATAGCCTGCATGCAAATTAAAGTCACTCACGTGCAAATGAAACTCCTAGGAAATTACGATAATTTCTTCTTCTTCTTCTTTATAACAAGCAACAAAAACTAATCAAATATCTCATGCTCAATTCAATGTAATTATAAAAGTTCACAACTTTCATGTGAGATTAAGTGCAGTTTGATTCTAGAAAATATTACCAAAAAAAACATCAAAATCATATTACTGTTCCCAATAATAATATCAAAAAGCCTTTTTTGACAAGAAGTTTTTTTTAGTGAGAACAAAATGAACTATAATTAATTATAAGGTTAGTTTCGATGATATGTAATTATTAAAGCAAAGGATAATAATACAACTATTTAAAGTGAATCCCATGTTCATAACCTATACAGAGATAAGAAGAAAAGTAATAGGAAATTAGGGGTGGTTGAAAATAGTAATTTAAAAATCAACGTACCATCCATTCTATAAAATATTAAAAGTATTGAATAAACTATATTTATGTTTCTTTATTTCTCCTTCAAACTCTTTGTATTCAAGCCGTTCAATAATTTACACAAAAGATTCATTGTTGTTATTGGTTTTAATAGTACAAAATATATATA
The DNA here is from genome assembly GCF_005239225.2 of Populus alba. NCBI lineage: Eukaryota > Viridiplantae > Streptophyta > Magnoliopsida > Malpighiales > Salicaceae > Populus > Populus alba. The sequence continues at coordinate 2,615,507 of NC_133295.1, forward strand.
TATATATATATATATATATATATATATATATATATATATATATATATTATTATCAATTAGATGTGTATTGGGTAACAATAATCATCTCAAATTCCCTAGTCACTCCTTTCATAATATGAACTGGAAAACTTATTATAATTAGAAAGCTTATATGTTTACTATAGAGGTATCTATTTAAACATAATAAATTACTTTCATAACTTTGATGTGCGGTGTAACACCTTCTCATCATATGATTCAATTCAATTTTTGAATATTTTCTTTATTATGTATAAATCAAGAGAGAGTAGTTTCTAGTATCAACCTGTTAATTTAAATAGGTTTGTATAGAATTAGTTTTTTTTCTTTTTTATTGTTTATTATGTTGTGTTTTCTAGGAATATAAAATGAAAGTTACATTTCAAAACATCTGTCTTTGTCTGCATTTATATGGACCACGACAATATTCCTACCACAGCCTGCATGCAAATTAAAAGTCACTGACATGCAAATGAAAGCCCTAGCAAATTACGATAATTTCTTCTTCTTCCTTGTAACATGTAAACAAAAAAATTCTTAATATAATTATTTATGCGATAAATATTATTATATTGTTATAATTCTAAATATTCATATAAAAAATAGTATTATTTGTGTTGTTGTTGTTGTTATAATTAATAGTATGAATATTAAAAATACTATCATTTGTGGTATAAATATTATTATTTTTAATATAATTAATATTATTAATAAAATAATTAATAAATTTGAATAAAAAATATTATTAATGTTAAAAAATATTATTTTTTGTAATATAAATTTTTACAGTATTTTTTTATAAAAATAAAAAGTTAAGCCCGTCGCGTAGTGCGAGCAACCAACTAATATATACTAAAGAGCTTAAAATCCCACATTTAAAAATAAAGCATTCTTCTAGTATTTATATAGTCAACTTTGAAATGTGTTAGCAACCAACTAAAAAACATGAAAAAATAGAGGTCTCTAGCGAAAAGACATATTTGAGAGGGGAAAAAAAAAACAAGTTTCTATTGGGTGTTGCTGGGTTACCCGGGTTTCACGTTGACCTGACAGGTCGATCGGTTTTCTCTAGAACAATTGTAAATCCGGGTTTTTAATAAAACAAATGAGTTAATTTACTAAGGTAGTTTCTATTTTTGTTTTCCAAAACATCAAAATTAATGCAGATATCATGTATTGTTATATGTTAACACTATCTAATTTCCAAATTAGGAACCAAAGGCAAATGACTAGTCCTTGTCTGTATTAATATTGTGTCATATCAATACTACTAGCATGGCCAACTTTTCCAAAACGTCAAATTAATGCATATATCATGTATTGTTATATGTTAACACTATCTAATTTTCAAATTACAAACCAAAGGCAAATGACTAGTCCTTGTCTATATTAATATTGTGTCATATCAATACTCCTAGCATGGCCAGCTTTTCCAAAACGTCGAAATTAATGCATATATCATGTATTGTTATATGTGAACACTATCTAATTTTCAAATTACAAACCAAAGGCAAATGACTAGTCCTTGTCTGTATTAATATTGTGTCATATCAATACTCATAGCATGGCCAGCTTGCAAATTAAAGTGAGTGACTTGTTTGCTTATATAGTCTTGCATATCTCAATTTCATATAACATGTGGAGCAAATAACATATTCGTTACTTGACATGTAAATGTTAGTACTATACAACAAGTCTTGAAAGCTACTTCAAGAATTATAGGTTAAAATTTAATTAAATTATCTTATCTCAAAATAGATAGATGTTTATTGATGATTTTCAAGAATCTCATCATATGATCCATTATACTTTAAAAGATAAGATTAAGTATAATGCTCATCTAGACGGTGTGAAATATCAATATCATTTATTCTTATATGCAATGTTTTTGTTGTAATATTTTCATAAAAATACATAAAATCTCCATTTAGATCCTTTACAATCTTTCAAGAATTGATTTGAATCAACTAATTACCATCAATCTCAAACTAATTAGAGCGAATTTTTTATATTTTATTCTCCTTCTTCTTCAATGAACTTTGTATCATATTTTACAATAACCTCTCCAAAACCAGAAAGTAAAACTATGTTGCTTCACAAGTAGCTAAAATTAATCAAATCTTTTATTTTTTAATCAATTTTTTTCTTACAATTTATACACAAGAAAAGGGTAGTTTATAATAACAACCGTTTGATTTGAAAAATGCTTACTTGAAATAGTTTCTTCCTAATTATATCTTAATATCATGTTTGTAATGATATGCTATATTATGTTGACTAGGAATATAAAATGAAAGCACATCTAAACCTCTATAAATTAATACTTTTAAGACCATGAAAATTTGTTAGTTAATTGGGATATTATTTAATCAATAAATGAATAATTTATTAAGTTATACATTAATAAATAAAAGTTCATTTATTAAGGTATTTTAATTTTATGATTATTTTTTTCCAAAACATTAAAGTTAATGCATATATCATGTATTGTTATGTATGAATAGTATCTAATTTTCAAATTACGAATTATGTATTGTACCAAACACAAATGATTAGTCCTTGTCAATATTAATATTGTATCATATCAATACTCGTAACATGGCTAGCATGCAAATTAAAGTCAATGACTTAATTGTTTATATAGTCTTGCATATTATAAATTCTAATAACATGTGTTGCCAATAACATATTGATTGCTTGCCATGTAAATATTAGTACCAGTCAACAAGTCTTCAAAGCTAATAGAAGAATTCCGGCTTAAAAGTTAATGAAATAGTGTTACCCTTTTGGATGTTTTAAAAAATTAATGATTGAAAAGATTTCACAAAGCTTATCGTATTGGTAAAATTCTAAACTTTTATGAGAAGACATTTGGTTACACTTTTATATAAATAAGAAGTTTCATGGGTTTTGAGCTTACAAATAAGACCTTTCAATAAAAATTCAAAGTATCAACTAGTAAGTTTTCCTTAGAAATTCTAATGACCAATTTAATAGCACCCCTCACATAAATGATGCAATATATATATATAATCAAGAAAACAAAATAACAGTACTCATAATATATTAAGCAATTTAATTAACAGTCTAAATTTCAAAACAAGAAATAAGCTTACATTAAGTAGGTGTCCCTCGTACTGATGCATATATAACATCATAACACAAGAAGGAAGAAAACGAAAAAAAGAAAAAGAAATAAAACCACAAACTAACACTATAAACAAGGCAAAGAAAGCACGCAAATGGAAATGTTTCCATTCCTTCGCATCTATGTGGGGGAGGTCTTTTAGATTCAGCCAGGTAAGTGATTAAATATTATTAGTTCTTTAATAACATCATTATCAATTTTGATTACTTTTACAAGCATTATAGTGGTAAGTAGGGCCAATCAAATGACTTCTGAAAGGTTGATGATGATTATTTTTTAAAATATTTTTTATTTAAAAATATATTAAATTTTTTTTTATTTATTTTTTATAATTTTTTTTTTTTATAATTGAGGTCAGTAATTTGCTTCACGCTTTCCTATCTCTGAAAGATTAAAAGCTCACACTTCAATAAATAAACTACATAATCCATGCCCAGGGTGGTCTCGTGCTATTGCTAATTGTTTGGTTATTTTTTCTCCTTTTTCCCTTTAATTAACTGTTAAATCCCAATTGATCAATTTGTGTTCTTTTATCTCCCCCCCGCCCTCTATTTTTTACTTTTACTTAAAGAAGCTGGAGCCCAAATAATTAGAAAACCTACAAATAATACATTCCGGTTGCTCTATTTCCATTTTATGGAAGTTAATTCCGGCAAAAAGTGGAATTTAGAGTAAAAATGTCCCATGATTTTTTTTAATCAATATGGAAGTTCAGGCCAGCTTGTGTGCACCTCGACTAATCTCACATGTTCTGAAATTAATAATTATTTAAGTCTTTAATGACCATTAAATTTGTAAAACTCGAACTAATAACTTCTAAAAAGATCTAATTAGTTGAGTTAGGTCATCTCATGACTTTTTTTCTGCTCGCATGTGTTTTATGTTCCTGAGGGCTGTGAATGAAGGAAGAGGAACCAACTTGTATGCTTGCTTGCTGGGGAGTCCTGGAGTGTAATTTGCAAATGGAAAGCATTAATCCTGGCAATTATAGATAATTCGAAAATTGAATAACAAATTGTATTTCTAACATGATTTGAAAACAATCATTCTTAATCTCTAATTTCCTTTCATGATTTGAATTTGAGAACTTTCTTAGAAAAAACCCAAATTTTTTACTATGGAGATATCCATTTGAGCAATAATTTTGATAACTTTGATTTGTGGTGTAACACCTTCTCATTAAATTCATATATTTTTTAATCAAGTTCTTTTTCTTGCTATGTTTTGATAAAGAGGGAGTAGTTTCTAGTGCCAATCGGTTAATTTGAAAAGGCTTGTTTTAAATCATTTTTTTTAAAATATTTGTTATATGTTGTGTTTTGTCAGTTATGTTGTATTATATTTTCTAGGAATATGACATTAAAGTGGCATTACAAAAAACATGTTTTCGATAAATAAATATTGTGGTTTTTAAAAAATTATTTGATCCCTAAGTTGATAGATGCTTTTTGATAATGTTTTACCTAATACTCGTAAATGTTTTACCTTGACAATGTGAGATAGCATGCATAATCGTTCATTCTCATATGCAGTTATTCATTAAAATACAGAAAACTCTCTATTTAGGTTTTTTATAATCTTTGTAGAATTCATATGAATCAACTATTTCTCATTAACTCAAAATAATTGGAGCAAGTTATGTAAAAATAAATAAAATTCAGTGGACTTTGTACATCATACTTTACGATAATCTATCTAAATAAAAAAAAAAAATATATAATGTCCACGTTCATGAGCAACTCGCATAATTAAACCTAAACATATTACAATTCAAAGGAATAAGAAGACAAAAGATTCACTAAAAGGGCCAAAAAGTGACCTTACCTATTTTGTAAAAAAATCTAAAAATAGTGTAAAAAATCTAAAACTTAATTCCCCCCCCCCCCAATTTGATTAAGAGAAAAGATTATAAATGCTTATATAGGTCAAAAACATATCTTCATAAGAAGGAAAAATTATAATCCTCATCAACTGCTTTGATTTTAGATAGAAACATGTTGCAATAACATCTAATTGTATCTGAGGCAAATAATTAGTCATTGTCTGTATTAATATTGTGTCATATCAATACTCCTAATATGTCATATAAGCAAATTAAAGTTAGTGATTTGATTGACTCGCATATCTTGATTTTTCATAACATGTAGTGCAAATAACATATTTGTTAATATAAATATTAGTGCTATACAGCATGTCTTGAAAGCTAATTCAATAATTCCAGCTTAAAATTTAATTAAATTATTTTATCTCAAAATAGACATATGCTTATTAATTATGTTCATTCGTCCCATCATGTGGTCCATATAACTTTAAAAGATAAGATTATATAATACTTATAAATGAGATGATCTAGACGATGTGAAATATCAACAACATTCATTCTTATATACAATATTTTCTTGATAATTTGTTCATAAAAATGCATAAAATTCTTCATTTAGAACCTTCATAATCTTTTTGAAATTGATTTGAATAAACTAATTACCATTAATCTCAATCTAATTAGAGCAAATTTCATATACTTTCTTCTTCTTTTTTAATGGACTTTGTATCATATTTTACAATAGCCTTTCCAAAACCAAAATTATACTAGGTTTGTTCACAAGTAACTAAAATTAATCAAATATTTTATTTTTTTAGTCAATTTTTTTCTTAAAATGAATACATAAGGAGGGGGTAGTTTATTATAACAAAATATTGTTTTTTGATGAACATACTTATTTGAAATATTTGTTTTCTGATTTAATCTCATATTGTGTTTGGACTAATATGCTATATATATATTGTGTTGACTTGGAATATAAAATGAAAACACAAACTATACCTCTATAAATTAATATTTTTAGGACCATGTAAATTTGTTAGTTAATTGAAATATTATTTAATCGATAAATTAATAATTTATTAATTTATACATTAATTAATAAAAGTTAATTTATTAAGGTATTATTTTATTTATTTCTAAAACATTGAAATTAAAGCATATATCATGTATTGTTATGTATAAACACTATCTAATTTTCAAATTACAAGTTATTTATTGTATCAAAGACAAATAATTAATCATTTTCTGTATTAATATTATATCATATCAATTCTCGTAACATGACCGGCATGTAATTAAATTTAGTAACTTGATTGTTTATACAATCTTGCATATCATAAATTTTTATCAAGATACCTTTTATTTTTCAAAACATTGAACTCAATGCATACATCATGTATTATTATATGTGAACACTGTTTAATTTTCAAGTCAAGAGTTATTTATTGTATCAAAGGCATATAATTAGTCATTATCTTTATTAATATTGCATCATATCAATCCTCCTATCATGTCCTACATGCAGCAGATCAAAGTTAATGATGATTTGATTGCTTATAAGCCAAGAACCCTTTCCATAGGATAAAAATCCATCCAAGTCTGGTGCTCTTAAATGAGCTTCAAAATGGCCATTGTAATTTGTTGAAGGTGACAGGAATTGGGCTGGGAGCTGGAATATATAGATGATTAACATGACGGACAACTATCGTTATGTTGTTCTCAACCAGTAGCTATAAAATTTGATTGTAGCTTCAAATATCCATGCTAGTGTTGGGGAAATGAAGAGGTTTTTTTTTTATATTATTATTATTATTATTATTATTATCTACTACCCTTCTATAAATCTTTGATTTGCTCCCCTCTTTTTCGCTTTTTTCTTTTTTTTTCCTATTTAATGAGGTATGTATTTATAGAAGAGAGTTTCAAAATTCCAAACACGCTTTTTAACCCCTCTAAAAATCAAATTAAAAGCAAATATTTTAAAATTTGAGTTATGATAATAGGGAAACCTAAAATTTTTTATAAATAATAAAATATCAATTTTTCTCTTAAATAACATCATATATATATTATTTTACAAACAATAATTTGATATAATAAAAAATATTATAATTATAACAATTTTATAATTTTCTATACAAAATATTTTTATCTCAATCATTTTATCTTTATTGTAGATTCATTAATCAAATATTTAATGAATATTAAAAATAAATAATTTTTTTATTAATAAATTTTAGGGTTTAATTTAGGTATTTGACCATAATTCAATCTAGTCTCTTGACTTTTTATTTTTTTCAATTGCATCCCTAATTGACCTCAAAACTTTTGATTTTATGCAACTTTGCCCTTGCCAATTTTCAACATCAACTTTGAATTTTAGTGACTTTTTCATTATAGTCATTGATTTTGAATTTATGCAATTAATTTGACCCTCAATTAACCATTAAACTTTCAATTCTTTTTCAATTTTATCCCTTATTTAAGCCAATTAAATCCCCAGATTAAGTTCAGCGTCTTTTTCAAAAAGGTACTTGGTATGAATTGTTTCAATTTAGCACCTAATTGAACCCAAAAACTTTAATTTTCTTGCAATTTTATCCCTGATTTGAACTAATTGACTTTTGTAAATCCCCAATAAAATTAAGTTTGATCTTCTACATTTCAAATCTTTTTAGTTAAGCTCAATTAGGGCCTCAAACTTAATTTTCCACTACTTAAATCCCCAATAAAATTAATTTGACCTCTTAAAAGCATAATCAAGTCCTTGTATCTAATTAAATCTTTTAATTGGACTCGAATTAATTCTTAAACATAATTGAACTTTAATTTGGCCCAAGATTAAATCAAATTTGCCTATTAAAAATCTAATTATGTCCCTGAACTTAATTTTTATACCGATTCGTTTAATAATCATTTAATTTGGCCATAAATCTGCATTGTCTCTCCAATCATAGGTATAACGAGGTATAATTATGCTATATATTTGTCAAAAATTTCAGCTTGATTTTTCTATATGTTCCTAAGATCTTCTTCAGTAAGCTTTTGTCACATTATCAATCTTCTATTATTATAGTTTTCTTTATTTTTTAACAAGAAAAAGAGTAAATTTTTGGAGAATAACTCATACATAAGTTATGACAGTAGTGTTAATTTTTTTTATTATTAACGTTGATGTCCGGGTTAGCTTGCGTATACCTCAACTAATCACATGGGCCCTGAAGTTAACAACTATGTAAGCCTCAAGTGGCCATTATATGAGCAACCACAAGGCTCGAACTTGAGATCACAGAGGGAGCAAACCTTTTAGTCCCAAGCTCTTATCATTGGGTCACCTCCTAGATGGTTTGACCATAGTGTTTATTATTGTGGTTAGTGGTAGCGATTATTTTTTTTAGTGTTTTTTATTTGAAAATATATTGAAATAATATTATTTTTAACATCAGCACATCAAAACAATAAAAATACTTAAAAAAATTAATGAAAAATCTTTTTTAAAGAAAAAACTTTACAAAAAAGGTGGTCGCAACGTTAAGCAACATCTACATGAAAAATCGAAGAAACAGCTCCGTAGTGTTATCGAAACACCTTCGAACACGTAGATCTAAACATACAAATCAAAACAAACCACGTGTTTGGCTACAAGGAGCTAGCAGCGGCAAGCAATATATATATGTGTGGAAGCAACGGCATGTTATGGAAAAGGCCTGCAATGTTTATTTCTCCTGCTCTCTATCTTTTTTCACCTTAAGACCTGATCCAAGGTTTATTTCTCCTGCTCTCTATCTTCTTCACCTTCAAAGATGTATTCATTCAATATGTTGCAATCTATTTCATGTCAATTCAACTTTTAGTTCCTTTAACTGAATCACCCATTTATGACCCAATATGTATCCCTTTTCTTCCACTGTTTATATACCGTATGTATAATTAAGCTCATACCTATGCTGAGAAAAATGACTTGGCCGGTTCGGAATTCAGTATAATGAACTCATAACCATACTAATAAAATTAAACCATATTCAAATCACTGCGTTTGATTCGATTCTTCATCCAATAATGAGTTTTTCCCCTCTATTTTCTGTTCGATATAATTTCTTTTTTTTTTCTACGTGGATATTCCTTGATTGATCAGCCATATACGCACAGGTTCCAGTGGAGAGATAGCCCTCACAGACAGCTTGCTGTTGGGGATCAGAAGAAGAGTCCGCATAGCTCTACCTCAAAGGTTCGGGTCCTGTCACAAAATTTTATCTTATTAAAACTATGTTTACCCCAAGTCTATCTAGTACAGGGATACTTTTGATTTATTTTAAAGAAAAATATAGATATAAGAAAAAAACTCTAATTACTTCAATTTTCCAATATCAAGGGGGGGCATCTCTATAGCTCTAACAATCCTATTGAAGATTTGTCAGTTCTTGATTGAAAATTACAACACATTTCACAAATAAAATTACAACATGTTGTGATTGCTCCTGAATGCCTGGAATTCTGATTGAGAAACTTAATTTCGTTGCTATTTCTATTGTGGAGTTCAAATACTTAAGAATAGGGAGTAAGTGTTTTTTTCTTTTTGAAATTGATTCCCTTGGGTAATGCCAGACATTTATTGTCATTTGAGCAGTGAAATTAGACAGATGAGTACTGACGATGATCCATCAACTCCTCTTCTTGATGATCAACATGCTGACGACTCAAATGGCATTACCGTGCAGGAAAAGATCAAAATAACAGAGGCATTATTACCGTGCAGGTAAATGAACATCAAACAAAATTAGGAGTAATTCCTAGCAATAATTAGGGGTGTATATGGGTAAGGTTTGGGGCAAGTTTTCAACCTAAAAAAAACTCAAAACCATACTACTCATCCTGTCCTGGTTACCGCGGAGTCGGATCTGGATATCCATAACAAATCGGGTAAAAATCTGCCCCTATTAGGGCTTCTTGTGTTGGATACTCTATAAGAATATCTCCATCGAGAAGTTATCCAAAAAAAAATAATTTACAACCCATGGATTTTTAGTATGTATAAGATTGTATTCAGTGTGTAAATTGAAATGGATGGGGATCAAATTGTATTGTTTTAAGAGTAGATGTCCCATTCATTCAGTTAAGTAATCTTCTTAATTTGTTAGCCAACTCTCCAATCTGTTATTAACGGAGAGTCAACTACAAATTGGAAGTGTAAGAGTTGGATTGAAAAAAATTCATTACAAGGACATAATTGATCGAAACTGAAAACTTGGGAGACTATGCTTTTTGACTATCCAGTATCGAGGGAATCATCTCCATAGCTACTATGCTCTAGCAATCCTATTGAAGATTTTCAGTATCTAGCTAAATGGGAAAAAATTCTAACATATTTCATAAATAAAAATTACAACATTTTGTGAATGCCTGGAATTCTGATTGAGTACAAAGTTTAATTTTGTTGCTATTTCTATTGTAGTTCAAATACTTGAAAATAGATCACAGGATTTTTTTTTAAAGGAGAAATCGATTTCCTTGTGTAATAATGACAAGACTTTTATTGTCATTTGAGCAGTACAACTAGACAGAACGGTGGCCGTGGTTCAGCAAGCACTTCCATTGATACCGTGCAAACTACCAGCTGTCAGGAAGAGATATGTATCTACCATGTTCCGGAAAAAATTAGGCGAGTAAATAGTCATGCCTATGACCCTCAGGTAATCTGTATAGGCCCAATTCACCAAGAGAAAGAGGTTGAATTTATGAAAAAACTGAAGGGAGCGTATTTCGACCAATTCCTTAACAGACTCCCTGAGGAAAAAAGGGCAGTTTTACAGCAGGGACTTGAGAGCACCATTAAAGATTGTGTAGATGAAATCCGCAAATGCTATGCTGATGATTTTTCATTAGATGAAAAACCATTTTTGAAGATGATTAAATGTGATGCTGTATTCATCCTCGAGCTCTTCTTGAAGACCGGAGAATATGAGAGAGATGGAAACAAATCTCAAGACGGAAATAAGTACGATTATATAATAGGTAATCCCTGGCGGGAAAATGCTGTTCAACTGGACCTGATATTGCTCGAAAACCAGCTGCCGTTCTTCATTCTTGATAAATTATATAAAATTGCCACCATACACATTAAACCGGCCGGTTGCTGTTGTTTCCTGGAACTTGCTTGCCAGTACTTTAAGAAGTACGGGAAGAAAGAAACCAATCCTCATAAAATATTACATTTCACTGATTTGGTAAGGTTTTTTCTGTCATCCGGACACCCATGTGCAGATTCTAGTACGCAAAATACCTGTTGTAAAAGAGCAACTAGGCTGGAAGAAGCAGGAATGAAGTTCAAGCCAATGGAAGATGCATGCTTACTTGACATAAAAGCATGGAGTGGAGGCCAGGAAAGAGAAGGTATCAAGGAAGGTGAGTTGCATATTCCAATCCTTGAGATTGACGAATATACTGAATGTCTCTTACGAAACCTTATGGCGCTGGAGCAATGTCATTTTCCTAATGAAGCGTACATCTGCCAGTATGCTAACTTCTTGGATTCGCTTGTGGATAATGATAAAGATGCAGACTTGCTCATTGAAAGTAAAGTTATTATTAATAGGCTCGGAGAAAGTGCTGCTGTGGCTAAGCTGATTAACAACCTTTGCCGAAATATCATAGTTATTACTAATGAAGTTCCTTCATGTTATAACAGTCTCGCCAAAGAGTTAAATGATTACTCTGATATCTGGTATAACCAGATTAAGGCCTACCTCAGAAGACATTTTTTCAGGAATGTTGTCGCAGGCACTGCAACTGTTGTAGGATTGATCGTCCTGATTATAAAAATCGTCAAGTTTAGTCGATCCTTTTAGTAATACTCGAGGTTCGAATGCTTCAGTGTCTGTAGAATTCCTCTTCCCCTTCTGTAAATAAATCTTAGTTCACTTGTTTTATTGTAAAAATAAGAGAATAATCATTAGTATTGTACTTTGTTGGAATCAACTTTAAGGAACATTATATAGTGTATCTATGTATTTTTGCATCTATGATCTATCCATCAACTATTAATTGCTTATGTTTTTCTGATGGTGGATTCCTACATGGCGTTTGAGATCATCCACCTACATGGACAGACAAACAGGGACGATCACCAGACGAACAACTGATAACACTGTCCAAAGCGTGCGAATCCTGCGTCATCGGATATGAGGATCCTTGTAGGTGGATTCTCAAGAAGTAACAATTTTCCGTTGGCGGACTAGACCTTGCCAACTCCAAACAACAATGAAACAAATAATACCAACATTAATGATTAAACGTTAATACATATGCACAGAGATTTGATATACAGCCATCATATCACTATGGGCCCCAAAGACCAGCAAGCGGCCAGAAAAATCAAGTGCAACTGTGGAAGCCTGGATTATGGCACGTCATATCCATGTTAAATTATTACTAGAATTTGTTTTTTTTTTTTGCATGTACGATCGAGACTAATACAGAGATTGCGTTCTGAATGATCAAGAAGCTAGTAAAACTGAGTAGACTATCCACCTTTTAAGTCATGAACTAGATGAAAATTTGCACAGATTCAATGCTAGTAAGCATTGGCTCGTAGGATGTGTTTAACACTTCACTCAATAAAAAAATAATGTTAACTTGTCAAAAGCTTCCTAACCTTCGATCGAGCTGAGATTTTGTTGGGAATACTATTATTATCTGAATCGAACATGAAATGATCATTAAATCAGGAAAAAAAACAATACGTCGAGACTAAATTGAAACAAATAACAGATAGCAGGGAGTGCGCTTGCAACGAGTTGAATGATTTTTCTTTTTTATTGGGAAAAATTTAGGTGATTATAGATGACATGGAGCTTTTTTCTTTCTTTCGGGGTATGACCAGCAGGCCGGAAGAGAATTTTTATGGAGGATACGATTACAGTGTGGGAAATCTTGGCATATCCTTGTTGTTTCCGGAGATCGAGGGATATGGATTAAGATATCAGAGTTTGAATTTGAGCAGGATTGTTATGGCTAATAGTTCAGTTGATTATAAATTTACATACAAAATCCAAATAGAGCTTCAAATATATATAAAGTGCGCCTAAACTGTACGTTGCAATTCAAAGGAATAAGAAGACAAAAGATTCACTAAAAGGGCCAAAAAGTGACCTGTCAAAAATCTAAAACTTATTTTTTTTCCCCCAACTTGATTAAGAGAAAAGACTATAAATGCTTAAATAGGTCAAAAACATATCTTTACAAGAAAGAAAAATTATAATCCTCATCAACTGCTTTGTTTTTAGATAGAAGCATGTTGCAATAACATTTAATTATTGTACCAAAGACAAATAATTAGTTCTTCTCTTTATTAATATTATGTCATATCAATACTCCTAAACATGTCATGTATAAAAATTAAAGTTAGTGATTTGATTGCTTATATAAAACTTGCATATCTCTATTTTTTTATAACATGTAGTGCAAATAATATATTTGTTACTTGCCATGTAAATATGAGTATTATACAACAAGTTCTTGAAAGCTGCTTCAAGAATTCAATTAAAATTTAATTAAATTATCTTATCTCAAAATAATTATATGCTTATTAATTAATATATAATATTCAATCGTCCCATCATGTGGTCCATGACTTTAAAAATTAAGATTAAGTTCTACTTATAAATAAGATGACCTCGACGATGTGAAAATATCAACAAACATTCATTCTCATATGCAATATTTTCTTGTTAACTTGTTCATAAAAATGCACAAAATTCTTCATTTAGATCCTTCATAATCTTTTTAGAATTGATTTGAACCAACTAATTACAATCAATCTCAATCTAATTTAAGAAAATTTCATATATTTTATTCTTCTTCTTTTTCAATGAACTTTGTATCATATTTTATAATAGCCTCTCTATAACCAAAATTATACTAGGTTTGTTAACAAGAAACTAAAACTAATCAAATATTTTATTTTGTAATCATTTTTTTTCTTAAAATAGATACATAAGGAGGGGGTGGGTTATTATAACAATCGATTGATTTGATGAACATGTTTATTTGAAATATTTGTTTTCTAATTAAATCTCATGTTGTGTTTCAACTAATATATATATATTGTGTTGACTTGGAATATAAAATGAAAACACAACTAAACCTTTATAAATTATTATTTTTAGGACTATGAAAATTTGTTAGTTAATCAAGATATTACTTAACCGATAAATTAATAATTTATTAATTTATACATTAATTAATAAAAAGTTAATTTATTAAGGTATTATTTATTTATTTATTTCCAAAACATTGAAATTAATACATATATCATGTATTGTTATGTATGAACACAATCTAATTTTCAAATTACGAGTTATTTATTATATCAAAGGCAAATGATTAGTCATTGTCTATATTAATATTATGTCATATCAATTTTCTTAGCATGACCGGCATGTAAATGAAAATTAGTGACTTGATTGCATATATAATCTTGCATATCATAAATTTTTATCAAGATATTTTTTTTTTTTCAAAATATTGAAGTCAATGCATATATCATGTATTATTATATGTAAACACTACTTAATTTTCAAGTCAAGAATTATTTATTGTATCAAAAACAGATAATTAGTCATTATCTTTATTAATATTGCATCAGATCAATCCTCCTATCATGTCCTATATACATCGTACACCGGTATGCTTTTAAGTTTGCTTTGATTAGACAAAGAACCATACTAACCGTAGTCTTTAGCACCTCCATGCAGCGATGCAGATAAGGAATTCAAGAGTTGAATTCAAAGAAAAATACTACCATTTTTCTAGTCAAAACTGGAAATGCATTAACATCTGAAATGGGCCAAATTTATTAAGAGCCCTACTCCTTTTAGGCCAGGTTAACAACGTCCTAGTTGAACACTAAACCCTAACGTAAGGTATTTTAGGAAATCTCGCATATCTCAAAGATGGGAAAGACAAAAGGTGTCTCGTATCAGTTTTAGCCATATGTGTGGGATCCTTAATGATTACAATAACCTAAATTCCATGCGAGAAGTAGTGTGTAATATGCATGAACAATGAATTTATGCTTACAGAGAATTTATGTTTCTGTCCTTTGAAAAAATTCACAATAAACTAGTATGCAAAGGTAAAATATATTTTCTTGGTGTTTATTTATCAATCTCAAATTATTTTGAAACATCTTGATGTTTTCAAAAACTTAATTTTTACATAGTAAAACTATTTGATTATCCTTTAAAAAAAAAACACTTAACTATTATTTAAAGGTTTTTTTATATTTTTATTTTTTAAGCACATTATAATGACTCAATTGCTCTTGTAATCAAAATTTACCTACAACGGTTTATTCATCATTTCACAATTTTTTTTTCATAATAGTTATTTGATCCAAGGGGCAATGAGGTATTTTGAAAAAAATAAAAAAAAACTACTCACTTTGCTCCTTTCTAACAGCACATGCAGCTGACTATGATCAAAACTGTTGTTCTGTTGCATCATTCAAATTGTATTGGTATCATCTTTCTCATTAGATGACACATGTCGTCTGTCACACGTCACCCGCGCGCGACAATCAACTAGTGATTTTTGTTCGTTTTGCTTGATTGAAAGTTGCCACCTAGTATTGATTGAAGATTTAGGAAACCTGAATGTATTAGTCTTTATCAAAGATTCATAGATCGGGAACTGGTTGTGACTAGAAAAGATATTAACACTCCTAATACACCCCACATGAGATAAGCTGCTTCACTGCTTCACGGTTCAATATAATTTAAAAATTTAAAATATTAATCAAATTCTTAAAACTTTAATAATCAATTATTAAATCCCTAAATATATAAAAACAAGTTTTTATATTTTCATAGGAAATACAACTTGATTTTATTTGTCCTTAAAACACTTTACCATATTCAAATTAAAACATTTAAGTCTTTTTTCTTTTGTTTTTATTATTTTGGTCCTTTTATTTTAACATTACAAGAAGACCTACATAAAACAAAAAATACAAACACACCCCCACTAACATCACTTTTTACTATGCTCAACTCACACATCACTTTTACATATTACAAAATATCAAAAGTTCAAAATAAATCAAAACTAATAATCTAAAATATACACAGCAACATTTGAAAATTACAAAAAAAACTTCAGGAACAGTGCTAGAGAATTCTGGGCAGCTTCCGTGACTGTGGGACAGTGGCGGCGAGTCTCCTCCACGCGCCGCCGCAGGAAAGTCCAACAAGCAGGGGGGCTCTAGAACAATTTCCTCCTCTCTTCTCTTCCCTGCCCATGGTGGCAGCCACCGTTACCTGTGAAAGAAAAAAAAATGCACAAGCAGTCGGTTGTTTTTTAGATCTGTCATTATCTCCCTCTGTTCATGCTTTCTTCTTCTGGGTTCAGCGCCGCTGTTGCGTGCTGCCGTCTGGATGGTTGAATATCGGAGAAGTGGTTGGTGGCTGGAGGCGGACAAAACTTAGATCTGTGGGCGCCGCTGTGTCTGGCTGCCACTAGAGGCTCCGATTCGGTCTGGGCGAGTAGTCGATTGGCAGTGAAGGAGATCAGCTGCTGCTATTGGAAGCCGAATCAAAAGAGGGACCTGGTTCAGTCACTGATGGAGAAAAAGAAAAGGGAAATCGGGGCCGGTTTTTTTGGTTGGTTTTTGGCTAAGGATAGTGGGGATAAACCGAAAACGGGGTCAGGGGGCTGAGAGTTTGCAGTGAGGGAGAGAGTGTCCGGCCGGCCGGTTTCGTGGGTTTCTCTCCGGTTTCACTTTGCCCAAACCAAGGGGGAAAGGGGAAACCAAAAGGGAAAAAAGCTGGTTTGGGTAGTCTGTGGGGCTATGGGTTTCTCCCCCCTTTTTTAATTTTACTGTAGCTTAGTATTTATAGGAGAAAATTTGCTAGGTTTCAAACTGGTCCCCTCAACTCTTTTTTTTTTTTTCAATTTTTGATTTTTTTCTTATTTTTTTTGTATTTTTAAAACGAGTAATATCAACATCAACTTAAAAAAGAAAAATCAGTGATTTTAAAATTAACGCGTTAAAAGTTGAACACGTTCAAAATACCTTCAAAAATTTAAATTATTTTGAGATGGCGTTGAAAATGCTAAAAAACGATGCAAATATATCAAAAATATATTTTTTTTGGGTTTTTCGTTGTTTTTTTTTGCTATTTTTTTATTTTTTAAAAAAATTTATCAAAAATATAGATAAAAAATTGGGTAGCAACATTGTCAATGGTCCTCCAATTAGGCATCAACATCTATTTTTTCTCTCTCTCCTCCTAAAAATTCACATCCGACCTTTCAAATTTGCATATCAGCCCTTCAATTTGTTTTTCGTTGGATTTGAACCCTTCTTTTTTTATTTTTATTTGTTTTATTTTAATTAATTTCTAAAAAAAAAATTTCAATTTTATCTTCCTTTAATTTTTTTAGTTTGTCAGATTTGGTTCCCATTCTTTTTATTGTTTTCTTTTTTTTATTTGAGATGGTTTTTTAATTTGATTTTTTTTAAAATTTCACCCTCTTTTTTTTCTTTCAGAGTTGATATTCATTCTTTTTATTGCTATTTTTTTACTTTGGTAACCCTTTTAGATTAAGATTTTTTTATTTCATTCTTCAACATTAAATTGGTTGAGAATTTAGTTTTTTAATTGAACCTGGATCTGAATCAACTATTTATCATTAACTCAAAATAATTGGAACATGTTACGTAAAAAAATTCATTTCAGTGGACTTTGTATCATATTTTGTGATAGTCTATCAAAAAAAAAAAATTATAATCTCTATGTTCATGAGCAACGGGTGCATGTCAACCTAAACATATTAAGATTTAAGGGAATAAGAAGAAAAAAAAATTCAACGATAATTGAGGATATTTTATTTTGATAAAATCATGATATTCAAGTAAAAAAAATTGAAGTGATTGAATGCTAGATTATTTATCCTTGCATGATTTTCAACATGTATGTGCCATTGTTGTGACCAAATCTGGTCTGATTTGGAACCCAGGTTGTTGGGTTCAATTTTATGTGTTATTCGTGTTTTTTCATTTTTTTATGTTTGATTTGTTTTGTTCAAGAATTTTTGGTTTGCGTTTTTAGAGGTGTTTAATATATTTTTTTACTTTGGTTTTGTTTTTGGGTTGTTTTCAAGTCAAACTAGGATCTTTTATTCTGTTTATGGTTAAACCAAAAATTTCTAGTCAACTCAACTAGGTCAAGTAAAAAAAAAATTAGGTCAAAAGGTCTTATACCATGTTTAGTTTGCTATTTTTTTTGTTAAGGGTATTTTGGGTTTAAGTATGTATTTAGCAAACACCCCTTTGACCTATTTACTTGACCTATTTTGTTATTTTGGTTTTGTTTTTGGGTTGTTTTCAAGTCAAACCAGGATCTTTTATTCTGTTTATGGTTAAACCAAAAATTTCTAGTCAACTCGGTTGGGTCAAGTAAAAAAAAATTTAGGTCAAAAGGTCTTGTACCACGTTTAGTTTGCTATTTTTTTTGTTAAGGGTATTTTGGGTTTAAGTATGTATTTAGCAAACACCCCTTTGACCTATTTTGGATAGTTTTATTTTAGAGAAAATTTTTTCTTACTGAACAAAGCCCTAAAAAAGTATCCTTCTACAAGTACTGAACTTAAGCTCTATATTATGAAAAATTTGAGAGAGAAAAAATATTTAAAACCAAATCACAATACTAGAAAATAAAATGAAGAAGAGTGTCAAATTATATCAAAACAATACAGAATTAATCAACCTCAAACACTATTCTCCAACCTTTTTTTATAGTGAATTTTAGGAATCAAGTGATGATAGAATTCATATTAATAGCTTTTATTAACCTTCATAAGTCAGAATTAAGCATGAATATTTTTTTATTTATGTTGCTACCCAATTTTTGACCCATGTTTTTGATATATTTTCAAAAAATCCAAAAAATTGAGAAAAACAAAGAAAATCCAAAAAATATATTTTTTTAATATATTTTCGACATTTTAGCATTTTCAACGTAGTCTAAAAAAGAATTTAAATTGTTAAAAGATTTTCAAAACGCGTTCGACTTTTTCACGCGTCATTTTTAAATCATTGATTTTCCGCTTTTGAGTCGACGTTGATATTGCTCGTTTTCAAAAAATACAAAAAATAAGAAAAATCAAAATTTATAAAAAGAAGGAAGTTGAGGGACCAAGTTGAAAAACCTAGCAACATTTTGCCTATAAATACTGGTCTTCAACTCACATTCAAAGGGGGGGGCAATTTTGACAACTTCAGAAAAAATACAAACCTAACCCTAAACCCATTTTTTCAAGACAAGCCGCCCCCCTTCCCTTTGGTTTGAATTTTTTTTCCTGTAGCCGCCGACCACAAACACAACCCAAAGAGAGCAGCCCCCAGCCGGTTTGAATTTTCTGCTTCCCCTTAGCAGCTAAACAAACACAGCCCCCTCCCCGGTTTGAATGATTCTCCAATCCCCAGCCGTTCCTTCATCCCTCTCTTCCTCCGGTTTCCCCAGCCAATCGCCGATCTGCTCTCCATTCGACCCCCAGCGGCGGCAGCAGCAGCGGCGGCGTCCATCTCTGCTCTCACTCTTCTCAGCCGACAACATAGACGCCTCCACCACCAGCAGCCCTCTTCCCTTCTCAATAGCAGCGCCTCCCAACTCTGTTCCCAATTCCCAGCCAACGAAAGCCAAAAAGAAAGCCATAGCCGATCCCCCATCACCAGATTTTTTTTCTTCTTCTCAGCCACTTCACAGCCCCCCTCCCCCATCGGACTTTTGATTTTTTTTTCTTCCCCTTGGTTCTGATTTTTTCAGACCACGCAGCCATCCCATTTCTTCTTCTCCTCCCCACATCTCCCAACGCCAGCTCTCCTCTCACCGGTCACCAGAACTCATCTTCAGCAACCAGATCGGCCTCCAGCAGCGCCGTCTGCACCCGAAGCAGAGGAGAAGAGGAAACCCAGCGCCCACCGCGGCGCAACCAGCAGCTCCGGCACCACCGAGGCCACCGCCAGTAACCCACCA